>NC_043704.1:44925689-44987921 GCF_006229205.1 Suricata suricatta
CACCTCCTAAAGAGGCAGTCTTTTTTCCATCGGATACTCTTTTCTGCTTTGTCAAAAAGTAATTGGCCATACATTTGTGGGCCCAGTTCTGGGTTCTCTATTCTATTCCACTGGCCTATGTGTCTGTTTTTGTGCCAATACCATACGGTCTTGATGATGACAGTTTTGTAGTAGAGGCTAAAATCTGGGATTGTGATGCCTCCCATTTTTGTTTTCTTCTTCAATATTACTTTGGCAATTTGGGGTCTTTTGTGGTTGCATACGAATTTGAGGATAGCTTGTTTTAGCTTTGAGAAGAACACTGGTGCAATTTTGATGGGGATTGCATTGAATGTGTAGATTGCTTTGGGTAGTAATGACATTTTCACAATGTTTATTCTTCTGAGCCATGAGCAGGGAATGTTTTTCCATTTCTTGGTGTCTTCAGTCTCTTTCATAAGTTTTCTATAGTTTTCATCATATAGTTCTTTTACATCCTTGGTTAGGTTTACTCCTAGGTATTTTATGGTTTTTTGTGCAATTGTAAATGGGATCATTTTCTTGATTTCTCTTTCTTCATTATTGGTGTATAGGAATGCAACTGATTTCTGTACATTGATTTTGTAACCTTCAACTTTACTGAATTCATTGATGAGTGTTAGAAGACTTTTGTTGGAGTCTGCCAGGTTTTCCATGTAGAGTATCATGTCATCTGCGAAAATTGAAAGTTTGACTTGATCTTTGCCAATCCTGATGCCTTTTATTTCCTTTTGTTGTCTGATTGCTGATGCTAGGACTTCCAGCACTGTGTTAAACAACAGTGGTGAGAGTGGACACCCCTGTCGTGTTCCTGATCTCAGGGGGAAAGCTCTAGTTTTTCCCCATTGAGGATAATATTGGCTGTGGGCTTTTCATAAACTGCTTTTAGAATGTTTAGGTAAGTTCCTTCTATTCCGACTTTCTCAAGGGTTTTTATTAAGAAACTGTGCTGTATTTTGTCAAATGCTTTTTCTGCATCGATTGACAGGATCTTATAGCTTTAATCCCTTCTTTTGTTAACGTGATGTATAACATTGATGGATTTGTGAATATTGAACCAGCCCTGTAACCCAGGAATGAATCCCACTTGATCATGATGGATAATTTTTTTAATATGCTGTTGAAATCGATTTGCCAGTATCTTGTTGAGTATTTTTGCATCTGTATTCACTAAGGATATTTGTTTGTAGTTCTCTTTTTTTGCTGGGTCCCTGTCTGGTTTGGGTATCAAAGTGATGCTGGCTTCATAGAATGAGTTTGGATGTTTTCATTCTATTTCTATTTTTTTGAATAGTTTGAGAAGGATGGGTATTAGCTCTGCTTTAAATGTCTGGTAGAATTGCCCTGGGAAGCACTCTGGCCCTGTGCCCTTATTCATTGGGAGATTTTTGATAATGGATTCTATTTCTTCACTGGTTAGTGGTCTATTCATGCTTTCTATCTCTTCCCATTTGAATTTTGGCAGTGCTTGTGCATTTAGGAATTTGTATATTTCTTCTAGGTTGTCCAGTTTGTTGGCATATAATTTTTCATAGTAATCTCTGATGATTACTTGTATTTCTAAGGGATTGGTTGTAATAGATCCATTTTCATTCATGATTTTGTCTATTTGGGAGCTCTCTGTGTTTTTTCTATGGGGCCTGACTAGAGGTTTATCAATTTTATTTATTGTTTCAAAGAACCAACTCTTGGTTTCATTGATTTGCTTGACTGTTTTTTTTGGAATCTATATTGTTTATTTTGCCTTGATCTTTATTATTTCTTTTCTTCTGTTGGGTTTGGGGTGCTCTTGCTGCTTCCCTTCTAGTTCCAGTAGGTGCTCTGTTAGATTTTGAATTTGCATTTTTTTTCTAGTTTGTTGAAATAGACCTGGATTGCAGTATACTTTCCTCTTAGGACTGCCTTTGCCGCATCCCAGAGATTTTGGATTGTTGTATTTTCGTTTTCATTTGTTTCCATATATTTTTTAATTTCTTCTCTAATTGCCTGAGTAGCCCAATCATTCTTTAGTAGGTTGGTTTTTAACTTCCACATTTTTGGAGGTTTTCTAGACTTTTTCTTGTGGTTAATTTCAAGTTTCATAGCATTGTGATCTGAAAGTATTCATGGTATGATCTCTATTCGTTTATACTTATGGAGGGCTGCTTTATGCCTTAGTATGTGATCTATCTTGGAGAATGTGCCATGTGTACTTGAAATGAAGGTGAATTTCCTAAATTCAGGATGTAGAGTTCTAAATATATCTATCAATTCCATATGTTCCAAAGTGTCGTTCAGGTCCATTGTCTCTTTAGTGATTTTCTCTCTCATTGATCTATCGATTGCTCTCCGTGGAGTATTAAAGTCCCCTGCAATTAGCACATTCTTATCAATAATAAGATTGTTTCTGTCTGTGATTAATCATTTTCTGTATTTGGGTGCTCCCGAATTTGGTGCATAGATGTTTATAATTGTTAGCGTATCCTGATGGAGAGACTCTATAATTATTATATAGTGTCCTTCGTCATCTCTTGTTATTGTCTTTACTTTAAAGTCCAGTTTGTCTAATATAAGTATGGCTACTCTGGCTTTCTTTTGGCTTCCAGTTGCAGGATAGATATTTCTCCATCCCTTTACTTTCAACCTGAATGTATCTTCAGGTCTACAATGAGTCTCTTGTAGACAGCAAATAGATGAAGTTTGTTTTTTTAAATCCATTCTGCTACCCTGTATCGTTTGGTTGGAGCAGTCAATCCATTGACATTCAGTGTTATTATTGAAAAATGTGGGTTTAGAGTCATTGTGTTCTCTGTAGAATTTATGTGTATAGTGGTGTCTCTGGCACCTTGTAATCTTTGCAACATTTCCCTCATAGAGTCTCTCTTAGGATTTCTTGTAAGGCTGGCTTGGTGGTCATGAATTCTTTCAATTTTTGTTTATTTGGGAACACCTTTATCTCTCCTCTTATTTTGAATGACAGGCTTGCTGTATAAAGGATTCTTGGCTGGATGTTTTTTCTGTACATCACATTGAAGATTTCCTGCTATTCCTTCCTGGCCTGCCAAGTTTCATTAGATAGGGCTGTAACAACTCTGATAGGTTTCCCTTTGTACATGAGGGCCCTTTTATCCCTGCCTGCTTCCAGAATTCTCTCTTTATCTTTATATTTTGCCAGTTTCACTATGATATGTTGTGCCGAAGGTCTATTCAAATTATGTCTTAAGGGGGTTCTTTGTGCCTCTTGAATTTGAATCCCTATTTCTTTCCCCAGATTTGGGAAGTTCTCAGTTATAGTTTGATCTAGTATCCTTCAGGACCTTTCTCTTTGACTTCCTTTTCAGGAATTCGTATGATACTGATGTTGTTCCATTTGATTGTAACACTCAGGTCTCGAATTCTCCTTTCCTGCTCCTGGATCAATTTCTTTTTTTTTTTTTTAGCTTCCTTTTTTGCTATAACTGTATCTTCTAATTCACCTATTCTTCTCTCTGCCTCTTCAGTCCTTGAGGTGGCTGCCTCCATTTTATTATTCACCTCATTTATAGCCTTTTTTAACTCGTCACACCTATTTTCAAAGTTCCTAGTCATTGTCTCACTTGGTTCTTTGATGCTTTTTTCAACACCAGCAATTAATTTTATGAGAAGTTTTTAAAATTCTTGTTCAGTGATGTTGTTTAGGTCTGTGTTGAGCAGCTCTGTGGCTGTGAATTCTTCCTGGAGGTTCTTCCGGGGAGAGTTCCTTCGTTTTGTCATTTTGGCTGGTTTTCTGTCTCTTGTCAGTTTTACAAAACTCATTGTGCACTGTGCACCTGTTAATATTGCTCTATATATGGAGTGAGAGTTTTTCCCTCCTTGCGGGGTTAAACGTTCTTTATCTCTTCTCTAGAGACAGTACTATGAGGGTGTACAGTTTCTCTTTGTCTTCTCTTTTTCTCTCAGGGGCTCCCAGTGCTTTCCCTGTGTTGGGCTGGGGCTCTCACCTCCCCTGCCCTTCTCAGGCTGGCCTGTTTTCCTGTCTCCCCAGTTCGCACTCACTCACTAAGGCATCTTTGAGGTTGTCTTCTTTCTGGAATCAGTATTTTCTCCTTCCACTCTTGCAGATGAGAATAATGTCCTTCTCGTTTTGATATATGGGGCAGATGAAGTTTACAGAGCTCCCTTCCTCTCTGCCATCTTGGTTTCTCCCATCTATGAGATTTTTTAAATCACTGCTATGTTTATCAGGGATGTTTTGAAAAATTATAATCACAGTTCCAAAGGAACTTGTTCTTTCTTCTGGACTATGTTCTCTCAATTTCAAGCTTGCAACTTGTAAAGGAAATTTTAAATACAGATTTTTTACGTGTGCTTGATAATATAAATTCTTTTTCATGGAAGTATACAGAAGATATTGAAGGCATTTAAGTGTCATAACTGTTCTGTAGACTGAAGAAAGTAGTCATTCTGTTAGAAACTACTAATTGAAATTCAACCAATCTTGATTAAGTGACTCTCTATAGCCAATTAAAGTAAGAAACTGCAAACAGAATGTGTTAAATTATCTTATTATAAATCACTGAAGTATGGTATTAAGAAATGAAATACTTATTCATATAGAAAATAGTTTATTATTTCCAGTGTAGGTTAATATAAATGAGAAATTATGATGACTAGCTTTTTTTCCCAAAAAGGCTTTAAAATTACCAGAATGGTTTATTTAATCTATTGAAAATTATCACTGTTACTATACAAATAAAATATAATTACAATTTAAATTTATAATGTGGAGTTATCAATATTAGATGTGTAAATACAGACATTGGCAATTTATTTCAAGATACTTAAGGATTTTTATTAATTTTTTAAAAAAGGATAAAGGTTTTCTATGCAAATAAATGGCAGAATGTTCAATGTAGAAGTGAAAGTAATCTAGTGATCTAGCTCAGAGTAAAAGCTGAAGTGCTTAAAAGTCTTATAAAGGCTTTATTTTTGCCCTTTCTTTTTCTGTCCTGTTACCTAATATACTTCCAGTGCCCATTCATTCTATTCCTAAAATATACCTGTATACTCCTGACTTAAGGTAATTTGTACTTACTGTTTCCTCTTGGCAAGGTTCACTCTCTCACCTCCATCATATTGCTTAAATGTTACCACTTCTGCCCATCCCCTGCTAAGTCTCTCTCTCTCTCTCTCTCTCTCTCTCTCCCCCCCCCCCAAAATAAATAAATAAACATTACAAAAAGCTGTTACCATTTCAGTAAGGCTTTCTCTGGCCACCCTATGTATAACTGCAACCCTCTTCTTTCTCTTCTTGCTTCTTCCCATTGTACATTCTACCATATTTTTCAGTTTACTCATTTGTGATTTTTATTATCCCTACTCACTCTAAGTAAGCTTCATAAAAGCAAGGTTCAGCTCGTTCACTGTTATATTCCCAGTGTCCCGAATAGTGCCTCATAAATATTCTTTAAATAAATCTATGGCCTTATATATGTCTGTTTTCTATCAAGTAGTACATATTTAACTGAATACTGCTGAATATATTTTAATTTGTGGCAAATTGGATGTGAAGGTAGTTGGGTAATCAGAGGGTGTCATCAGTCTAGTTATTTTGATCAGATAATGGGTGCTATTTTATATTCTTATAGAGTACTAGGAACTATTTAAATTGCTTTACATATATTAAATAACTTATGCCTTACAACAACTCTATGAACCATGTACTATTATGGAGAATCACTTACAGTTAAGGAAGCCAGAGTTTAAATTAAATAGCCCTTGGTCATATAACTAGTATGTGGGAAAGTAAGGTTCATGCCAGGACAGTTAGTATGTCCAGAGCCTACTTTCTTTTTTTTTTAATGTTTATTTATTTTATTTATACTTAGAGTACGAGCAGCATAGGGGCAGAGGGAGAGGGAGAAAGAGAATCTTAAGCAAGCTCCGTGCTCAGCATGGATCCTGATGTAGCCTTCAGTCTCCTGATCATGAGATCATGACCTGAGCTGAAGTCAAGATTTAGTCCCTTAACTGACTGAGCCACATAGCACCTCAGAACCTACATTCGTTAAAAACTTTTAAATTTTTAGAGAGAGAGAGAAAGAGCACGTGCATGCAAGTGAAGAGGGGAGGAATAGAGAGCAAGGGAGACACAGAATTTGAAGTAGTCTCCATGCTCTGAGCTGCAGCATGCAAGCCTGATGTGGGGCCTGAACTCACAAGCCATGAGATCATGACCTTAGCTGAAGTCGGACACTTAACCGACTAAGCCATCTAGGTACCACTTACATTTTTAATGTTTATTTATTTTTGAGACAGAGACAGAGCATGAGCAGGGGAGAGGCAGAGAGAGTGAGACACAGAATCCTCTGCAGGCTCCAGGCTCTGAGCTGTCAGCATAGAGTTCACCATGGGGCTCTGGCCCATGAACTGTGAGATCATGACCTGAGCTGAAGTTGGACACTCAGCTGACGGAGCTACCAAAGGGCACCCTTCAGAACCTACATTCTTAACCAGAGGTGCATAGTAAAAATTCTGCTGCTTTGTTGGTTTGAATAGTTTAATTTTATAATTTTTATTCATATTTCTTTGCTAAAACAGAAAATTTCAAAAGTAGTCATATCTGTTTAACCACTGTTGTTTTATAATCACTTATTTTTTTTCCTTCTTGCAGTGGGATGCCATCACTGAAATGGATGAACACAATAGGCCCATTCACACGTACCAGGTATGCAATGTAATGGAACCAAACCAAAACAACTGGCTTCGCACAAACTGGATCTCCCGAGATGCAGCTCAGAAAATTTACGTGGAAATGAAGTTTACCTTAAGGGATTGTAACAGCATCCCATGGGTTTTGGGGACTTGCAAAGAAACATTTAATCTCTATTATGTGGAATCAGACGAGTCCCATGGAATTAAATTCAAACCAAGCCAGTATACAAAGATTGACACAATTGCTGCTGATGAAAGTTTCACTCAGATGGATTTGGGTGATCGTATCCTGAAGCTAAACACGGAAATTCGTGAGGTGGGTCCTATAGAACGGAAAGGATTTTATCTGGCTTTTCAAGACATTGGGGCATGCATTGCCTTAGTCTCTGTCCGTGTTTTCTACAAAAAGTGCCCCTTCACTGTTCGTAACTTGGCTATGTTTCCTGACACCATCCCAAGGGTTGATTCATCTTCTTTGGTTGAAGTAAGGGGCTCTTGTGTGAAGAGTGCTGAAGAGCGTGACACTCCTAAACTATATTGTGGAGCTGATGGAGACTGGTTAGTTCCTCTTGGAAGGTGTATCTGCAGTACAGGATATGAAGAAATTGAAGGTTCTTGTCACGGTAAGAAAGAAGTATTCAAATAATTTATCATACATTTAAATGATGTTTTCAAAAGGTAAATTTGCTATACATTTATTTTCAAATAATACATTTTCAAATGCTATTACAGTTAGAATTAATTGTGGAAGAAATTATTAACTATAGGATAGTTTGTTATTATTTTTCTTCCAGAAAGGGTATATGAAAATGTAAAATAAATTTTATATTATGACAATATTCCTCTGTACTGAATTCAGTAAACTAGTTAAACTATATGAATGGCTGTAGTCACCTAATTTTTATAAAGGAAAGCAATATTAATAGCAGCAACAAAAAACAAAAGGGATTCAAAATGAACATTTGCTCAACTTTCATGTTTTGATACCTTTAGAGAATGTGGCATTTAAAGATAGTTTGAAAATAACTCTCTCATGTTTACTTGTGGTAATTGTATAGTACATAGAGAAGATGAAATTACACTTAAATAAGTGATAAATTCACATATATGTTACAAAAACATATAGGATAGTTTTATTCAAGTGTTGTGTTGGGTGATTGAGTAGTGACTATATCAGGGCTTAATTTCTGTTTTGCTACTATTAAATATAATTTCCCACCATATAACAAATTACCTTTTAGTTTTAATAGTAATAGTTCTATAAAATCTGTCAGGAAATATTAATATAACACAGGGTAATTAAGTTAGAACCATACCTTTCAAATTATAATCATAAAATACCTACAATTTTCAAGGTAGGACATTTTTTTATATGTGAATCATTCTGTAAGGTTTTATTAATCTAATGAATTTATACACAAAAATTTTTTACATGAAGATTGTGTTTGGATTAAGGTCTTAAAATCAAAATACAAATATAGAAATAAAATTATGGTAGATAAGTGTTAATTTAGTGCATATACTTTCTTAATGGTAGATGATTTTTAAGTTTCTTTTTGTAACACCATATTAAATTTATTGATTTCTTTGCTGGTACCATATTCATGTTCTTTAAAAAGGATGAGAATAAATATGAAAAACATACTTGTATGCATATAAGGGTCATGGGAAATATATGTGAATTTTTAAAGGTTTTATCTATTTATAAAACATTTGGGTTCTTGAATGTTGAAAACTTCACTAATTCTAGTCAGTTCTAATGATTATATTAGGTTGTTTAAAATATTAATATTTATATATAATCTATGGTATATTTTTTATAAAGCATGAAGCAGGTTTCCTCCACTATTATTAAAAGCTGTTTCATTGAAGTTTATCAGTATAGATTTAATTCAAAATTTTTATTCACCCATAACAAAGATTTAGAATGGGATGTCAGAAATGATTCTTTGAAGGAACTTTATAAAATGTTTCTATATGTTTGAAAATAAACTGAAGAAAGATTAATATACATAAATAATCAGTGGGATTAAGAGGATAATAAGTGAAGTGGGGGGGAGGGGCAGGGAGGTGATGGTAATGGAGGAGGGCACTTGTGGGGAAGAGCACTGAGTGTTATATGGAAACCAATTTAATAATAAACTATTAAAAAAATTAAAAAAATAAACACAAGATCTTGCAGTTTGCGCAGATGCAGGTCTATAAAGATAAGATTTCAATGCAGGGTGATGCAGGCATCAACAGCAGAGGTGGCTCAGAGTTCAGAGAAAACAGCTTACTTATGGCAGAGAGGAGGGTAGAGAGGGGCTTATGAGGAGACCAGAAAAGACTCCTTAGAGCAATAACGATGGATTTGGACTGAAGGAGGATTCTCATTGCCAATATCTGCTGAGTTCCTACTATGCATCAGGTACTACTCTAAGAACCTTACATATGTTAACTCATTCATAAGAAGCCTACCACTATTATTCCTATTCTACAGATGAAGAAAAACAAGCATAGTAAGCCAAGTTCAAGTAACTCCCCAAATTACATGAAGATTATGCAGCTGAGCTCAGATTTGATCCCCAGTGTCTGGCTTCAGAGTCCTTGACTTTTACCATTATGCTGTTATAGTCAAACAAGTGGTTTCCTGGTTAGGAGTTAGGCAGGTATCACAGCCAAGGACTAGAAAATGCACAGGAGCATGCATGATGAAGTGTGGGGAGAGAGATGGGGAGGAGGGACATGAACCTGGAAAGGTATGCTGTGCAAGACTTCCTCTGTTATTATGGCCATCAGATCTTACTATGAGCAATGCTGGAAGGGCTGGAAGCAATGGATCAAGGATCAGATTTATAGTTTAAAAAGGTAACTCTGAAATAGGGAGGACACAATGGATGAGAGTTTTGCTGGAGGTTGAGACATCAATTAGAAGATTCTTGCAGCGATCCAGCTCAGATAAGACATGTCTGTCTGTGAGGTGGTAGCTCATTGTACCTTTGATTTGTATTTCCTTGATGAGTGATGTTGATCACATGATCTTTTCATGTGTCTGTTAGCTATCTGATGTCTTCCTTGGAAAAATATTTGTGCATGTCTTCTGCCCATTGTTTAATTGGATTATTCATCCTGTGGGTGTTGAGTTTCATAAATTCTTTATATATTTTAGATACTAACTATCAGATCTATCATTTGCAAATATCTTCTTTCATTAAATAGGTTGCCTTAAAAAAATAGGATAATAAGTGATGATACTCATACTAACCATGCAGTTTTACTGCATTTTAAATTAAGTAGAAGCTGGGAATTCATTGGTAAAAATAGTAGATATTTTAAACTATGTAAAGGATAATTCTCAGGATTTATGTGATTAGCTTTGATTAAATATTTGTATTTTTATGGCATTAATCATAGACTAAATGGTAGTGTCAATTATTGATTTTTTTAGTTAATATGTTTACTCTGTGAATTTCATTCTTATTTATATACCTTAAGATTCTTTCAGTTGTTAGATAATGATAGTTGATAGATAAAAATGATTTTGGACAAATGATAATCATTATCAGCTTATGTAGAGCTACAGATCAACTCATTATTTTTATGGCTTTTTATCTTTATTTGATTGTAGAAACATGAGAGAGTGGTTATATCATCTTGTAGTGGAAAGCAGAAATTGGAAGAGTTAAGCTTGAATTCTAAATCCATGGCTTATTAACTTTAAATCATAGTTGCCTTATCCATAAACTCATGGCAAAGTATATGGAGAAATATTAAAAACACACACCTGTGCTTGTTTCCAATTAAATACAGTGAATTACTATTTAAAAGCACAGGGGAAGTCAGAGTGGATGTAAAGACCTCATTTTTAGATAGAGGAGTCTTATACTAACCACCAGTCTTCATTTTAGAGTGCTTATTTAAGTGTTTTGATGTATTTTATTGCCCTTTTATTTCCTTTGATAATAATTTTTATCAGATTCTATTGCTTTCTGTCAACAACTTATTTTACAACCAAATCTTTTAATTACATGTAAACTAAAGGTTAAATTAATTGGAACTTATATGAATAAAACCATAGCTCAAGTAAGTATATGGTCAGATATATAATGTATATGTGTATACATAGATACACACACAATTATATATATATGTCACACAATATATATATGTATGTATATATGTGTGTGTATACACACACACAATTAATTTGAGCTATTAACATTTTTTAGTACTTCTTTTTAATCACTTCTGGTAGGTTGGTAGAGATAAAACCAATAAGCCTTATGCCTTATGTTTTAGTTATCTATTGCTACTTAGATAAAACAACCCAAAATTAGCTCAAAACCACATTGATTTATGATTTCTCAGGACTCAACTGGATAATTCTTTTGCTGTAGGATAAGCAGAGGTCAGTAATGCAGCTAAATTCAGCTATTGAGGTTGACCAGAGCTAGAATGTCTAGGATGACCTCATATCTTCCAGAGTTCCTTTCTATATGGCATCCCATCATTTAAGAATCTAGTCTAAGAATTTTTTACAGTACAGTGGCTTATTTAAGAGGGAATTTTTCACATGGTCAGATAAAGAGTGGGCATATGAGGGGGTACTATACTAGGAGGTGAATACCTGGAAGCATATTTATAGGGAGCTGGCAATGTGACAGTATACCACAGTCCACTCTCTGGATTCTCAAGATTAGTGTCCCTCCTTCATGCTCACAACCCCACATTCTCCCAAACATTTATTCTCTTGTGGCATCATGTTGGAGTCCAGAAGAGTACTGTTAAAACCAGCTCCAGATGTAGCTTCATAGCTCAAGTTTCTCTTGATCTGGAGAAATAAGAACTAAAAAGATCAATCCTTGCTCCTCACTCAACACATGGGATAGGGACAGGATAATTGTAAAAGATTTTCCCATTCCTAAAGGATGGGAACACAGCAGTTACTGGTCCGTTGTGATTCTGAAATACAACTGGATGTTGTCAGGAGCTCTTATAATAAGGGGAGGGGGTGTTCCTTTGATTGGAGCCCGGTTCTGCTCCCTGGGATTGGTTCTCTGTGGTTCTTAGTTTCATTCTGTGATTCTTGGCTCTGCCCTGAATCATCCCCTTCCTCCTCTCCCTCCCTCCCTCCCTTCCTACCTTCCTTCCTTCCTTCCCCTATCTCTGTTTATTTTCATCTTCCTTATTTATAAGAATAATTTATTTGTCTGTTTCACCAGGGCTGTCAGATAAGAGTATTTTAAAAGCATGTATGTAATTAAGGGTAAGAAATTGATTGGTATGAATGACCATAAGGCACTGAGAACCAAACTTTGCTGATAGTTAAAGGTGGACACTATTGGTATACCTATGCAGTGCTCTGTTTCTTCTCATTTCTATGAAATAGGAAAGTTTTTTTTCAGGGAGGGTACAGTAGGTCTGGTTGCTTTAGATCTGGAAAGCCCAAAAATATCTTTATCCCTCATTTATAAATCAATATGCTAAATTACTGAGAACAGAGTTTTATTCCCCAGTGCTGCTCAGTAACTAATACCAGACTAAGAACTAAAGCCTAAATATATTTTAGTCTGGTCTTTGCATTCTTCCTCCCTTTTCCATCCCTTCTCCCATCCTCAGTTTTCTCTTTCTTTCTGTTTCTCTTTAATTTCTTTATTCCAGGCACCCAAACCCTTATCTTGATGATTTAACTCTTTCTGCCTGTCCACCAGTACAGGGGAGCCCTAAGTTACTGATCATTCATTAGGTCCTTTCTCCTGCATTTATATTTTGGAATCTGAGATGAGCACAGTTAGAACAGTATCTACATATCTATTCTGAAATTCATGCTACTGAGAATGATAGAAAAATGTATAGACGTACCTGGAACTTTGTTGTTAGATGTGATAAGTAGGAAAAATTATAATGAGGTTTTAGGGATTCTGATAATTTACTTCAATGAATTTGAGAACTCTTGGTCTGCTCTATAACAAAAACACAATAAGCTGGTTTAAAACATAATTAACCTATGTTTACTCACACTATCAATATCTTATGAATGATGTTTTTTATTTGCATTTAATAATTTATCATTTTATTTTATCCTGAAAGTTATACTACTGAATATTTGAACATGTGATTCATTTCTATGTAATATTTAGATCCAAATTCTAAAAGCTTAAAGGGGAGAGACTTTTATTCTTGCTATCAATCAGATTTAAATAGATGTAAATATTATATTAAGCAGATATGCTAAAATTTAAAACCGAACACAGTTGTTTAGGTTATTTTTTTAGTAAGCAGTATTTTATTCTCAGCTCAACTTACTTTTCATAACTATTTTAATTTTATCTCATAGGTTTGTAATTAGAACTATCATACTTAGGCATATTGATGTCACATATTTTATTTTTTTAATTGTCTTAATTTATTCCACAAAAGATTTGAATAAAAAATAATGTTGATTCATGAAGCATTAATTTACATCAAATAGTCATTCACAGCATATATCTAAGAATATTTTAACACTATGGAAGAAATAATTGGAAACAACATGAAAAATTGAATGCAGTTTTTGTTCAGTTGTGAGTTTGAAGTGACATGAATTTCTAATAAATTCCTTTTGGATATTAATTTAAAATAAATCTCATTAAGACAGTGACACTTGTACTGTAATAATACTGATGGAGTTTGGGCTTTTACACACACACATATATACATATACACATACTGCAAGGATATGTTCTTCCAACTTTTAAGTATCACATGATGTAATTTAACAAAATAACACTTGACTAGGGTTCTGAAACAGAATTTTTAAAAACTCTTCCTCTTTCTACATATATGCTTTTATTTATGTATTTTTCCCTAGCGCTGCTTTAAAATTCAGGAGGAAAGGATGCTGGCAGTTCACAGACCATTGCTTTATTGTTCACTGAATGAATGGGATATACAGGGCCTTTGGTGACATAGCTATTGATTTGATCTCCTGAAGAGTGTTGTTATTAAGGCTTCATGGCTCCCTCCTCTGCTGTAGTTCAGAAACATTTATGCTCTGTGTTTATGATCTTCTGTCTAATCATGTTATCAGAGATGGTTGTGGAAGCAGAGAGCATAAAAAAATTTTTGAGACACCAGGATTTTCTGACATTAAATATAAGGGGGTTTGAAGATATGATGGAAAGCTAAAAGGTGAGATTGGGATCAGAAAAAAAGGGCATACTTATTGGCTCAAATAGTATTTTCACTTTCTAAAGGTTCCCAAAACTAAATATAAACTCTGACAATATAACCTTCAATTCCAAATAAAGCTGCTTTTTCATGAAGCAGTTCCTGACTTTCATCCCAGCTTGAGAAGAATATGAAATCAAGAGGCTCCAAGGAGGCTAAAAATAGAAGGTATTCTCTCCAAGAAAGACAGAATAGAGTTAAATAATTATATTTTGTTCTTTGTCACAATTTTAAAAATAGGTTAAAACATAAGCTGTCTTGAAATGATCATATTTAGTATATGATTTTAACTAAATTTTAACTTCAAATTTAGTACCTATTTTACTCTCTGGTGATTCGAATGCTAAAACTCCTATTTCTATAGGGAATATCCTTAATTTAAAAAATCCTTTCTTAATGCATATATTTTTTTAAAAGATAAAATTATTTAGCATCTCTATTTGCTTTTCAAAAATAGTATACCATGCCAGCCATTGAAATTGCTACCAATCTTGTAATTTAGTTCTACCTTTTAAAGAAATAAAATTAATAGATTTCTAAGGCCAACATCTAGATACATCAAGATATATTAAGTTTTTATATTTGCTAATTTTTTCTATTATCTCCTGATATGTGGATTCATTGTTCTGTTTGCTGAAATGTATTTCTGATAGATCTTTTGGCAAGGTACTACAAGAATTTAAACTCTTCATTTAGTGGATATTTTAAAATATCTTTATTTTAACCTCCTTTTTCAAAGATTATTTACTTGGGTAACAGAATACTAGGTGACTATTATATTTCCTCAACATTTGAAAATATGATTTCCCTGTCCATGAGAATCTATTGAAACTGTAGTTGCTAATGTTCTTCTAATTCTCATTACTTGGGTGATTAGAGGTTCCATATATTTGGTTTTCAGTTACATTATGATGCACCTGGTGTGCATATATTTTTCCTGCTTTTCTTAAAAAATATTTTTAATGTTTATTTTTTAGAGAGAGAGACAGACAGACTAGGCATGAGTGGGGTAGGGGCAGAGAGAGAGGGAGACACAGAATCCAAAGCAGGCTCAAGGCTCTGAGCTATCAGCATAAAGCCAGATGTGGGGCTTGAACTCCTGGGCCATGAAATCATTACCTGAGCCGAAGTCAGATGCCCAACTGGCTGAGCCATGCAGGTGCCACATACTTTGCATTTTTTTAAATGAAGAAAGTGTGTGTATGCATTATAGTCTTCTGTTTGCTATTTCTAGAATATCTATTAAATATTTTTAGAGACTTTCAATAGTATCATCATTGTTATTTCTAAAATATTTAATATTTAGTATCAACTTTAGCACTGATTGCTAGATTATGAATTTTCACTCAGATTACACCTAGTTAAGTTGACCTCATCTATGAAATTATCTTCATCTTCACTAGTTTTTGCTATTCATTATTTAAATTTCTCACTTGTTATTTTTGTATTTCTGCCTACTCTGTTTCATATTTTTTCTCTTTTACAGATTTTTTGTGGATCTTATTCACATAAAATTAATTTTGAGAGAATTTGAGTGTAAATTAATCTGATCTTAGTATGTTGGTTATATAAGCATTAGTGTCTTTTCTTTTTTTTTTTTTTCTAGAATTGTAGGGCTGCTTTCTATTTGTCTTTTTTTTTCCCCCAATTTGGATGTTTTGTAGCTGGGCTAATTCTGCTCCCTGAGGCATTATATAAAGCAAACTTAAAAGCAGTAATAAATTTACAAAGGAATTCATGTTGGTATTCTTGGTTGGTAGGAGTTCCACTCAATGAAGTGATTGAGAAATCCAGCCTTCTTGTGTTTAGGAGACCAACCATCTCTTAAGAGTTTTGCAGTTGTCTGTGTCCAGAAATTGCAAAAGGAGATTGGAGAAGGAACATGTGCATTTTACCCAATTCAGACATGAAGAGATACATCATTTTACATACCAGCAGTGAGAACTGCTTATATAGTCACACCTAGCTGGAAATAGAGGTAAGATATTAAGTGATATCCTTGATTCAGTAGTTACTTTCCAACAATAATTCTCTATTGTAAAAAAGGGAGCCCCAATTTTTTTAGATACTTGGTCATCTGCAATAGCCTATTACTTTGTCTATAAAATGTGTATGCTCATCCTCATATATCTGGTAATGAAAAGTTTTCTCCACAGGTTCAAACCATGTCTTGTCAACTGTTGACCTACAGATTAAGTGAAAAGCTACCTATTTCCAACATAAAATATTCAATAGTTGAAATAAATATAAAACTCCCATTAAAAAGAATAAACATACCCATCGTCATGATGGATAGGCATTGTGAAGAACCTTGAAACAGATCTGGAAACATGAATTCACTGGGATGTTCTTGCCCATTGTTCTCTCAAAGACCATTGACTCCACTGTGAGCTTCTTTTATCATCCTGAAAATTTCTGAAGTAGTTATTGGTGGAGGCTTTCATACATGTTTTATGATAATGTTTTGAGAGCTTGAGGATCATTTCATAGCTACAGGGGACCAGACCACATTTGTTGGCAATAAAATTTCCTACAAATCGAAGCAGATTTTTGATCTATTTGTTAATCCATGTGCCAGAAACTACACAGAAGTCTATATTCAAAGTTCTTTCTTGAACATAGTTTTCAAGTGTGCCTTACTTATTAATGTATCTACTTGCCTCATTCATATGCTTTGTTAACCTAATGGCAACTAAATTGAGGTCATTATAAAGTAGGGTTGGGTAGATCTTAGACATATGTCTGACTCTTTTTGTTTAGGACATCTTACGCTATTTTTGGTGCTCAAGTTGCCTTTTTTAATTTTGTCTCCATGTGATGGGGCAGAAGTGATCTTTTATAATCCTGAAAGCACTAACGTTCTATATTCTTCTTTCCTTTCCTTTTAAATTTTCAATCCAGTCAGTATTGCTTGAGGTCATCTGTTCCTGGAAATATCTTGTTAGATGCATCATTTCAGTCAATACAAAGAAATCAGTACTTTACCTGCCTTCCAAGTTATTGCAGATAAAATTTTACCAAGAAATGTACTATTATGTAATATGGTCTTCCATCAGTGTAGTGTCCTATTACAATTTTGCACATCACTTGCAAAGCTAATGCCACATGTTTTAGGTTTTTGTTTTGGGCGTATCCCAATTGAAGTGTGTGTGTATGTGTGTGTGTGTATATATATATATATATATATATATATATATATATATATATATATATATATAATGTAGGTATGAGAGTATGCATATATCAAGATGTATATATATGAGGATAAATATATATAAGGATATATTATGAGGATATATATTATATATATAGATAGATATTTAATAGCTGAGAAAACAAAATTTCAAATTCTAGAGTCTAACATAGTTTATTTTTCATTTATGTTAGAGCCCAAAGTGTTCTTGGTTGTTGACAGTTTTCCTTCGTACAAAGAATAGGAGAATTATACTATTTCCACTTGTAGCTTCATTATTACATATGGTCTTATAGTCCTCTGTATTCAATAAGTGGAAGGAGAGCATATAGAGTGCATACCTTTTTCTTAAAAGTTTTGACATAGGAGTGACTTACAAATTTTTCCTACAGTTGCCATACATGTAAAAATTATATAACTCATAGAGTAAAAGCTTTTCAGCGTGAAGTTTAATATTAAGTTATGTATGTCTAGTAAGTATAATCAATATTTTTTTACAATACACAAGCAGAAGCTATGTAACACCGTTACATTAAACCAGATACAAACTGAACTAATTATGCTAAATTACATTAAGGGAAAAGTTATTGTATATATCCAAAACTTATTCTCTTTTCATGGAAAAACTATTTTGATTAAGGGGGTGATTATTTCACATAGCATGCACAAGTAACAGAGAACATTCAGGATAAACCTTCCTCTTAATTTTATGCAGTACATTGAAGACAATGGCAACAGTAAGATCTCACTTTTCATACTGTATTTATTAAATCTGTACATAATTCAGATTATATCATATTCTAAGCATCATAACAACTATACATAGTAAAATTATAAAATACATATTAAAATTTGGGAATAATTTCTTGTTAAAATTTTTTAATTATATATTTATAGCTAACTTTGGAATTACAGATGTATGGTTGACTGTTCTTCATATGAACAAAAGTGTAGTAATTTGGATTTTCATATGTTTACATATTTAAACTCTAGGGAAGTATATTTCAAAGGACAACAAGATTGTAAGAAAAGCATCAAAGGAAAAACTTGAGGCAGAACAATGAGTGGATGAAACAATGTAGAAGAATAGAGTATCTGATATAAATACATTTAACATGTTTATTTGGTTTAAGAACTCTTGTGATCCTTTGTGAGAAAAACACTCTTGGTTTCATTTATAATAAGTTACTATAATAGCCTAGGAGTTAGTGATAAATACACATTGTGAAGACATTGGAGGACATTAAAATTTTTGAGTCCTTTGAAATAATGACAGAATTAAAGAGATCACTGGTGTTCTCAGTTATGCACATGGACTTTTTAAGAAGTGAGTCTTGTTTTGTACTTGATTTTTTCTTTTTTTAATAATATACAGTAAAAATTTTAGTATTAGAAATAGCTTTCTATCATGATTCTGTATGAACAGTAAACTTTGATGACCAGTTACTATTTTCAATCTGAGCTGAGAACAAACTATCTGTTTTCAGAATGAGTTCCAATAAATAAGGGATATAGCATTTAGTCTCAGTTTTACAGGGAACTGTAGAGTGGTGATAAATTTAAAGGAATGGAGATTTCCGATTGCCAGTTGCTATATACGAGGACTATCACCATATAAAGAAACATGCAATACCAAAATTGATGGGAACCCTGGGAGCATAAAAACAAGTACTGCTTTATCTTTACAGTGGGCAGGGAAAAGGTATGATTTATTCCCATTATTTGACAGCATCAAAAGTGATTGCTATAAAAAGTCATGAAACCTCTAGAAAGATGCAAACCCTGTTTCTTTGGACAGAGGTAAACAACATTGTTTTGGATTGAATTCTTTAAATAGAATCACTGTAATGACTAATATCCTTATTTGTTTGTTTTATTTCTATTCTTGTTTTAAAGTTAACAACTATTCAAGGTGGATTGTTTTTTACCCTATCACAGTGAAAAAGCTTATATTCTTTATCTCTATGTTGACCAATTAAATACTTTTAATAAAATTAATTGTAAAGAATTTAATTAGTAAAACCTTGATATGGCGATAAATTTGGAATATGTGAGAGCTTTTTAAAGATTTAAAAAATTTATTTACTAATTGCATTATGACCAAGAGCATACTCTTCTTAAAGTCTAATCATATGTGGCTATAATCACAAGTAATTTCAGATTGCTTAATGAGAACAAATTTGCCATGCATATGAAATACTCTATTCAATTTTATACTTTTTAAAATTATTCTGTAAATTGCATACATTAATCAGATTATATTTTTATTTATGGTAGTTGCTAAATATTTAAAAAATTCTCTGGTGTCTATTAAAGGGACTATAAAATTCTTCTATAAACCTTTGATGAGATATGTTATAACAATATATTTCCTTAGATGACCCATCTTTGATTCAATAAAGAAATTTGGTGTCAATGCGTTTATTTAGTATTGAATTATGCATTTATATTACATTTAAAAACATTGGCCAGTGTATATTCTAATGCAATAAAGTATAAATGTGTTTTGAGTGATGTAAAATAAAAGAATAATTCTTAGAGTAGAAAGTGTGTTTGTGGATGAGAAACTTAAATATTTGAAAGATATAAATGTTAATTTGGAGTCATAAACAAATCACATTCAAAATTCTGTTTCATCGTCTTAGCTACTTTGAACTCAGTAAAGATGATTATAAATTTTATATGAAACAATAAATGGAATGACATGTGGATTATTTGAAAAGAACAGTAAAGGTGAACAAGAACCCTGACAGATATTAAAATATATTCATGAGAAAATATTTAAAATATATAGTATTAACTCCCAAAGAAAAATATTTGGCAATGGTACAAAGTAGAAAGGGAAAGAAATAGATTCAATTGCATGAAATAGTTTAATTTGTGGTAAAATAGAGATAACTAATGGGAAAATAGATGGATTATTTATTACAGTGGTTTTTACTTAATAAGAGTTGAGGGGCGCCTGGGTCGCTTAGCCGGCTAAGCGTCCAGCTTCAACTCAGGTCATGATCTCACGGTTCGTGGGTTCAAGCCCCGCATCAGGCTCTGTGCTGACAGCTAGCTCAGAGACTGGAGACTGCTTCAGATCCTGTGTCTCCCTCTCTCTCTGACCTGCCCCTGCTCACGCTGTCTCTCTCTGTCTCTCAAAAAAAAAATTTTTTTTTTTAATTAAAAAAAAAGAGTTGAGACTGGGGAGAGAAGAACAGTCATGATTTGGGTTTAGGACCATCACTACCACCTCTTACTAAGTCCTAGAGGAATTAACTGTTGAGGTAATCTTTCTTTAGAATGTGTGTAATTAACCTCCACTGAACCTTAGTTTAGGGAACTATGGGAACACCAGCAATGTCACAGAGAATTTCTTGCTGCAATAAAATGAAGCCTAAGGCAAAGTTACAACTAAAAGATGCTCATTTGTAAGTTACAAATTAGAATTTTTATGGAAATTCACAACTATAATAAAATAGTAATTTTTGAAGGATTAAAAAAAGGCAAAAAAACATTGCTAAAGTATTAAAGGATGAGGCTTTACAGACGAAATTGCTTTTTTCATTTGTTTTTTAAAGAAGGGATCATCTAGGTATGGAGTTTGGTCAATCAAAGGAAAATCTTGGATTATTTTTGACATTGTTAAAGAAAAAATGATCAGACATTGTTAAAGAACTATAAGGCAGACATTATTTCGGGGGGACTACTACAAAGCGGTTTTGGAGTAGAGGAGAGGGATTCAACTCTGAATTCAACAAGGTAAATTGGGAATTTATGGCCAAGGAGTAGGGTAGGTGTCAGTCATTGGAAAATTATTAGGAGGAATCATCAGAGGTAAGGGATGATTCTGGTTGGACTGACCTGATAGGATTCTTTCTGATGGCAGACTAGGGTGAGCAAATTGCAGGAGATAAGAAAGTGGACAAATAATTGAGGTTGAGGGATTCTCTCTAAATTAAGACTTAGCAATATTCTTGTTAAAACTAGACTTTATATGAATAGAAACCCAAGCCCACAGTTGGGTCTAGTTGAGCAGAGGGCTTAAAGGAGCCTGTCTAAAAGTTGGATCAAAGAGAGACTCTGCCAGTATCATATAATACTGTATAGCAGGGGGTGGCAAACTATAGCCTGCTGCCATCCCAGTTCATTTTTGTAAATAAAGTTTTGGAGAATACCCAAGACTTCATTTACATATTTCGTGTCACTGCTTTTAATCTACAAGAGCAGAGTTGAGTAGTTGACTCAGATACCTTATGGCCCGTAAACTTACAATAGTTTTTTATAGATCATGTTTGCTGACCTCTTTTTTATAGGCTATTAAAGCATATCTGAGAAATATGAATAAAACTGTCAAACTTGTTCTTTCTGTTACTGAAACCCAGGTTCAGCTGCTCATCATTTTAAAGGCCAGTACTCATGAGTTTTGATTGGAAAGGAATATGACTTTTATTCAGGGTGCTGGCCATGTCAGGGAGAAGGCCAAAGGCCAACAAGGAGATTTCTGCCTGTCCCAGTGGTTTTTAAATGAGTTTGGGGTAGTTAATCAATAAAGGGAGTACAGTGGTCTATAATATTTCTTGATTATGTGCAGACTCCATCAGTGCCAGCTATAGACATTTATCTCTGTGCTTGAAAGTTGTGAAGGGGTGTCTGGTTTCTTAGTGCCTGTGAGTTGTGCAGAGGTGCTCTGTGCTTTCTAGGGAAGAATGCATCACCTACAGATACACAAAGAAAGGTTAGTTAATCATCTGAGCTAAGGGTGCTTGCTAAAGCTTAAAGATTACCAGGTTGGTCAGAGGGCCTTAGGCTGCTTCATTTTGAGCCAATTATTGGGGTGTAACATTTTCGCAATTAAACATAGAATAAAACCTCTGGTGGAACTGTTTTTCTCCAAAGCTAGCCATTTTTTAAATTCAGTCATTTATTAAAACGTCTGTGCTAAGGAATATAATTTCAAAAGTGTTCAGTGGAGGATTTCATATTGATTTATTTTTGGGAAACAAGATTTTTATTAAATATCTGAGAGAAAAGATCAGTTGGTTAAAAATGTAGGGTTTCTATGTGTTTTCAGTGTTTTTCGCGTAGAAGACCTTTCTCAAGGACTCTCTTTGTTACTGGCTTGTTAATGCTTATGCGGCAATATCTTGATTAGTTCCCATATTAGACATTGAAAATGAATTTGTTAAAAATTGGCAAGTTGATTGTTTGCCTTCTTTGTGTAAAATAATATGCAGGAGCAAATGATAAGTAAAAATAAGATTGTCTTTTACTTAGAAATTACAAGAAAACAGATTTTATGTGAACTATAAAATACGATTTCCAGAGTTCCCCTTTTTTCTCCCTGTTTTCAAATTTTATTGATGTTTCAGCAATGGTAGATATACATTTATTAATGTAGGCAATAACCTTAACATGTATTACATACCTCTTACATCCTAGGAACTATGAATTGCTATGAATTACCCTGATCTCTCCTGCACAATACATGCAGACCTTGTGGTACAATGCTGCTCAAAGAATTGAGCTGTTACTTTTATGAAGGGACATAAGCTCACCTAGAGCCCACAATTTTATATATTTTGCTTGTTATGTTATAAAATATATTTAGAATAAGCATTTTTAAAATGATTCTCCCCAATTTTTGAGAATCCTGAACAAGTGTCTTTTTACAAATGTATTTCTAAAATAAGCAATAAATTATACTTGTTTAAGGAATAATAAAACCTTTGTTTTCAGCTAAAATAATAGTTTCAAATGATAAAGTGTGTTTTGTATGATGCTTTATGTATGTATATGAGTTTTGGGGGTATCTGTATCTTCAATTATGCCCCCTTGCAAATTTACTATTACTTTATTTTATCATTCATTTCTTTTTTTGTTTTGTTTTGGTTTTTTTCTTCTTTTTTTTCTTTTCTTTTTTTTTCTTTTAAATTTATTTTTTGAGAGACAGAGAGAGATAGTGCGAGCAAGGGAGGGGCAGAGAGAGAGAGGGAGACACAGAATCTGAAGCAGGCTCCAGGCTCTGAGCTAGCTGTCAGCACAGAGCCTGACGTGGGGCTTGAACCCACAAACTGTGAGATCATGACCTGAGCCGAAGCCAGACGCTTAACTGACTGAGCCACCCAGGCGCCCCTATCATTCATTTCTTTTATGTTTCTTTTTCTTCCTATCTACCTCTACCCATGTTATTTATGCCTTTAAAGAAATCAACTTATGCTGCTTACTGAATATTTTATCGTTATGTTCATTATATTTGAAATTTCTTATATGATGTATGTATCTAATTAAACTTTAGAATTGATTGCATTTATGCTCTTCTTATTCTTGTAATATAGCTAGATATAGATAGACTAGTCATTCATTATAATTCATCACAATTAAGGATTTAGGTAAATCATTTGGCATTTAATCTTAAAATATATTTTCAGTACTTTACAGTGAGCATTATCATCTCCTTTTAAAAGAGTGTAGGTCTGCCGCATGCTGTTCACTCTTTGAATAGTCTTGCTCTTCCAATAGAAGAGTTCTTTCCTTTCTTTCTCCCCTCCCTCCTTCTCTCCCTTCTCCTTCTTTCCTCCCACTCTTCTCTGTTTCCTTACCTCCCTTCTTTTAATAATGTCCTGGAATAAATACACAAAAATTTTATTGGAAGAAATGGAGAAATAATTGCTTAATACATCATTTTCTGTTAAGACTCTCTATTGTGTGTATACCTGGCATTCTTAAGAAGGGACTGTGATCTTTGAACTATAGATATTAGTGATATTTTTACAATTTAATGGCCTGACTGCTAAATGGAAAACATATCATACATTGCTTATGCCTACTAATGAAACGCTGAAGAATGTGTTTCTGAAATGTATTCTTAAATTAATATTACTTCAAAGGCAAGATCAAAGTATATAAGAACTCCTCAAGGAGATAGCAATGTTTTATTTTAATTTTTCTCTCCATGTGATAATAGTGAATGTTTATTTATTTACTGTCTGATGGCCATGGAGTAGTAGTATTTCATGGGAAATATCTCAGTTTTGCCATGACAGTTTGACTGAATTCCCACATAGCCAGCATTTCAAAGTTTGTCTTTTCTATATATTCATGAACATGATAAATGTTAATTATAATTAAAATGATGACTAGTTCCTTAGTAGGTCTAATGAAGCCTCCAAGGATAAGTAAATCAAAATTGAAGATTATTGACAGAAGTATTATTATGGGAGAAAAAGTAATTATCAAATCATTGACTTTGTTGGTTATCTTCATTCCTTTTCATAGGAAATCATTAAAGTTAGGAATTTAAAAAAAGGTAATATAAAACATCAAAAGTATTGTAGGAGAAAGGCTTACTAGTTGATGAAATCCCACATTGTAAGAAAACCAAAGGATGATGTTTGTTAAATAGGAAGAATTAGTATAAAGGTAAAAATTCAAAATGATTTTTCCCAGCTCTGTCACTAAAGAGGTTCTAAAATATCAGTGGCACTTTTTCCCTAGAATACCACAGACATCTTTATTCTTTCCCAAATTATCTGGGAGGGCTTGGATTATAACTAATTTAATTTCTTGGGGCTCCTGGTTGGCTCAGTCATTTAAGCTCAGGTCACAATCTCTCAGTTTATGAGTTTGAGCCCTGCTTCATTCAGGCTCTGTGCAGAAAGCTCAAATCCTGGAGCCTGGTTTGGAGTCTGTGTCTTTTTCTCTCTCTGCCCCTCCCCTGATCACATTCCTCTAAAAAATTAATAAACATTAAAAAATTTTCTATAGCTAATTTCATTTCTTAATACAGGAGGACCACCGGCTCTGTCTGGACCATCTTAAATTATTTTTTAACATTTTTATTTATTTTTGAGAGAGAGAGAGAGAGACAGAGTGCGACTAGGGGAATGGCAAGAAGAATCCTAAACAGGATCTAGTGTCAGAGCTGACAGCGCAGAGCCTGACACGGGCCTCAAATTCATGAACTGTGAGATCATGACCTAAGCCAAAGTCAGGCTCTTAACCATCTGACGCACCCCTGGACCATCTCAAATGACAAAATAAAGATGCTTTTAGAATAAGAATCTAAGTGTTGTAAGGACAGAAAAGTCATTCAAGCTATTCCCATCTCCAGTTGTAACAATTATAATGTTGAAAAGTGTAAGGTTTAATATATGGAGGCAGAGATGGGAGGACAAAGAGACCACGTTATGGAGCCAAGAAGGCCTTTATTGGGATCTGCAATTCCTGGGCGAGGTTCTGTAACTCTGGAGCAGGGAGTCAGGGAAGTCGCACCTGATATGGGAGAGCAAGGTCTTTTATGGGTGCAGAAGTTCCGGGTTTGAGCTTAGGTGGGCTGATAGCCACGTAGGGTCTTCTTTGGACGGTGGCAGGATTCAATTGGTTGTTCGCTTCGGTGGGGAGGGGGATGCTGGAATTCCATGGGGAGGCATTACAGTTTGAGACAGTCCAGCTTGAGAGTGGGGGTCGTCGGTCCTGGCCTGCAATAAAATGGCCACTGGTGCATTCCAAATGGCTCGGGTCATCCCAGGTTTGCAAGTGGGGGTTGTCAGTGTTCGCAGCTTTCCACATCAAAGTGGCCACTCAGTTGCTTTCCCATGGCAACTCTTACAAAAAGAAACATACATTTACATAATAATAAATATTTATTATTTATATATTATAATAAACAAAAGTAAACATAAACATATATATATATTTTTGTGTGTGTGTGAAGCTATGAGCTCATGGTGATAATCAAAAGGGATAAGTTAAAATAATCACATGTAGAATGGAAGAGTCTAGAGAGAAGTGTGAAGGCTACTAGCGAGAATGGTACTGGAGAGAATGGTCCCACATCAAAAAGGTACAGCTTCCCAAGTTGTGACTCTGAGTCATTGAGAGCATTAAGGGGCTCACATGGCTCACAGGAACAGGGGATTTATTTTTAAATTAGAAACTGAGTCACTGCTTTAGAAGATTTATTGGAAGTGATGTTTTGTAATTAAAAGGATTTTTTTTTAATTCAACCCTTTTACATTAAATATCAGAATGGCTTCAGTTACTGCCTTTTTTTTTTTTAAGTTTATTTGTACTACTTGGCTATCTTATAGTTTGTTCTTCCTAAAGAAAAAAAACAACACCTTGATTAATCTTAAAATACAAAAGGAAAATCCCAAAATGGTGAATAAAACAAACACTGGAGATTGTGTCTTACTAAAGCAGTTTTCTGTAGGGATTGGTTTTCTAAGTTCCCTGCCTGTGATGGTTCACATAGGAAACACAATGAATTGAGAAGAAATCATGTAGATCCACTAAAACTGAAGAAAAAAAAGTATAATTATAATAAATTAGGATTAAGAGTCAGTTGTGTGGTGTAAAATTTTATAACTATTACCTCGTTTTTTTATGTGCAGAAAATCTGCTAACTGGTCATTTTAATTACCACTACTGGTTGAATATTTTTATCATTTAATTTTTTGGATACACTACTGTTATATACTTTTTATATTCAAATGTTAATTCATATAGAAATTAAATTATGCAGGCTACTTACTATGATTTTAAACAATGCAACTTCCAGCAATAAAATGAACACTTTTGCTTTTAAATAACTGAGAACGTCGAAAATTTTAGTAATTTTGGTCCAAAGCCATTTCTCTGAATATCAGTACTTTGGACAGAATCTGTGCTTTAATCTTTCCCTGTAAACTTTAAATATATTATGTTTCAGATTTTTTGTTGATCAGTTGAAGTGATTATTCCTTTTTGGCCTTCCATTCTTTTTAGATGTATAAATATATACTGGTGTCAAGAATTTCAGTTGACCCTTCAACAACATAAGTTTGACTGTGTGGGTGCATTTAGAAGGAATTTTTTAAGATAAATATAGTACAGTACTGTAAATGTATTTTCTTTTTTTATGATTTTCTTAATATTTTCCTTTCTTATTATAAGAATATAGTACATTATTCATATATATACAAAATGTGTTATTCAACTGTTTATGTTCTTGGTAAGGCTTCTGGTCAAAGAAGGCAATTAGTAGTTAAGTTTTTAGAAAGTTTAAAGTTATATGCAGATTTTTGACTGAACCAGACCATTGCTGTTCAAGGGTCAACTATACTTGAGTTTTCACAGGGATAAACTGTTTATTTTAAAGAGATGATCAACTTTAATAGAAATATCTTGATTTTGAAAAAGAAGTAAGCTAGATATAAAAAGATCTAACAGCAAAGAATTATTTACATTCTAAAAGATTTGTCTCCTTTAAAATAAAATAGGTAAAATTCAGTTAACAATCAAGAGATAAGGGTACCTGGGTGGCTCAGTCAGTTGAGTGTCTGATCTTTTTTTTTTTTTTAATGTCTATTTATTTTTGAGAGAGAGAGAGAGCCAGAGTGCAAGTGGAGAATGGTCAGAGAGAGAGGGAGACGCAGAATCTGAAGCTGGCTCCAGGCTCTGAGTTATCAGCACAGAGCCTGATGCAAACCTCAGCCAAAGTCAGAGGCTCAATGACTGAGCCACCCAGGTGCCCCAACTGGTATGTACTCTTGATTTTGGCTCAAGTCATGATCTCATGGTTGTGGGATTGAGCCCCATGTTGGGCTTCATACTGAGTGTGGAGCCTACTTAAGATTCTCTCTCTGTCTGTCTGTCTGTCTGTCTCTCTCTCTCTCTCTCTCACTCCTCTCTGTGTCTCTCTCCCTCTGGCCCTCTTCCCTCCTCATGCTTTCTTTCTAAAAATAAAATCAAGAGATAAATATAAAACTTCTATATAACAACATCATGAAGTATAATGGCATACAATAAATAATACTTTAAGTGTTCAGTTTGCTGTTTTGACAAATGTATATGGCCATGAAACCATTAGCACAATTAAGATAATGAACATATCCATCATCCCCAGATATTTCCTTATGCACTTCTGTAATTCCTATCTAATCTATCTTGCCTATAGTCAGTCACTATAGGTTATATACTGCCAGAGGCCCGCTCTGGTGGGTCCAGGGCTCCCTGAAGGGGTAGTGGCTGACGAGAAGCAAATGAAGAGACACTCACGCAGCGCAGTTTCTTAATTGGTGCAGCCTGTCATCGTCTTGTCCTATTTATTATCACCATCTCTCCTCCTATTTCCTTATATCTCCTGTATCTCTTGTATCTCCCTCTTAACTTCTGTATCTCCTTTCACCAGGTCTTGGGCCTTTCTTTATAAGACTTATGATATCAAAAGGTGGAACTTTTACAAATAATTCTCAGTGATAAAGATGCTTTGAAAAGGGTACAGAAACAGGTTTTACAGAGGCATTTCTTCAGAACTATTCTAATTACAATGAGGTAACTTACACATTATAGGATAACAGGATATTCTCAGTGAAAAGCAGATAACATACACATTTGTTTGAACTGGTAGCAAATCTTACAACTAAGAAGATAGCAGGATGTTTTTAGTGAGAAGCAAGATAGCAGACACATTTTATAACAATGATGCTAAAACTCAGTCATAGACAGGGCTAGGAGGCATTCTATTTGGCTCACAAGAGGAAGAATACATTCGTGATGGTTAGTAAGTAAACCTTTTGCCAACCTTGTTCTTTGATGTTGAAGGTGTAAGCGCCATAGGCGCCCTAGACCATCCTGCCTTTGTGGATGAGTTTAAGTTTAACTACTCTTACCTATCCTCACAATGGGCACCAAATTAGCATATGTATGCGCAGTAGCTTAAGCCTGGCTCTTGTTTGTTTCTACTTCCTAAGTTAGGCTTTTCTCTCTGGGGCCAGACTAAACATTATCTTTGTGTTCCTTAACCCACTTTATTTCCATGTCTTAAGTTTGTGAAGCTCATTAGAAGAGCCTTTCCGACAAACATCTGCAGTCTCCTTTGACTTCCTCTTCATAGAGGTGGGAATATGCTTCCTCCCATGAGGTTTCTGGGGAATATAGGTCTGATTTGGAACATTGTGAGGCCTAATCAATAGCAACAGTTTACAGAAGGAGATGCTAGCTTCTGCCCCTGT
Source organism: Suricata suricatta (assembly GCF_006229205.1). Lineage (NCBI taxonomy): Eukaryota > Metazoa > Chordata > Mammalia > Carnivora > Herpestidae > Suricata > Suricata suricatta. The sequence continues at coordinate 44,954,745 of NC_043704.1, forward strand.
GGCAGGAGCCATGCTACGTCTACCATTTCCCTACTGTGACCATGTCATCCAGCAAGGCTGGTGCGGCTCCCAGCAATATACTTTGGTCAATATTTTCTAGAATTTTATATCACAAGGATCATATAATGTACACTCATGGTCCTGGGTTTTTAATTCTGTATAATTATTTTGGAAGTTATTTATATACTTTCATGGGTATAGTTCATTACTTCTTTGTTGAGTAGTAGAACATTTTTTGCATTAACCACAAACTGTTAAGCCATTCATTTGTTCATACACATTTTGACTATTTTTTTGTTTTGAGCTGTTCCAAATACAGTTGCTGAGAACATTTGTTTACAATTCTTTAACTGGACATATGCTTTTATTTCTCTTTGGTTAATACTGTGAGTGGAATATCTAGGTCATATGATGGATATACACTTAAATTTTAAAGAAAATGATGAATTTTTGCAGAGAGGTTTTCTTTTATATCCCATTGGCAGTATATGAGCGTTTCAGTGGCTCCACCTCCTTGACAACACTAGATGTAGTCATTATTTTTAATTTTAGACATTTCTGAAGTTGTGTACTGTTATCTCATTGTGGCTTTTATTCTCATTTCCCCAGAGATTAGTAATGTTGGGAATCTTTTGATGTGCTTATTTGTTCTTTTTGGTGGAATGTCTGTTTAAATTTTTTGCCTATTTTTAATTATGTTATTTATATATTATTGAAATTTGAGAGCCCTTTAAACATTCCCCAATTAAGTCCTTTGTCAAATATTTGATTTGAACATAGTCTCTCTCATTCTGTGTCAGTCTTTTTCATTTTCTTAACAGGATTACAAAGAACAGAATTTTTTTTTAATTTGATTAAGTTCAATTTATTGATTTATGATTCCTAAATTCAAAACACAAGACTATTTTTCCTTTAATTTATTCTAGAAGTTTTGTAACTTTAGGATTTTATTTAGGTCTCAGATTTATTATAAGCCAACATTTTTATAGGGTGAGAGGCAGGAGTAAAAGTTTATTTTTTTGTTCATTATGGGTAGCCAGTTTTTCCAACACCATTGTTTGAAAAGGCCTTCCTTTCATCACTGAATTGTTTTTGCATTCTTGCACAATATAAATTTAACATATGTGCAGGTATAATTTTAGTCTATTGCTATGACCTATTTGTCTATTTCTATACTCAGAACAATGGTCTTGACTAATGAAGCTATATCGTAAGTGTTGAAGTCAGGAAGAGTAAGTCTTCCAACTTTGTTCTTTTCTGAAACATTGTTTTGGTTATTCTAGGTCTTTTGCGTTTCTTATGAATTTTTAGAATCAAGTTGTAAATTCCTACAGAAAAAGAGAAGCTACTTGTATTTTAATTGGTATTGAATTAATTTTATAAATCAATTTGGGGAAAAATGACATTCTAGCAATAGTAGCTCTTCTGATTTGTGAGTACATTATATCTCTTCATGTATCTTCTTAATTTTCTCTAGCAATATTGAAAAAGGTTTTTAGTGTATATGTCTTTCATATCATTTGAAAGATTTATTTCTAAGTATTTCATATTTTTATTCTCTTGAAGATACTTTGTTGATTTTGACTACCAACTGTTGCTCACATACAGAAATGCAAATAATTTTTGCATATTGACTTTGCATCTTGTAACCATCCTAAATTCATTCATTCTCAAACCCTTCAAAAAAGTTGAATAGATGGGAATACTACCAAAACCTATTTTATGTGGCCAGTCTTTCCTTGATACTAAAAGAAGGTAAGGACATCACTGAAGAAGAAAATTAGGCTATTATCCCTGGTGAACACAGATACAAAATTTCTCAATAAAATATTAGCGATCTGAATTCAGAAATACATTGAAAGTATCATACACCATGATGAAGTGGGATTTATTCTGGGGATGTAAGGATGGTTCTGCAAATCAATCAACATGATACATGACATTCACAAAAAGAGGAATAAAAATCATATGATTACTCAATGGAGTCAGAAAAAATATGACAAAATTCAACAGCCATTTATGATAAAAACTGTCAACAAAATAGGTATAGACAGATTGAACTTTAATAAAGGGCATATATGATAAGCTCACAACTAATGTCTACTCAACAGTGAGAAGCGAAATCTTTTCTTTTAAGGAACAAGAAAAGGATGCACACTCTTAGTACATTTATTGAACATAGTTTTGGAAGTTCTAGCCAGAGCAGTTATGCATAAAAAAGAAATAAAAGGCATCTAAATTGGAAAGGAAGAACTAAAACTGTCACTTTGTGGATGACATGATTTTATATTTAGAAAACTCAAAATACCACCAAAACCTGTTAAAACTAATAAATCAATTAAGTAAAGTCAATACCCCAACAATGAACTATCAGAAGGAGAAATTAATAAAACAATTCAGTATACAGTTGCATCAAAAAAATATGTAGGAATACATTTCTCCAAAGAGGTGAAATATCTTTTTTTTTTTTATGTTGTTTATTTATTTTTGAGAGACAGAGGGAGACAGCATGAGCAGGGAGGGTCTGAGAGAGAGGGAGTCACAGAATCTGAAGCAGGCTCCAGGCTCTGAGCTAGCTGCCATCACCGAGCCTGATGCGGGGCTCGAACCCACGAACTGTGAGATCATGACCCGAGCTGATGCTGGACACCTAACTGACTGAGCCACCCAGGCACCCCAAGGTGAAAGATCTTTACACTGAAAAGTATAACGCATTGTTGAAAGAAATTGAGAACAACACAGATATTTGGGAAAATACTCCATGCACATGGAGAAGTAATATTGTTTAAATATCCATATTACCTAAAGCAATCTACATATTTAATGAAATCTCTTTGATAATGCAATATGAAAATTCCAAAGGCATTTTAATGAAATTAAAGCAAAATTAAAATGTGTATGGACCCACAAAATATCTCAGAGATCTAAAGCAATTTTAGAAAGAAGAACAAATCTGGAGGCATTATATTCCCTGATTTCAAACTCTATTAATAATATTTAATAATCAAAACAGTATGGTATTGGTATAAAAACAAACACACAGATCAGTGGGACAGAGTAGAGAGCCCAGAAAGAAACCATGCATATATGGTCAATTAATATTTGATAAAGGTGGTAAAAATACATGATGGGGAACGGACAGTCTCTTCAATAAATGGTGGGAAAACTGGACAACCACATGAAAAGGAATGAAACTGATTGCTACCCCGCACCATACATAAAAATTAGCTTGAAATGAATTAAAGACTTGAATCTAAGACCTGAAACCATAAAACCAGAAGAAAACCTATGCAGTAAGCTCCTTGACATTGGTCTTAGTGATTTTTATTTGGATCTTCCTCCAAGAGCAATGACAACAACAGCAAATTAAACAAATAGAATGACATTAAACTAAGAATTCTGCCCAGTGAAGGAAACCATCAACAAAATGAAAAGGCAACCTACTGAATGGGAATAGGTATTTGCAAATCATCCATCCAGGAAGAGGTTAATTCTAAAATATTTCAGGAACTCCTACACTAAATAGTAAAAAAATAATAATAATAAAGATTTTAAAAAATCCTATTAAATATGGGCAGAGGATCTGAATAGAATTTGTTTTTGAAAGAAGACATACAGATGGCCAACATGCACATTAAAAGATGCTTAGCATCACTAATCATTAGGGAATTGCAAATCAAAATCACAATGAGATACTACCTCATATCTGTCATAATGGGGTTTATCAAAAGCATGAGAAATAACAAGTGTTGTTGAGAATGTGGAGAAAGGGAAACTCTTCTGCCCTGTTTGTGGGAATGTTAATTGATATAGCCACTATGGACTATAGTATGAAAGTTTCTTTAAAAAAAAAAACCTCAAAATGAAGCTACTTATGATTCAGCAGTTTCACTTCCAGGTGTTTATCTGAAGAAAATGAGAATTCTCATTTTAAATATTTACCTCTGTCCATTGCAGCATTATTTATAATAGCCAAGATATGGAAGAAACCTAAATGTACATTGAAAGATGAATGGGTAAAGAAGATGTGGTACATTTATACAATGGGATACTATCCAGACATAAAAAAAATGAAATTTTACTGCCTGCGGCAATATGAATAGACCATAAAGATATTATGCTAAGTGAAATAAGTCAGAAAAAGATACTGTAGATTTCACTTTTACATGGAACCTAATAAACAAAACAAATGAACAAACTCCAACACAGATTCAGAGAACAGAGCCATGGTTGCTTGATGGAAGAGACGGTATTGAGGGAGAAGATATGGGTGAAGAGGATTAAAAGGCACAATCCTTAGGATAAATAAGTCACAGGGATATGATGGACAGAATGGCAACTAGAGTGGAGAATATTGTACTGCCAACTTGAAAGATACTAAGTATCGTAATTTTACCACCACAAGAAAAATATTATAACTTTGTATAGTGATAGAGGATACTAAGACTTACTATAGTGATCATTTCCTATTGTATACAACTGTTGAATTATTATGTTCTACACCTGAAACTATTGTTGTATGTCAATTATACTTCAATCAAAAATAAAAAAGAATATTGTATTCCCCTTTTGTATATCACTGCAACATTAATATAGCCGCTGTCCTTCATTTGAAAAAAGAGATAACCCCTACCTAGGAACTCTCCTTGTCCCTTACAGACCTTGGAGAGATACTTTTCATATCCCTGACATAATTTTATAATCATTTATACTTAAACTAGAAGTTGCCAAAGAGGCTAGGCTATCACAGTTTTGAATTTACTCTGGAAATTTAAGCTTCTCACAGAAATTAAATCAGTTCAGTGGCCATATTAACTGCTCTTGCCCAGGCCTGCCAACTAATGAAAGATAAAATATTTGTACTGATAGTAGATATTGTTTGGGTTAGTCTATGTTTTCAAAATGCTTTAGAAACAAAGAGAGTTCCCGACTACCTCAGGAACACTTATAAAATGGACTGTGAAAGAAAGAACCTTGAGATGTTTCGTTAGAACCTAGAGGTAGACACAATAAAAGTGAGAGTTTAACAAAAATTCTTTATGACATATCCTCAATAGCTGAGAGAAAGAAATGAGCCATGATACAGAGGCAACGTTAGCGGGGTATTTTTAAGAAGTATTGCCGATGTTTCTATTGTATATCCTGTTGGGGGGTGACCCGCTGAAAAGTGATGAGTGTTTTCTATCAGTAGAAGAGTCTATAAAGCATGTGAACCATTACGTTTGGTGGAGACCTTAAAACAAAATCAATTCCAGTTTTTAGGGGCGCCTGGATGGCTCAGTCGGTTGAGCACCTGACTTCGACTCAGGTCATGATCCTCTGGTCTATGGATTCAACCCCCACATAAGACTCTGTGTGGACAGCTCAGAGGCTGGAGGCTGCTTCAGATTCTGTGTCTCCCTCACTCTCTGCCCCTACCCTGCTCACAGTCTTTCTCTCTCTCTCAAAAAAAAAAAAAAAAAAACATTAAAAATTTTTAATATTTACCTATATTAAAATTTACTGTGATATATAATTGTTAAAACATTTATATATCACAGTAAATTTACCATCTAAATAAACTATGCCTGGGGTATCTGGGTGGCTCAGTAGGTTAAGCCTCAGACTTCAGCTCAGGTCATGATCTTGCGGTTTGTGAGTCTGAGCCCTACCTGGGGCTCTCTGCTCTTAGCACAGAGCCTGCTTTGGATCCTCTGTCTCCCTCTCTCTCTGCCACTCACATGGTTTCTCTCTTTCTCTCTCAAAAATAAATAAACATTTTAAAAATAAGTGGATAAACCATGACTTTCTTAAAAACAGAAATGTATATGCATTATTATTGTGTATATATTTGTATTTTAAAAATATTACTGTATCTAGTGTAATTAAACATTTATATTGTCACATTTATCCAAGATAACCAAATTTTTTCTTCGGACACAAAAGAAAGCTCAAAAATTGAAAACCAAATGCTGTTTAGCTATTTTTTTTCCTTCTATATTTATTTCACATATTTTTAACAAATTTAAGGAGAAAAAATAACTAAAATGTGTGTGTATATCATCCAAATGTATTTGCATATTTTGTTAGTTTTCTGTCAATTTAAGCAATAAAGGTAACTTAAAACTAAAAATAAATAAATAAAAATAAAAAAGATTTACCATCTTAAAAAATGATGTGAATTGCATTCCCAGGATACAATTTCCCTTTGTCATGGCTTAATATCCTTTATAAATATTGATGCATTTCATTTCCTAAAATTTTAAAAAGTTTTTGCATCTGTATATACTAGGGGTGTTGACTTATAGTTGTTCTATATGGTTTTGGTAGTGTAATAATACTGAATTTATAGAATGGATTGGTTAGTATTTACAACTTTTCAATATTTCTGAATTTTTCAGGATTTGTATTTGTTTTTTAAATATTTGGTAGAGTTCAGTAGTGAGTCCATTTGCATATGGATGTTGGCTTATTTCTTTATAAATATGTATTGATCATCACTCAACTGAGTACTTAAAGGGTCCCTTTGTAACTCTTAGAATTTTGTCTTATTTCACTAATCTCCTCTCAAATTATATGCATGTACATATGTACATACATATATGTAATATTATGTATATGCATGTTGATATATTTATATTTATTACATTTTTATTTTTTGAAATAAGTCTGTCTTTCATGACTATTCACTTTTTAAAAATCTGTGTAGTTAGAGACAGGTTAATACTGGTGTGATATATGAATATTGGTGTAGCAGATTGAATTCTTGCCCTCAATTCCTAATTCCTTGTATTCAAGCTCATTCCCTTATAACAGAATAAAAGCCTAAGGTAAACTTGCCAGTTCTGAGTCTGCATCTCAAGAGGCCTAGCTTGGGTTTTGTTTGTTTCCTTGCACCTCTTCAAATAGCATGAAAAGCTAGTATTTGCTAGAGTAGAAAATCCAAGCTATAATGAGGGGCCAAACCCAGCCAAATCTATAGATTGAAGCAGAGTCGCTCCATGAAGTCCAGGCTAGATCAGATGACCTCAGAAAATCCCCAGAATAAATATTAGAAAATGAATAATATAGCCATATCTACTGAGAATAAGATATGAATAATATATACAGAAACTAATAGATCTGTTCATTGTATCAAAATGACAGGATAACACATGATATAACCCTGGCCAGGCTAGAAAAATATATCATTTTTAGGGCAACCCAGTTTACAATAACCTGAAATGGCCTGCAATGACCTCATGCTGTTGGACCATGGATAAAGGGTCAATAAAATTCAAGATGGAGAGACAAAGCTATAACAATCAATGCTAACAAGGATAGGAACAAAAGAATTATATTATTATGATCAGACTATGAAGTGAGAAATACATATTCTATTATCTAAACTTAGGGAGTGAAAGCTCTATGTAGTCTATTGGGGAGGTTTCACAAGGAGAGATTAACACTGGTATAATACAGTAACTTCTCCTAGTCATGTGGATAAGAAATTACTTACTGAGAAGATCTGATGAAAGTATTAAAACCTATTAGGATCTGTTTTTTTAATTGTCTTCATATAATTTGGATATAATTTTTATACAAGTTTGTTTTGAAATCATTGTAAATAAGCTGTTTATTTCAATGAATCACGTTATAAATTACCTTTAGCATAGATATATACATCTTCTGGTTCCTAGTTGACTATTAGAATGAATAAACTTGCAGCCACAGTGAGCAAAGCTAGGTAACTGACACTTTTTTCTCATTAATTCAACAAGGTCCACAGATCTTACCTTCAATATTTATCCCAAATCTCTTCCCTCCTCTGGATCAGTGTGAACTTCATTGGTCAAATCTGTACTGGAATAGCCTAACAGTTTCATATATGAACTCCACCAGCCTATTTTTCTAGGAGTTGCTGCTCTTGTCTTTATCTTCCATTAGCTTAATGGTATCTTTAATTTTCTTTTAATTTTTTTAATGTTTATTTTTGAAAGGGATGGAGGGAGAGAGAGAGGAGAGAAAGAGAGAGAGACAGACAGACAGAGAGAGGCACAGCTTAAGAAGGGGAGGGACAGAGAGAGCGAGGGAGACACAGAATCTGAAGCAGGCTCCAATTCCAAGCTGTCAGCACAGGACCCAGCATGGGGCTTGAACCCATGAACTGTGAGATCATGACCTGAGCTAAAGTCAGGTGTTCAACCAACTGAGACCCCCAGTTTTATGGTATCTAATGGTGCCCCAGATTAATGGCATCTTTAAAATAAAATTCCAATTTATGGTCTGGTCCAGTAACTCTTCCCTGTCCTCCTGATCTAGCTACTCCCTTGACTGAGGGATTATCCAGCAACGATGATCATTATCGTTGGTTGTTGCTGCTTCTTACGCTGGAACTCGCCTTAGATACCCACTGTGTAGTTGGCCTCCCAGTGCTAGTGCTTCCCTGTGTGCTGGCTGCGTGCTTCCTCCAAGAGTTATGCCATTGGTGTCCCAACTCTTGGATCACTGAAGAGGCAGATAACGATTCAGATTCAGGGTTTTTTTTTCTTTATCCTTCACTAAAGCCCCCAAAAAACTACTTGTTAGGTTGAATCACTATATTGTACACCTGAAACTAATATTACACTATGTTAACTAACTGGAATTTAAATTTAAAAAAATAGACTTCTTCTTAGGGAGACTTTTCCTTGAGGTCACTTACTTGAGTGGATACCAGCAGGTCATTTGAAGTTCAGGAGCCTTATTCATATGCTTACCATCTAAGGAAAGCCCATATCCTTGCTTCATCAGAGAATAAGAGGACAAGTTACTCATTAGAGCTTCTTGTTGCAGACCTCCCTCTCTGTGTTGGTCATTATTTTCATGTGTGGGCAGCATTAAACTATCAGTGGATCCAAGAGCTCACCAACTTTTTAGAAAAGAGAATAGATCTCTTTAATATATTTGAGGGAAATATTTTAGGCTCTTTAATGTATATTTTAAGGATATATAACCTTACATTTATGAAGACTTCTTTTGACTGTCTTACTTCATGTCACCCCAAAAGACCATTGTCTTTTACCACTCAGTGCTGTAATGACAAGGGGCATTGAAACTGATGAATCCTGATGCTCTATTTTTGAGATAGCTGGTCTCAAATGTTGAAGTTTGTGAGTTGGGAATATAGATTCCTAGCAGTGATTAAATTCCAATTGGCCTTTGTTGTAATTTCTGGCTATGGGATAATTCCCATATAACATTATATTACAGGAGCATTTTACAGAATAATAGGCTTTACAGTATATATCTTACCTAAAATAAGTATTCTATGTGAAAAAGTTTTCTACTTTTTCTCATTTTATAGTTTTATTTTACTTGTGTCATTCATATAGTCAGGTTTTGTAAGAGTAAGTTATATAAAACATTTTTATACTTTCCCTAACTTTTAAATTTCTGCAGTATATATTAAATATGTTTTTAATTTACAGTTTATTTTATTTTGCCTTTATATCTATTTTTTCAAATTTAGATATGTTTCCTATACGGGATTCCTCATAATCAGAACCCTATTTAGATTTCAAAGACTTTGTTCCCATATTACTTACTTTTGTTTTTATAATTTGCCTTCTAAAGTCTATTTTGCATGTTCTGATATTAATATATATTAATTTGGTAAAATGTTAGATATAAGCAAGCAGAACTACAAACTATTGTCAGAGGAAATACACTTTTCAATTTTGTATTATATATCCTTTAGAAATAAATTCTTAGGGTTTTTAAAAACTTTTTTATAGTGCTTCTCTTAAAGTTGTTTTCTACTTATGTTCATTTAGATAAAACACCTCAAATAGAGAAATACCTCATTTTCTGTGCTAAGGAGTTATAAAATTCAATTATTCATAAAGACAAATATCAGCCTGAGTAAAGAATCTTCTGTAAGACTAGCAGAATGAATCTGTGGCAACATTTACACTTTATACCTTGGAATTGATTTTTTATGCATTTTAATGTAGGCGGTATTTTGCATTTGAGTACATTACATAGTAAAGTAAAATGTCAAAACTTATCCCTCTCAGAGTTCACAGTCTCCTCTCTCTCTCATAGTTAGACGAATTCTCTTATGAGAATATCTGGTGGTCAGTTCATTTCTCATTCTTTTAGAACAGAAATTTGCATATCAAAGTTGTGATACAAATAAATAGATTCTATCATGGTCCCATCTGTTTCTCTCATTCTACTGAGACCTTGTGTAGAAATAAGGGAGTAGATGGGAGAAGACAGCTAATATTTCACCTGTATGCCAATTTCTTTCAAATGGGAAAATATACAAATATTTTCCATATATTTGAAGTTTTGCCTCTTTGAAACTGTTAGGGACAAAATATTGATCTCAGTCATGGCTAGGGGGAGTGTATTCAGCTATGATTTAATGTAAAGAACATTATCATTTTTATTCCTATAAACTGTAAGCATTTTGAATAAATTAATTGTTAAGCTTTAGAATTAGCACACATATTTTGATATTTTATTTCTAATTGATCTGAAAGAAATTCTAAAATAAAGCACCTTACATTCTCAAACATGAAGAGTTTGAACAAAGCATAACACAAAGGCCACATTGTTTGTTATTTATGTTTTTCTCTTAGAGGATGTAAAACTAGGAATCTAAAACATAAGAAAATCTAGTCCACATTTTCAGATTTCAAGTCATTGTTCGCAGGATTCATTTAACTCCCATATTCTGTGAGCCAAGTGTTACACTGAGAGATACCACACCAAACAAGACACAGTGTCTGCCAGCAGAGTTAACATTTGCAAATCTGCTCACTAATCGCTTCCTATCTTTTCTTCCAGTTTTAGTGTTAGATTATTTTCTCAGTGACTCTTGATTCTGATTTGTTTTATTTGAAAATTTATCTTTAAAAAAAATCTAAAACCGAATCACTATTTAATGACAAGTTTTCTGGTTTCTGAAATCACTGCAAAATGGAAAAAAAAACTTTAAATACCATTAGCCTTTGTAAGAAATTGATTATGACTTAATTGAAAATGTTGCTTCCATAGGTATAATTTTAAAACAAGGCAGTATAGTTTGGTGCTGAGGTTTCCAGGCTCTGGAGTCTGAGTGAGTGCAAAGCTCAGTTTTGCCACTCACAGAGTAAAGTCTAAGTTGTTCAACTATTAAAGCCAGGGAAGAAAGCAGTGTGAGTATAAAAGAGATACTGTACCCAGAGGATTTAGCATAGCCCCTTTGACATAAGTATTTGCTATGTTAGCTGTTATGGTTATGCAAGTTTTCAGAAATTTTTAATAAAAAAGAATTTAGAATCTTACCAGAAGGGAAAGTGAAAGGGAAATTAAATGAGTGACTGAATTGGGACTACAGAGAGAGATGATTTGGAAAAAAATGACATTAGTGGTTTGAAACTGGGCAGAGAAACTTTATACAAGTGAAGGTGTTGATGCTGCTTGAATAATATTGGTCTCAGTAGAATTTTAGCTAATTTTGGTCTGTCAAGAATTGGCATGAATAAACATTAACAGGTTAATGAAACCTCTGTCTGAAAACAAGTGAATCCAGTTGCTTTGTTTAATGTACCAAAACTTAGCCTTCTAATGCTTTATAATGGTCTCAGTTCCTGTTAAAACTGTGAGGAAATAACTTTTGTCCCAGAGGAATACTGCCTTTAAAGGAAAGTCTATTTTCATTAACATCCCTTGGTGGCCATAACTACTGTTTTATGGTTAGAGTAAAATATCTTGCTGATGACCCATTTCTGTTTCTAATAGTTCTTAATCAAAAATGATATGCAATATAGACACAAATCTCTTTCCTTATACTTACTCTTAAATCCCATATTCCAATCCCCCAGTGGAATTGGGTCTCTAGAATTCCAGTTTAAGCTATAAGTGGCCAAATTTTCTTTCTTACTATCTATCATTTTAAACATGTTCAACATCATTTCAGAAGTTTGATAAGTTTTATTTTGGTTTTCTAAAAATGGGAAATAAAGAATTTAGAAAGGATACAGAGGGTAGGATTAATAATGCTTTGATTGAAGGAACTGATTTATTTTACATAGAGAAGAAAAAGTCAAGGACTGATTTAGTGAATAACTATGTAAAGGGCAGAGCTAAAATGCAGCTTTCATTTCCTGGCTGAATTTGTGGAACTTCTTTAACCACTTTAAACAACATTTTCCTAGTTTGCAAGATGAAGATAATACTTCTCCCTTATGACTGTTAGAAGGCTTATATGAGACAATATAGGTAAAATGTTGAATATAGTACCTGGTAATAAAAGGAACTCAGTGAAAATACCTTTTTTTCCTTTGGTCTTTTTTTATAGATGACAAGATCACCATGAATATCAAAATAGGATCATAGTTGTGATTACCAAATTTTCAGGATTATCTGTGCTATAATAGTTAGCGGTGGATGGTTAGCTCTCTCTTTTTCTCTCTCTCATTCTCTAAAATAAAAAATAAAATTGATTTTCTTTTTCTGGAACAATTGCAATGCTCTTTGCAATTCACTTACTTCCAAAGAACTTAAAACTGAAGATGATGGTTTTCCGTTTTATTAAAACTCTGTTGTTTATAGATGTTTATAGATTTGATATTATATTTCCCAACAAGGTGCTGAACTGAAAACAATATAAGTTAAATACAATTTCTTGTATAAGTGAACATCAATTGGTAAAATATTTGTATTCTTATAGATCATAATTATTTTTTATTAAGAAGACTTTATCTTTTATTCTTTTATGGTTTATTGTCCAGTTGGTTTACATGTAACATCCATTGCTCATCCCAACAAGTGCCCTCTTCCATGTCCATCACCTCCCTTACCCTGTCTCCCACCCCCATCAGCACTCAGTTTGTTCTCAGTGTTCAAAAGTCTCTTGTGATTTACCTCCATCCCTTTCCCCAACTATTTTTTCTCCTTCCCCTCCCCCATGGTCCTTTGATAAGTTTCTCCTTTTCCACTTATACGTGAAAACATATGGTATCTGTCCTTCTCTGCCTGACTTATTTCACTTAGCATGACACCCTCAAGGTCCATCCACTTTCCTACAAATGGCCAGATTTCATTCTTTCTCATTGCCACGTAGTACTCCATTGTATAGATAAACCACATCTTCTTGATCCATTCAACAGTTGAGGCCATTTAGGCTCTTTCCATGATTTGGCTATTGTTGAAAGTGCTGCTATGAACATTGAGGTACTTGTGCCCTTATGCATCAGCACTCCTATATCCATTGGGTAAATTCATAGCAGTTCCAGTGCTAGGTCATAGGGGAGTTCTATTGTTAAATTTTTGAGGAACCTCCATACTGTTTTCCAGAGCAGCTGTACCAGTTTACATTCCCACCAACAGTGTAGGAGGGTGCAGGTCTCTCCACACCCTGGCCAGCATCTGTAGTCTCCTGATTTGTTCATTTTAGCCACACTGACTGGCATGGGGTGGTATCTCAATGTGGCTTTGATTTGTATTTCCCTGATGATGAGTGATGCTGAGCATCGTTTCATGTGTCTGTTGGCCATCTGGATATCCTCTTTGGAGAAGTGTCTGTTCATGTTTTCTGCCCATTTCATCACTGGATTGTTTGTTTTTCGGGTGTGGAGATTGGTGAGTTCCTTGTAGATTTTGGATACTAGTCCTTTATCTTATATGTCATTTTCAACTATCTTTTCCCATTTTGTCAGTTGCACATTAGTTTTCTTGATTGTTTACTTTGCTGTGCAGAAGCTCTTTATCTTGAGATCCCAATAGTTTATTTTTGCTCTTGAATCCCTTGCCTTTGGAGATGTGTCAAGTAAGAAATTGCTGCGATTGAGGTCAAGGAGGTTTTTTTCCTCCTTCTCCTCTAGGGTTTTGATAGGTTCCTGTCTCACATTCAGGTCCTTTATCCATTTTGAGTTTATTTTTGTGTATAATGTAAGAAAGTGATCATTTCATTCTTTTGCATGTTGCTATCCACTTCTCCCAGCACCATCTATTAAAGAGGCTGTCTTACATGTGCCCCAGTGTTCATAGCAGCAATGTCAACAATAGCCAAAACATGGAAAGAGCCTAAATGTCCGTCACCTGATGAGTGGATCAGGAAGATGTGGTATATATTCATGATGGAGTACTACATGGCAATGAGAGGGAATGACATATGGCCATTTGTAGGAAAGTGGATGGACCTTGAGGGTGTCATGCTGAGCGAAGTAAGCCAGGCAGAGAAAGACAGAAACCATATGTTTGCACTCATAGGTCTAACAGGAGAACAGGAGAGACCTAATGGAGAACCAGGGGGAGCGGAGGCAGGACAGAGAGTTGGGGAGAGAGAGGGATGCAAAACTTGAGAGACTATTGAATGCTGGAAATGAACTGAGAGTTGAAGGGGAAGGGGGAGGGGGGAAAAGAGGTGGTGGTGATGGTGGAGGGCACTTATGGGGAAGAGCACTGGGTGTTGTATGGAAAACAACTTGACAATAAAATATTGAAATTAAAAAAAAAATAAAGAGGCTGTCTTTTTTCCACTGGATACTCTTTCCTGCTTTGTCAAACATTAATTGGCTCTCCATTTGTGGGTCTAATTCTGAGGTCTCTATTCTATTCCATTGGTCTATGTGTCTGTTTTGGTGCCAATACCATACTGTCTTGATGATGACAGCTTTGTAGTAGAGGCTAAAGTCTGGGATTGTGATGCCTCCCATTTTGGTTTTCTTTTTCAATTACTACTTGGCTATTCAGGGTCTTCTGTGATTTCATACAAATTTTAGGATAGTTTGTTCTAGCTTTGAGAAGAATGCTCATGCAATTTTGATTGGGATTGCATTGAATGTGTAGATTGATTTAGGTAATAATGACATTTTAACAATGTTTATTCTTCTGATCTATGAGCATGGGATATTTTTCTATTTCTTTGTGTCTTTAATTTCCTTCATAAGTTTTCTGTACTTTTCATTATACAGATCTTTTACATCTTTGGTTAGGTTTATTCTGAGGTATTTTAAGGTTTTTGTGCAATTCTGAATGGGATCAGTTTCTTGATTTCTCTTTCTGTTGCTTCATTATTCGTGTATAAAAATGCAACCAATTTCTGTCTGTTGATTTTTTACCTTGTGACTTTGCTGAATTATGGATCAGTTCTAGTAGGCTTCTGGTGGACTCTGTTGGGTTTTCTATGTAGAGTATCATGTCATCTGTGAAAAGTGAAAGTTGTATTTGATCTTTGCCAATTCTGATGCCTTTTATTTCCTTTTGTTGTCTGATTGCTAATGCTAGGACTTCCAGCACTCTGTTAAACAACAGTGGTGAGAGTGGACATACTTGTTTTGTTCCTGAGGATGATATTAGCTGTGGGTTTTTCATAAATGGCCTTTATGATGTTTAAGTAAGTTTCTTCTAGCCTGACTTTCTCTTTATTAATGATGTATGCTGCATTTTGTCAAATGCTTTTTCTGCATCTATTGACAGGATCATATGGCTCTTATCTTTACTTTTATTATTAATATTATATATTGCAATAGGTCTCCTTCATGAGGAGGGGTTCTGGGGAGACAATGTTCAACACAATGACCTTCCCAAAGGCTGATGGCCAAAGGAAATGAATGTCCTCAAAAGCTGATGGCTAAATAGAGATGTACCAAGAGCTGATGGCTAATGACAAACTTTATTATAAACAGCATCTTATTTTATACCCTCCTTGCAAGCATGGGGAGCACAGTAAATGTTACAGTAAATGCTTTACTCAGAACAACAGTTACAGGTAAAGAAAGGACAGATCAGGAACATCCTGCCACTGTGCATGGATATATCTCTAGTGTCATGGTCCTTGATGCACTTGGCTGGTGACCAGGAAGGCACCATCCTGCAATCCTCCTGGAATTTCATCAAGTCCCATGTTCTCAGCATTCTGACAACAGAGGTTAGGTAGGGATAGTTTCTCCTGTTCCCTAGAAATATATCATATTGATTGATCTGCATATATCGAATCAACCCTGTGACTCAGGAATGAATCCAACTTGATCATGGTGGATAATTCTGTTTATATGCTGTTGAATTCAATTTGCTAGTATCTTGTTGAGGATTTTTGCATCTATATTCATCAAGGATATTGGCCTATAGTTCTTTTTTTTTGCTGGGTCTCTTCTGGTTTGGGAATCTAAGTGATGCTGACTTCGTAGAATGAGTCCGGAAGTTTTCCTTCCATTTTTATTTTTTGGAATAGCTTGAGAAGAATGGGTATAAATCTCTGGTAGAATTCCCAGGGAAGCCATCTGACCCAGGACTCTTATTTGTTGGGAGATTTTTGATAGGTGATTCAATTTCTTGGGAGATTTTTGATAGGTGATTCAATTTCTTCCCTAGTTATGGGTCTGTTCAGATGTTCTGTCTCTTCCCATTTGGATTTTGGTAGTGCGTGTTTGTTTAGGAATTTGTCCATTACATCTAGGTTGACCAGTTTGTTGGCATAAAATTTTTCATAGTATTCCCTGATAATTGCTTGTATTTCTGAGAGTTTAGTTGTAATAGATCCATTTTCATTCATGATTTTGTCTATTTGGTTGCTCTCTCTTTTCTTTTTGAGACGCCTGACTAGAGGTTTATCAATTTTGTTTATTTTTTCAAAAAAACATCTCTTGGTTTCATTGATCTGTTAAATTGTTTTTGGATTTTATCTTGTTTATTTCTCCCCTGATCTTTATTATTTCTCTTCTTCTTCTTGGTTTGGAGTGTTTTTGCTGCTCTGCTTCTAGTTCCTTTAGGCATGATGTTAGATTTTGTATTTCTAGTTTCTAGTTTTTCTAGTTTCTTGAAATAGGCCTGGATTACAATGTACTTTCCTCTTAGGACTGCCTTTGCTGCGTCCCAGAGAGTTTGGACTATTGTATTTTCCTTTTCATTTGTTTCCATATATTTTTAAATTTCTTCTCTAATTGCCTGATTAGCCCAATCATTCTTTAGTAGGGTGATTTTTAACCTCCACCATTTAGGAGGTTTTCCAGAATTTTTCCTGTGGTTGATTTCAAGTTTCATAGCATTGTGATCTGAAAGTGTGCATAATATGATCTCAGTGCATTTGTATTTATGGAGGGCTGCTCTATGCCTTAGTGTGTGATCTATCCTGGAGAATGTGCCATGCACACTTGAGAAGAAAGTGAATTCCCTAGCCTCAGGATGTAGAGTTCTAAATATATCTGTCAAAGCCATCTGTTCCAATGTGTTGTTCAGGTCCATTGTTTCTTTAGTGATTTTATTTTTAGTTGATTTATCCATTGCTTAAGTGGAGTATTAATGTCCCCTGCAATTGGCACATTCTTATCGATAAAATTGTTTGTTTGTGATTAACTGTTTTATGTATTTGTGTGCTTACTAATTTGGTACATAGACATTTATAATTTTAGCTCTTCCTGATGATAGACCCTTAATTATTATATAATGTCCTTTTCATTTCTCGTTACTGCCTTTACTTTAAATTCCAGTTTGTCCAATATAAGTAGGGCTACTCCAGCTTTCTTTTGACTTGCAGTAACATGGTAGATGTTTCTCCATCCCCTCACTTTCAATCTGAAAGTGTCCTCAGGTCTAAAATAAGTCTCTTGCAGACAGAAGATAGATAGATTTTGTTTTTTGATCCATTCTGCTACCCTATGTCTTTTGATTTGCATTCAGTGTTATTATTGAAAAATATGGGATTAGAGTCATTGTGTTCTCTGTAGGATTTATGCTTGTAGCAGTATCTCTGGTACCTTGTGTTCCTAGCAACATTTCCCTCAGAGAGTCCCCCTTAGGATTTCTTGTAGGACTGGTTTTGTGGTGATGAATTCTTTCAATTTTTGTTTATTTGGGAAAACCTTTATCTCTCCTTCTGTTATGAATGACAGGCTTGATGGGTAAAGGATTCTTGGCTGCATATTTTTTCAGTTCATCACATTGAAGATTTCCTGCTGTTTCTCTCTGGGCTACCAAGTTTCAGTAGATAGGTCTGTAACCATTCTGATAGGTTTCCCTTTGTATGTTAGGGCCTTTCTATCCCTAGCTGCATTCAGAATTCTCTCTTTATCATTATATTTTGCCAGTTTTACTATGATATGAAATGCTGAAAGTTGATTCAAGTTATGTCTGAGTTGAGTTCTCTGTGCCTCTTGGATTTCAGTGTCTGTTTCCTTCCTCATATTGGGGAAGTTCTTGGCTATAATTTGTTCAACTACCCCTTCAGCCCCTTTCTCTGTCTCTTCTTCTGGAATTCCTATGATATGGGTATTGTTCCATTTGATTACATCACTCAGTTCTCAAATTCTCCTTTCTTGCCTCTGGATCAATTTCTCTCTGTTTCTTGGCTTCCTCTTTCTCTATAACTGTTTCTTCTAATTCATCTCTTCTCCTGTCTACCTCTTCAATCCGTGCATTGGCTGCTTCCATTTTATTATGCACCTCATTTATAGCATTTTTAAATTCATCACAACTTTTTTAAGGTCCATAATCTTTGTAGCAATAGCTTCTCTGGTGTCCTCCATGCCTTTTTCATGCCCTCTGATTAATTTTATGACTTTTGTTCTGATTTCTTGGTCATTTATGTTGCTTATATCTGTTTAGAGCAATTCTTTAGCTGTGACTTCTTCTGTTTCATTATTTTGGCTACCATTCTGTCTCTCGTAAGTTTTAAAAGCTTATTATGTGGTCTGCAACTGCGAGTTTTGCTATATTAAAGGAGGCTCATTGACTGTTCACGTACTGTCCATTCAGGAAGTGTTCTTTTTACGGTGTCCCTTGGTCTCTCTTGTTGTCTTTTTGAATTTTATTTCCCTACTCATAGTGATATTTGGGTCTCTCCACCGTGTGTACTTTGGCTTGTTTCTTGAAGTAGCCCTATAAAGGAAAATAGACCAACAAACAGTGAACAAAAGCATGCAAATGCACAGACAAACAAGCAAACTGAAAGGGAAAACAAAAACAAAAACAAAACAAAATTAACAAAAGACAGACGGCAGTGTAAAGGCATAAAGCCAGAAACTACTGCTACAAATAAAGAGCAGGGTAGAGCAGTGCTGATGGAATGGCATATGCAAAGAGAAATGATAGGGGTGGGGACAAAGAGAAATTGAACATTGACTCAGCAGAGAGACTAAAAGGCTTAATTCAGAGACAGTAGAAGGAGAATATGCTAGGAAGTGAGGAAAAAGAAATGAAGATAATGTTACCCGAGAAACTATATAGTCTGATTATTTCAGAAAGAGAGAGAAAGGAAGGTAACAATGAAGGTGTAGAATTTGCATCCAGAGAATGGATTAAATGTGACTTTAAGCATACCTATAAACAGAGTGCCTAGTTCAGAGGAGGCAAGAGATAAGAATGAGATAAGGGAGAATATAGCTGAATAGCAAGAATTGATCTAGAGTTATTCACTGCAATGCATAATGTTGGTCTTGCCCTGGTCTCCAGTAAAAAAAAAAAAAAAAAAAAAAAAAAGCTCTCCAGCAGAATGGGCATGGTTTGGTGCAGGCAGTTCTCCCCTCCACTGCATCTGCAGACTGCTCCCTGAGACCCCACGTTGGTGGTTGTGGGGAGAAAATTGTGGGTCCCCCCCCAGTCCCTTCTGGAACCAAGTGTTGCAAATCACTTTTGGGTTTGATCTTCCTGTCCCTACATGCGTAGCCAAGGTGGGCCATGTTCTGGTGTTCTGTTTCCCAAGCCCAGCCTCGTTTCCAGATCTTAGTTCATGCAGGCCTTAATGATTCCACCCAAAATGTACTTCCCCAGGCCAGGGCACTTCCTGGCTGGGGATCGAGTAGGAGGAGTAGGGGAGTAGTTCCTCTGGGTGCCAAATGGGACTGGGGCACCCAGCCTAAAAAAGCTGCCCTGCAGTTAGAGATGGGATGGTGGGATCCCTCTCTGTCCCAAGGTGAGTTTTTTCTCTTCTCCACAGACAGTTCTATGAGCAGTTTCAGCTGCTCTTTCTCTTCCCCTCGTCTCTCTCCCCTCCATATCCCAGCCTGTTTTTATCTTCCCCAGTTCACATTCATGCACCTATGAGGCTGTCTTCTTAGTGGACTTTTGTCTCTTTTCCTCCCAGACTCTTGCAGTTCAGTGTCCTTTGGTTTCAGCCCTTCTTTGTTTAAGAGATGAGGGCAGGAAGTACAGAACTCCCTATTTCTCCTCTATCTTGACTCTGTGCTTCAGGAAGCCAGGTTGCAGCACACAAAGTAGAAGCTTAGGATGGAGGTGGCCGAATGGTGGAAATTTGGTAGCTGGATACTGCTCAAATTCTAGGGTTCCCGAGAAAGCAGTGAGCTCAGTTGGATCCGTGGGTGCTGGCACCTGTTCACTCGCCAGCCTCAGAGTTGTTCAGGGGTCTTCTCTGGATCTCACTCTGATCACTAAGTAACATTAACCTTAAAACAACCAGGAGCCGTGGTGCCTGGGTGTCTCAATTGGTTACTCATTGACTCTTGATTTTGTCTCAGATCATAATCTCAGTTTGTGAGTTTGAGCCCCATGTGGGGCTCTGTGCTGATAGCACAGATCAGGGATCTCTCTCTGCCCCTCCTCAGCTCATGATTCCTGTCTCTCTCTCTCTCTCTCTCTCTCTCTCTCTCTCTCTCTCTCTCTCTCAAAATAAATAAACTTAAAAAAATAAAACAGACAGATACTTTACCATCAAAAAGGAGCTTATTCTAGACAAGCAAGCTACTGCAAGTTCTTATAAATCATAATTAAATATAAACTTATGTCATTTTAAAATTCTGTTTAATTCTTGAAGTGATATAAGTGTTCTCCTTGTCTGAGCATTTACCTCAGATCAGCTGATGTCTTTTTGTTCCCTTTGATTGAGTGGTATAGAGTCAGTTAAAAATAAGTAAATGAAATATTTCAGATTTACAAGGTAAAAACAAAAAACAAAGATTAGAAAATTGATTTCGTTGCCCATATGTCACCATTGCATCTCTATTACGCTTCTTGCAAAATAACAACAACAACAACAACAAACTCCAATACTCATGGATCATTCTACTTCAATTTTTGACTGAATGCATACAGAAGAATGATTAAATATTTACTTACCTTAAAACACTGAATTATATAAATATAAATATGATCATATAGGTTTATAAAAATGTTTTCCAAATTTTATTTTTATCCCTTCTAACAGGATTTAGTTATTATAGGAAGGAAAGGTAGTAACATCTTAGTTGGTATTTTAAAAATACTTTCATATTATATCTTTATTGAAAATTTAATGACATATATTGAAAAACTTTTAAAAGTAAATGAGAAAAAAATCTCCAAGTAATTTATATAAGAGAGATCCTGATACTGAAGTCTCAAAAATTGTAATGATGAGTGAAAGAAGTTGGGAAAGAGTAGATGCTGATACACACAGACTACATACTGAATGATATGTGAATTTTTAGATTGTAAACACTTTTATTCTGATAGAAGCAACCAGCAGCTATCTTGGGACTGAGAAGGATGAATTGCAAGGAAGCACAGAAATCAGTAGGGGTGATAGTAAGATTTTGTAACTGTGTTGTGGTGGTTTCATCAGAATTCTCAAATTGTATACTTTAATTGGCTGTAGTTCATTTTATAGACATCATATCTCATTAAAGTTACTTTTTAAAAAGAACAAGAATAGTAGTTTCACTTCACCAGTTTTGAATTAAGTAAATATAAAAAATATATAAGGCACTATTTTTTTAACCAATGGGCTATAAAAAGTTAAAAAAAAATAAACCAAACAATAACAATAATGGTATCATTTAAATCTAGTGAGGATGTGATGACCATGGCAGTTTTAGTGGTCAGACTTTCAGTGGTCAGATTCAATAAGCAATCTGGTAATATATTTCCAGGGTCCTGAAAAATGTTCCTACCCACTGGCATATCACTTCTACTACCATGCAGTTGTCAATGGGATAATCCAGAAAGATAAAGTGATGTACAAAAAGATTTCTTCAGAGTAAGTTATTTAGAGGTTTTGAATCTTAGTCCAAATGTTTAGCTATATAATAAATTTCTCTTCTTTTATTTTTCTCAAGTCAATCCGATTCTATTCTTGAGCCACTTTTCTACCGAAGAGGCAGGAATTCAACCTGAGTTGTTATACTGACTTGACCCACTTGTGCCAAGTTGCTGAAACCTAACTCAATACCTATGAATCAGGGACAACCCTCACTGTCTACCATTGTTCTGCACTGGACTACATCCCAGGCTTACCATTCAGGGGACTACTACTTTCTTGTCACTCTCTGTGCAAGGCTGTCTTTGGAGAGAAGAGGACATCTTCTGCCTAAAAAACCAGCCTCTTTGGCGCCCTAACTAGCTACCCCTTTGATGTCTTGCCACCATCCAGAATTAGAGGCATGCAGCAGGCCTTATGTCCCCACACTTCTGCAGCTCCTTCCAGTCTTTTAGCATCTTTTCACCCCTCTTCTTAACCCTAAACGTTCTCCTAACCTCCCTTCCCCTTCCAGAGGTTGTAGTATAATCTTTCCAATCAATTTGGCTACTTCTTAGAACTTGGGTATAGAGTTACATGTCGTGTCTAATTACTACCTCTTAAATTACCATGAAACATTCATTTTACTGAAAATTATAAGCAAATTAAATATCTAATAGTCAAGAAATGATTTAGAAAAGTGTCCATTAGATAAAATATTATGGTTATATTAAAATTTTAGAAATAGAAGCAGAATACAAACTTGTGTAAACTATAAATATGATTTCATAAGAATGAGGGATATTTATTATGATGAGAGCAGCATGGGAATTTTCCCAATTTTTAAAATTATGAAAATGTGTGTGTGTGTGTGTGGTTTATTAAGAAAACTACATATGCATTACTCAACATAAAAAAGTATGATGTGGCCAATTTAAATCCAAAGAGCTAGAAAATACTGGTGAACTATAATTATCCATATTATGAAAGTTTTACACAGAAAAGGAGAGACTGAGAAACCTTGAAGGAAAGTTAAGGGGTTCGTAGGAATGTGGCAATTCCTCTATGAAGTTTTATGGAAAATCCTAAACAAGGATTGTGTGAAGAGGCTGTCAGATACTCAGTGGGTATTTTCACTAAGGTACTATGAACTGGTGTTAGGAGATAACAGTTTAATTTTTACTATGTATATTGTTTTATTCAAGTTGCATATTTAATCACAATTATTTTCGATAAAATGTTCTAAATGTGTACTCATGTTAATCAAATTATTCTAAGTTGAAGAAAACTCGTAGATAATTTTATGCACAAAATTTAACCTAGAAAAATTTGCAACAGTTAATTTTAATGGTATATGTGAAAAGGTGGTCAGTTTGTCACAGTAAATAAATAATGAAGTAACATCTTGAGTTTATCATGATATATATCATGGAGTTTTCAGAAAATTCTAGACACGATATTCAAATCAAATTATTTAAAAATCACTAGTGAGCAAATAAAAACATTATGATTTTAACCCTAAAAAGTAATAGCTATATGATGATGCTTGACTGTTTATAGTATGATAATGCTCAAAATATTTTATAGAAACTTGAACATATTCTCATTAATAACTAAAATATAAGATGGTACAGACTGTCATTTCAGACCAAAACCAAGCAAACCCCTTAATTTCTAAGACGGAAAACAAATGAAACCTCTGAATTCATTATTATGAAAGTAGTATGTAGGTTCAATGATGACTACATTAGAAAAAAGCCCCAAGTCAAAGCTGCATAGTTTCTGAGAACACAAAAAAATTACCATTATACCTAATTCTCCCCAAAATTATAATACATATTTTTGAAGTAATGAGATCGTGTCTACAAAAAATGTGTTTATTATAGTTCTATAAATCAAATAAAATTTTCTAAGAATTATTATGAGCTGAAACAATTTTTTTAAGCTCTGAATTTGGATTTCAGGGAGTTTACCTTAGTTGTTTAATTCATTTGTAAACTGCTTATTGACCACCATTCTGTCCCTTTATATCATAGGATAAAATTGTATTTTAAGATGAGAGACTAATCCACCTACATTGGCACTTTATAAACAAAAAAACACTTTCTTAATAAGTTTTAATTTGAGCATTCTTTTCCCAACTAACTTAATCAAGTTGCTCCAGTTGTTAAAATGAAAATGTAATTCATTTCTGAATTATAATTTCACATTTGTATGAAAAAAAAATCATCTGATTGTGGGGCTGAGTTTTGTACTTCTTGACCTCCAATCAGATGTTAATGTGAACAGAGCAAACTAAATCTGCTTCTGCTCCTTGGGGAAAGTTTTACAATCTTTGTAATAATCGGTGCTATGGCTGGACATTATCACAACCTCAGTATTTTTTTATAGACTTAATATATAAAGTTATTTGTTGTCCATGAAAACACCATTCAGTGTAATGTGAATGGTTCATCCAGTTTTCTAAATAGAAATTTCCATTCCTATTAGACTCTCTTTCAGTCTTTGTGTCAGCAAATGTGTTATTTTGAAGGCATTATTCCTTGTTTGAAGTCACCCTCAGAAACATTTACAAGTCAGCTGAGTCTGAGCAGATTTTTTTTTCTTTTTACTTTTCCTTTACCTGATTGCTTTAAAATTTCAGATTTAGCTATTAATTTTAGTAGATTATTTCACACCTGTTGTTTGCAAAGTAACATAAGCAGTCTACTAAAAGTAATAGCACACACACAGAGTACTGATTTTTTTTGTTTCAAATCAATTTGTTCATGGAACTATAATATAAACAGTTACTTGCAGAGGTCCTCTTCTGCTTCACTTGGAACTTTGCTGGAACTCAGCAAATAAGATTCCTCAAATTACAGTTTGGAAGCTTCCTTGACAATTGTTGGATTGCGTGAATGTTAAAAATCCTTTTGAAAGAGGGGCTCCATCAATTAAGCATCCAACTCGATTTCAGCTCAGGTCATCATCTCACGGTTTGTGAGAGGTAGCCAGTATGCCTCTCTGCTCTGACATCATGGAGCCTTCTTGGGATTCTCTCTCCCCTGCTCATGATTTTTCTCCCTTTCTCTCAAAAACAAATCAATAAACATAAAAAAATCCTTTTGGAAGAAATAGAGTTACAGGCATATTTCCATATGCAATTTCATTTTCAGAGTATAATGCCAGACTTCTAAGAAAAATTGAAGAGTAAATATAAACTCCATTCTTTCTTTTTAACACTCCTGTGTCTTATTTTGCTTTCAATTAAGATTTAGAGTATCTACAAAACCCTTCTAGAAATGAGTGAAATAATTATTTATGTAGTTAACTACCATAGGTCAGAAGCACCCTGGTTTGCCCCCAAAGAGAAAAGCACAAGCATTCCAACCATTGTCACTGTTATTTTGGCTTATCCCTCCCAGGTTTCTCCTCTCTTTTTCTGATGCTAGAGCAAGCACTTTACCTTTTCAGCAATTCAAGTCCCTCAGTGGGGTGCTTTACAGATAAAATTTCTCTTCTGTATAGAATACTCAGTGAAGAGGTAAGCTCTAGTGGTACATAACTTTTATAGCCACTAGGACTTCTTACATGGTGCCCTTTTATCCTCCTTTTCTTTCTTAACGTCTTCCCAAGTGTATTTTCAAACAGTGATTTGCCTCTTCTTGTACCGCAAGTGTTACTTGTTCTTTGATATTTGATTCATGAATCTAGAAATCTGCGATAACAGCCCTTAAGATTCCCTTTTTAAAAAAGGAATGGATTTATTTAAGGCAATGGATTGTGCCTTAATACAAGTCTCTATTTTTAGTTCTATTGTTGCCACTTTAGCTTTCAAAATTACATGATTTTTGTAGCATAATCCATATTCCAAAAATAATTCTCTTTCTTTTTTCAACTTCATATGTATAAGAGGGATGGTTCTTCATTTGTTGTCAGAGAGTTCCTACTTTTAAAGTTATATCTATTTTTCTCTTTTACAGTTACTTGCTGAGTGAATTTTTCTTCACTTGTTATGATAAAACATACAGATAGTGCTTTGATTTAATCTTTACTGTAGTTCAGTAATTAGAGTAATTTTAAAAATAAAGTGTGAATTATGTCGTTAAGTTTTTATCACTTTCTGAGATGTTTTTGTTCTATTTCTCTCATAAGACTTTGTCCTAGATATAAAATCATTTTGTTATGTATAGAATTAGATACATCAATTCATTTTGCCAGTGACATTGATTAATCAGAGAGTCTAGTCACTACATAGAATCTAGTGTTAGGGCACCCTAGGTTCAAGTCCAAATATTCAACTTCCCGGTTTATGACTTTGAGCAAGACAAAAATTCTGTAGCTTACTTTTTCATCTATTTGGTAGGAAAACAATAGTATCTATCCCATCAGGCTAGAAAATATCATATATGAAAATACCTTCAAAGGTATCAACATGATTATAAGTACATAGCAAACACCAAATAGATGCTAAGTGGTATTATCTCCATTATTATTATGGTGATTTTCCTAATGCTGAGAAGAACAAAATCATTATTGAAAACTGAGTCATTAATGTTCTTATATTTTAATTGTGTGTGTGTGTGTGTGTGTGTGTGTGTGTGTAACTTCCTTACCTAACTTAAAAAGATGTCATTGGCAAGTAAGTCATTGCTTCTGTCCTCTAGTTTAGAGGTTCTTCACTTCTCTAAGGAACCTTTTGCAATGTAAATCAGATTGAAGGGGTAAAGTCTTGGTTTTAGAGTGAAAGTCCTAGATGTCATTCTGGGAAGTATCCATGCTAGAGTTTTCTCTTGACTTAATCATTTAATCATTTAATCGTTTAATTTTGTCTCATAAAATAGGGCTAGTAATCTTCTTAGGTGAATGTTAAAGTGAAAAAGTATATGTAATGGCACTCTAGATACCTTACCCAAATCCTGTTTACTGAGCAATTGCAACCATCCCTTAACTGCTTAGTATTGGCTGCTAATGGCTCACAGCTGCCCCTTCTCCAAGAATTGCCCTTGGTTGAGAGCTGCCTGGCCAGGGAAGGTGTAGCCACTGCAAATCCCTGCAAAAGACCATAGCCATTAATGGATTGACAAGGGGTTTTCAAAGGCTATATCCCTGCCCTTAAAGCAAGGAAACCTCTGTGATATAATTCACATTATATAGTTCTTTGTAAGATTCAGCTAAAGGAAGACTGGGGGACTACATCATTGTATACCTCCTTCCCCTGTCCTACTCTGATTCTTCCACTTTCTTTGAAAACACATCCACAACATATGACATGTGTCTAAATCTTGGCCTTAGACTTTGTTTCTGGAAAGTAGATTTAACCAGACATATGTGAAATGGTTTGCCATACTTTCTTGGTAAACACTTTTTAAGGTAACATGAGAGACCATCAGGAGGTTTTTAAGAATACCTCCAATATTGAGAATTCTTAAATAGGCAAATTCTTTAAAATTATTAAAAAATTAAAATTGTATTTAAACAAACTAAATGGTAGATTTCTTAACCAAATTTATTAAAGTACCTACAATGTGCCAGACCTGTGCTAGTTACTAAGTGGGGGGCAATAAATAAGACAGACAAGGTCCCTGCCTTCAAGGACCTTTTATCTCTGTACACACACACACACACACACACACACACACACACACACACACACACACGAAAATCACAATAGCTCTTGACAGTTTCTATGAAATATAAAAACAAGAAATATAATATAGGTGTAGGTAGTTTTGATTTCAAATATTTCTCAATCTTGAACAGTTTTAGTTTCATATCCTGAAGAGGTAGGATGATTTTTAAATGCATGTTTATGTAAAACTCACAGGTAGCAGATAAGTAAAGAGTTAAGAGAAAAAGTGGCAGCTGTTTGCTACAAGTTTACAGTTTTTGATCCTGGCTGTTTTGTTGCAGCCAGGGGACATTTTGAAGTAAGCAGCTAGGCAGTAAGTCCTTGTAATATAATTGGATACTGAGCAAATTGCAGCCTTAGAGTATGCCCTTGTAACCTTTATACTACTAAGTTCAATAAAACTGCCGAAGACAATGAAGAGGAAACATGACTCAGAAAAGACAAAGAGAACAGAACAACTCAAAATTTGATCTATGAGCCTGTTTGATACTATAGACTCCAGTGGGAAGAAATAGTAGTTAAAAAGAGAAGCAAAGCTGATAATTCTAATGATAACAATGATGCTTTATTTCAAACATATACATTTGTCAGCACTTAATTCTTGATGTCCACTTAGAAATAGTGCATCTAGGCATTTGGAACTCTTATTGCCTTTATTATGAATAATCTTCAGATACTATTTAATTGGGTCTCAAGTCTCAAATAAGTATGTGGAAGTACTAATTAAAAAAATTCATCATATTAGTGAGCTGATATTATACAATGGGAATTCTGATAAGGACTTTAAAAATAATATTCTAAATCTTGATTGTATTTCATAACAACTTTATTTTGTCTGATGTTTTATATCAAAGTAGGTTATTAAAGTAAGAAATAACCAAAAGATGATAGATCTTGATGAAAGTATGCAAACCATTTTCAATTTATCATAGCCTTTTCTCTTAAGGATGGAAAAACTTACTATGAATTCTTCATGTTGTGGAAACTAGAATTCCTTGGAGTGTCTTCTATATTATTATTTCTACTCTCTTTCTCTGATCAATCCTAATTGATTTTAACATAGTTGTAAAGATCCAAGGATTCTTGTTCTCCCTAGAGATGATTCCTAAATAAAATAATTTAATTCTTTGGCTATGTCAAATCCTTTTGAGATAATTTATTTTATAATCAGGAACACCAGAGAAGAGATGTGGTTGTTTACCATGGAGTGGAGAAATTAAATTAGCCATTTGTTCTCTAAGTCTTACTTATATCTTATTATGGCTATGGTTTCAAATTATTATATATCACTGGTAAATATATCACACTTATGATGTTTAGAATTTGATGCTGACAGTTTTAGAAGGACTATAACATCAAAGGACTGTTTACTTAAGAATTTTAATAACTTTTATTCAGATAACTTTCTCATTTTCTTTTTTCCTTCTAATTACTTCTTGTTTCTGCTTTTGCTTACTCATAAAAAGTAGAGTTGAATTATCATTCTGTCCTCAGTTTATTTTCTCTGTACCAAGAATTCTTAGGCAACAGCATCAAAGAAGATGCACCCACCACTACGTGGCTGACTTCCTCACTGCACCTCTGCATTCCTACAGTATTATATTCACATCTCATTTATGGCATTTGTTACATATTTCTGTGTTATGATTGCTACCTGACCATTAATCCTTGAAATCAGATACCCTCCCTGTTCATGAGTATCCTTGTCCCTCTGATTTAATGCTTGAGGAGTGGGAATAGAACTGAGAATTTTAAGTCTGTTGGACATTACTCCTGGAAGTTTTAGATGTGCTCTTGTAATGATATATGTGTAACGGTGTAATGTGAATTACATCATTTGGGAGAACTATACCTTGTTTATAACCCAGATTCAAATCTTCTGGGAAAGGGTACTCTTTTCCATGACTGCCTCTTCCCAAACCTTTATCAGACTCTGTTTCAGTCCTGATGTATGCCTTTTCATTTACCAAATCAGTTGATATGTTACATCTTAGGGAGCACAAACTTTAGTTGCCCTGGACATATAGATAAGTCAGACTCATCCAGGGTGTTATATCAAAGATCTAGGTCCCTCTCCAGAGTTGGTTTATCTCTTATCTCACTTTACCTGAATTCTTAAAGAGGAGTGTACCCATTACTAACATTTGTTATGCATGTCTGTGCCTTGGAACTCTCTGTAGGACTAGAAAATCAGTGCTATGTGTTTGTCTTCCTGTATATCCAATATTGGGTCGAGCCATTAGAGAACTCCTTTGCTTTCAAGCAGGCAAGGTTACTCAGCAGGAGGGACTGTGAACTTTTTGAATCTCAGACTGAGCTCTGAGTAGAAAAGTGTATACTTGTCTACATCCAAATACGAGCAGTAAGATCAGATGTACTACCCTGTGTACAATCAGATCAAACTAAAATCTTGACAACCCCTTTACTGCTCACATTCTCAATAGCAGGCAATCTAGGGCCTCGTGTGATGACTTGGCCTAGTACTGTAGCTCTCTGCCAGCTTGATCTCAGCAGGCAAGCCCTCAGAGCAGACAGTAGGTAATGGAAAGGTAGCTGCAATAGCAGACTGGCAAAGTAAAGCAACTCCCTGCTGCAGCCACTGACTCACATGAATACTGCTTTGATCTTGTATTTCATCCTTTTTTGTCTAATCCTATAACTTTTTTTTTTTGTAACACAGGCTGGACTTTTGTTTGTTTTTGAAATTCCTTGGTATGTGGAATTAACTCAAGAGTCTTATGTTCTAGAAAATCATGAGCCAAAGGCAAGGTAGCTCAGGTCTCAGTCCTATGTTTGAACCAGAGGGAGGAAATAATATCTCAGCAGTAGTTCCATAGACAGGATAAGTCTCCCTTGGCAAGGGCAGCCAGTCAGCTGTGTGTACCCAGATCAGAGCTGCCTACCCTTTTAGAACTTTGTTTAGCCATATGTCCTAGAAGGATACTCTAATCCTATGAGCAGGAATATAATAGACATTTGTAAATTAGAAGTGAGTCATTCCGTATCAAGAACCCTGGAATAACTTTCTAAAAACAGAAGTATTTTCCATGCTGGTACTCTTCAGCAGACACTAGGAGAGCCCTAACCTTATACCAAACTGCAGGAGCTGCAATTAAATGCCCACTTTCAGAGCAGGCTTTTCAGTGGAATCACTTCACTTCTACGGTCATACCCTGGGTGAGTTGATCACTCTGGTTATGACTCTTCATTTGTCTGATTCCTGAGTCCATTGCTTTTTCCAATGTCCCATCAAGATAAGAAGCATCTAAAATTTAGCAAGTATAAAAAAACAAATCTTTATGGTAATGTCTATATAGATATTTCCAAGCTTTTTTAATGTCCCGAAACATGAAAATGTATCTGTTCAGCATACTAGCGTCACCATGCCTCTGTTGCTAGAGGGGACTGAACCCAAAAGATGCCCCCAACCCTGTCAAAAGCCTTGACAGCTGCAGGAATCACTCTCCACTCACAGACTACTAATTCACCTCACCTTTCACTACTTCTCCAAGATACCCTGCTCTCCAGTCCCATATAGTGGTCATACATTTGTAATAGTTTTAAGTTCTATACATTTGTAGATACCACTTTCTGTACATGTAATACCTACCCTATCTTTCTTCATCTGGCAAAAGCCTACTTAACCTTTAGTATTCAGCCAAATATTCATAACCTATCTTTTGCAGAAAGAGTTAGTCATTCCTTTTTCTGTGTTTCTTCAGCATTTTGCTCATAACCTCATCTTAAAATGATTCACATTCAATGTAATTATTTCTTTGTTAATTATTCTGAGCAAGAAAATGAATTTAACTTTCAATTAGTCAACTTCTATATGTCAAGTATGGTGCTTTGTGCTTTTATATATACACACTTGAATTTAATCCTCTAAATTCTTTAAGTTTTGTTGTCTCAAAACTGTTTTTGCATGAGAAAACAGTGTTTAGAATCATTCTACAACTTTCCTAAGGTGAAGTGTCTGGTAAGTGATGAAGGAAGGATTTCTTTGGATGTTCTGATACTTCATTGGCAATGGCCTTCTTACTGGCACAGTTCTTTACAACCCAACCTAGCAAGAAGAGGCCAATTAAAATGCTTAATGAATAAAAGAAGGAAGGAAGGAAAACACAAAGGGGGGCAAGGAGGAAAGAATGAAGGAAAGAAGAAGCAAAGGATCAGTAAACCAATTATAGGCTACCAAACAAAAACCTCAGGATTGTATATAATATGCAGACTTAATCAGATTTTCACGTTCAGATAATTGTTGTACTATACTTTAGACTTTAGGGATATAGTAAATATAATGAAAAAGTGGAGGAAACTATTAAAAGTTTGGTTCACCTTTTTTAAAAAATTAAAGTGTATGTATTATGGTAAACACCAGGAACTCCATCTAACTCAAGTAAAACTTAGTCATTAGAAATTCCTTAAAAGAACTTCTCATGTGGATAAACTTACAGAAGAATCCTTTATTGTGAAGAATTTTACTAATTTGAACATGTTGACATTTAATATGCAGTTATGGATATATTTCAATATCTAATATTGTATATTTAATTTATTCTATGGCTAAACTTGGATGCAAACATTTTAGTAAATTATGATATTCTTAAGATTGAATGTAATACATTCAGTAATATATAGTTAAAAAATACAGATTCTCTC
Organism: Suricata suricatta; assembly: GCF_006229205.1. Lineage (NCBI taxonomy): Eukaryota > Metazoa > Chordata > Mammalia > Carnivora > Herpestidae > Suricata > Suricata suricatta. The sequence goes on from NC_043704.1 coordinate 44,986,898, forward strand.
TTTCAAATGTACCATATTAAAGACAATATCTAATACTGATATTTCATACCTTGTAGAGTTCAATCAGGATTATTTTCCTGGCAGATGGCAACATGCAAAGCTAATTACAATATGATTAGGCAGGGTTGGAATGTCACAAAATGATAAATTACCATAAGTAGGATGGAGGAAAAAAATCACATAGTCAACATTTTTCTGACATTTTGTTCGAAGGGTACGAATGAGCACTGGTTTGTTTTATTTCATTTTTCTTTGACTTCCTTGGGTTTTCTTCTCATTGAAAAGATGGGCAGTCAAATACTCAAAATAATATTATCATAAGTAACACAGAAAAATAGATATAAATCTAGTCTGACATCTAAGGTGCTTGATTTCATTATTTTCTGATTAAAAAGAAATACATATATATTTTTTAGAAATGTTATGAATGAAAGAAAATTACCCATAGTCCCATTACACAAAGACAATATGTTTGTCCATATTTTTTAAGAATAGTTACAATGTAAAATTGTTTGTCAGCAGTATTTCTTAAAAAAAAAGGTGGGTATAGAGGTATTTATATCTGAGTACTTTATATGTGGAAGTTTGTAGACAATTTCTTTTGATTTAGTTCATTTCCACACACAAAAAAAAATAAGAAGCAAGGTAACTATCTGATAGGGGATTTGAAAACATAGACTGTATGAAATAGATATCCAGGAATCTGTAAATGATTGGACCAGGGAGCACAGTTTGATTTCTGGGAAGTGTTAAAGTCATCGAGAAAGTAAAATCCTATTTTATGTAAATTCCTCCATTGAGCACAACCTTTCATTTATGCACGTGAGAGGGTTATTGTTTTTTTAAATATTTTTACATTATAGTACTTGTTTTGCTTGTTGGTGGTGTTTGCTTATTTAATACATTCTGTCAAGGACAGAAATTACATGCTGGGTTTTTTTTTCTTTCCCCCCCTAGGGAGTGTGTCTTGGGTTTTTCCCTTATTATTTTCTTTACTTTTTTTTTTTTTCCTCTTCTTTTTATG
>NC_043704.1:44988021-45010851 GCF_006229205.1 Suricata suricatta
AAATTAGGTGATTAACTAGTTGGTACCTAACCTTCTAATTTCTGTATAAGTCTAATTACATGAAATAGAAGTTGGTGTTTTGATTTTTTACTTTGCTTTTCTGTTTGGAGTATCATTGTAACTACTGTATTGTAAATGACGGAACATAATTGCATATGTTAAAAAAAATAAATTGTGTAAAAAAAAGATATTTTAACATAAAATCTTTTAATGTAATTCTTAGCAGGTTAAAGGAGAAATATGATCATCTCAGTAGATGTAGGAAAATCGTTTGATAAGATTCAGTGCCTATTCATGATAAAGACTGGTGGCATAGGAGGAATAGAATAGAATGTTAACACAAAAACAGATTTTTGAATAAAAAACATGCCTTGTTATGAAACTCTAGATGAAGTGAAAGACCTGACAGGATACCCACTGTTTTTATTTTGTCCTCCTTTTGGCTAGATCCACTCATTCTAAGGATAGAAAACATTAAAAAATGGAAAGGAAGAAATAAAAATTGCTGTTATTCAGTGACATTGCTACCTATAGAAAATCCAAGACAGTAGGGCAATAATCTATACAAATCAATGAGAAAACTCAGTAGTATCACCGAACACAATCATTTTATAAAAACCGGTAATGTTTATACCTACCAACAAGAAATAGTTAGAAATTATAATTGAAAGGAAGATTCCATTTATATCATCAAGCGCTATAAGAATCCTGGAAAAAGATTGCCAAGAAAAAGTTCTGCAAAAATTTTAGAAAATAATGAAAAACTTTATGAAGAAAAAAATAAGACTTTATTGAGGTCAAAAAACAAAATCTAAGTAGATAACTGTACTATATTCATTAATGAGAACTGTCAATACTCAAAATATATAAATATATATCATATTGTTCACAAACTGATATATAACTTGTTTAAATGATTAATTCAGTTCAAATTTTTTATTTAAAATTTGTCTTGTTCAATCTTAAGAAATCCATATGTACCTTATCATTATAGATAAGTTTATATATCATTTAAATGTTTTAACATACTTTATTTTCATACTAAGTTTCTTGAACCTGGATTTGAATTTATGTATGATATGATAGGATAAATAAACATTTCTTACACAAGACCCATCAAGACAAACTATAAAGAAAACTATTTAATATAATGATTTAATTTATGACTGAAGTTCTCTAAGAACATAAATTTTATAAAATGAAAATACTATTCACATCCTAATTGAAGAGATTTATAGCTCATATCACATGCCTGAAATCTAGAAATAGGAAAACTTTACACAGATTACTAAAAAGAAAAATAAAATCTTCACTGCAGTGTGCTTGAATCTAACTAATATTTGTTATAGTAGGATGGGCTATTAAATAATTGGTTTGTATTACTTCAGTTGTCAGGAAAGACGCAGTAATCAGTGGGAATATAAATTCCCTAAAAGCAAGGATAAAGGTAACTTAGTTTTCCTTCTAAAGGAGTTAGTGGAGAAATGCTATAGTTGATGTCAATTTTAGATGCTTGGCAGTCATTCACAATAGCCTTGTAGACAAATGAAGAAATAATCAAGTTTCAGGGCTTTTAAATTATGGATCAATGTCTACTTTAATGGAATTCTCTAATGGACGTTACTAAGCTCTACTCATAGAAATATCATTTGTTAGCCTGATCAATACAGTGGATAAGAAATAAACATATTTTTGTTAAAATCAAAAAGAATAAAAATATGGAACTATAATTCAATAAAACAAACTACCTAAGATGAGGATTTGTTTTGACACTCTTGAAAAAAAGCTTAAAAATTAATAGGAAAGCAAAGACAAGCAGATTTAGTTGTGCTACGACTGGTCTGTTGAAAGGAGAAAATTAATTTGTCTGTAAGAATAAAATACTAAGAATGTAATAACTGAGTATAGAGCCTTCCTGGAAACGTAGGGTTTCATAAGCAGAGACTCGAGTAAGAGCTGTTGCAGGTGGGGGAAACTGCTTGTGAGTAAAGGCATAGAGGTAAGAAATTATGAGACATAGTCACAAATAGCTTGAATGTGACATCTAGCGTTCAAATTAAAAGAATCAGGAATGCCATATTACGGAGTTGATGCTCTATTTGTTAAACAATGTCATTGAAGGCAATTGAATATTAAGATTATTCTGATAGCAGGATGTTAGATGTATTGGATCAGTTTGAGATCTTGTAGTGAAGAGAATAAGAATTCCAGTAAAATGTAATGTCATTCTGAGCTGTAATATCAGTGGTAGATGAGATTGATGGAAGAAACACGGTGGGGTCAATTCATGGGGAAATCATTCATTTGACAAATATTGATTGGCAGGTACTGAAAATAAAACAGTGAACAAAATCAGGCAAAAATCTCTACTCTCAAAGAACTTATTTCTAGTTGGGAGATACACAGGTGGTTTGATTTGAAACTGTCCAACAGGTCAAATCAGGTATTTTCTTCTGCAGTCTCCCTCTCCTTGGAAAGTGATGTAGGGCACTGTACTCAGCCGAGGTCAGGTATGAGAGTCAGCATCACCCAGCGGTTTGGGTGAGAACCCTCGGAATAAGTATTAAATACAAATATCACCAGGAAGAGAGAGACTCTGGATGCAAAAGTAAATATCATATCCAAAACTTTTTGTAATTTTATAATGCTTATTATTTATTTCTGAGAGAGACAGAGAGACGGAACATTAACTGGGGAGGGGCAGAGAGAAAGGAGACATAGAATCCGAAGCAGGCTGTAGGCTCTGAGCAGTCAGCACACAGCCCAATGCAGGGCTCAAACCCACAAATCGTGAGATTGTGACCTGAGCCAAAGTTGGAGGCTCACTCCAGCAAGCCACCCAGGCTCCCCTCATGTCCAAGGGATCTTAATTAGTGAGAAGATTTGAAGCAAAAGATGAGAAACAGTAATTCATTTATCAGTTAGTAGATAGACCCAGTGACTTAAAATTTTTTTAAATATTTATTTATTTTGAGAGAGAGATAGACAGAGAGCTAATGGGAGGGGGTTGCAGACAGAGAGGGAGACAGAATCTGAAGCAGGCTCCAGGCTCTGAGTCATCAGCACAGAGCCTGATTCAGGGCTCAAACCCACAAACCATGGTATCATGACCTGAGCTGAAGTCAGACACTTAACCATTTAAGCCACCCAGGTGCCCCTGGACTCAGTGACTTTTTATGTACTCTTGGGCTCTATGGGACTTGGGCTGGAAAGTATGTCAGAATGTTAAAAGGCACAACTAGTAGCAAGCCTAGAGGAAAGTATAGAAACTGAAATATGTGGGTTATTAGAAAAGTTCATATATATACCAGGAAGGACATGTTTCTAAAAATGGAGTATATTGCTTTGAGAAGCCTTAAAAATTACCATTAAGCTGAAATGGGGGATCCCACATAGGAGAGATTTTTTTTCAGGCCAGGGCAAGGTAATAGTGTTTTAATAATCTCTATATTATTCTCCAGTTTTCAAAATATATGATTATGATACAGATATTTATTTGGGACACAGAGATTGCCTGTGATAGCTGCTGCTTTTTATGATTTTTCCTTTATTTGTCTGTTTATAGCTTCCACAGCCTTAGACAAGAGTAACTGAAAGATTGCTGCTCATTTGTTGAGTACTACCCATGCAGAGAACTTTACCATGAAGGCATCAGCATTCTATATTTTAGCCTGACTTTTTAGGAATATAGTAGACTTAAAAATGTGATCCTCAGCATAACCTTGGAATTCACTCAATAAATTTATGTACTAATATAGAACTTGAGTTTACTTAGCCCTGGTATGAAGAATCTTTTTGAACGAGTCTTCTATTGATTGAAAATATGGATCTTGTCAGAAAGAATAAGTTTATCCAGGAAACATGTCCTATGATACTATTTCAGACAAGCTTGTCAGTACCCTCAGAGAATTGTGGAAATTGAGAATGGCAATAGCTTATTGGAGCCAGTCTGTGAGATAATTAATAAGATATGTATCACTCATTTGTTTATTATTAAATAGCCTGAATAATTTTATTTCTGCTGACAAAATATCTTAAAAACGACCACTGGAGATTTACAGTTTGGAAAGTATCTCTAGAGAGCTGCCTTTTTCTCTCTAATAAATTGAAAAAAAAAGAAGTACTTATTAAATCTCCTCTTTAAAGAATTATGGTATGCATTCATACCATAAAAATAGAGATCCCTTGGTCATATGTATTCTAAAGCCATAAAGCCAAAAGACTTAAGAGTAAGACTCTTACTTAGGAGTATATATTTTTAAAGCTCATTGGATATTAGATTTGGCACCCAAAAATTGTCTGACAAATCCTATAGTAGCTCCCTGCAAGAAGATTGACTTCCAGTTTTCCTCCATTCAGTCAAGTTCCCTTATCCTGTTAATGGTTCTCAACCTTGCATTTACAATGGAGTTGGTTGGAAAGCTTTACTGATACTTAGGTCTTACCCACAGGTATCCTGGTATTATTCCAGTTTGCAGCCTATGCATTGGGTTGATATACAGCCAAGCATAGCAGAGTTGTATTTCAAATGTTAGAGCCTGTTTATAAGGCCATCCATGATCTACATCTTATATTCTGCTAGCCATAGTGACTACTTGCAGACTTCAACATGATGATGAAGATAGTGATGATAATCAATATGATAGTGACAGTCAGTATAAAATACTGTTATTATTCCCATTTCACAGATGAGACACAGAGCTAAAGTGACTTGCCTAAAGCCACACAGTTAGTAAATGACAGAATTGGGGTTTGAACCCAAGTAGTTCGGATCTAGAGTTCTCACTATTAATACTATGGCACCTGCACATGTATTATAAGCTACACTTCATGCCCCTCTCATGTCTCTGAACAATGCCATAGGTGTTTATACTGCCTTGAAATATCTTACCCCTACCTCTTATATGGTGATTTTTCACCATTTTTAGTTCACAGTTCAAATATCACCTCCTACAGGATGTCTTCCCTATCTCCCTACCTGGAGAACTGATATTCCTGTTGTAGCTTTTGTCAGTCTGTTATTTATTTATCTATCTATTTATTTATTTGGTCTGTTATATTGATGTGAGCTCCTTAGAAAAGGGAGTGTGCTATATTTTTGTGGTTCTCTTAACAATGTCTGGAATATAATAACTATTCAACGTATATTGACTAAGTGAATGATTAAATGGAAGGCTGCATCACTGAATGTATGGGAAAGCAAATGTGTATTTTAGTCTTATATGTAAATTAAGTTAATTGAATCGATTAAGAGGCAAACCCAGAAATGTGTCAGAAGCCATTATAGAGCTGCTTGAATTCCTGAATGAGATGTTCGGTTTCATTTGAAGATAGTTGGGGACTATAGAAGATTTTAAGTAAGGACATCATGTGATGCATCTTATTTCCACTAAGAAGACTTTAAGGAAACTCAGGGGGACCAAAAGAGAAATCCTGAAAACAGGTCTTACCATTCCAAATCATCCTGGATACAATTTTCTCTCTTTCCAGGGAAGCCTACCTCCATCTAACCAAAGTCAGATACATGAACATGATGAATTACAGTGGGGGATTGAAGTGAGGGAAATATGACGAATGAAGGAATGATGCTAAGCCTTTATCCAAGAGGTGGGATAAGGCCATAACATGTATAAGGAGTTGCAAGTATAGTGGTCAGGGAGGTAGGGCACACGTTTGAAGAGAAACAAGAATAATTCAGAACAGAAGCCAGGAACACTGTCCAGGAAAAAAGTCTACTCTTAGCTGATGCTGGGTGAGTGGTAAGCGGGAGATCCTGGAGTTTTAAGGAACCCAGAATTACTAGTAAGAATGAAAGAAGTATTTTCTGATGATAAACCCAACAGTAGTGTGCAAGATAGTCCAGAGCAAGGATTGACAATGTGGAGAGCTAAGAATGACTTTTTCAAGTTTTAATTATTTGAAAAAAATTTTTTAGAGAATATTTATGGGGTGCCTGGGTAGCTCAGTCAGTTGAGCCTCCAACTTTGGCTTGGGTCATGATCCTATAGTTCATGAGTTTGAGCTCTGCATCAGGTTTTCTGCTGTCAGCGCACAGCCCACTTCAGATTCTCTATCCCCCCTCTCTCTGCTCCTCTCCCACTCATGCTGTCTCTTTCTCAGAAAATAAACATTAAAAAATATATATTCATGACATGTAAGAATTATACAAAATTCAAATTTGGCTGAACATAAATACAGTTATATTGGGATACAATCATGGTCACTCACTTAAGTATTGCTTATCATTCTTTTATTGCACTATGGTGGCACAGATGAGAGTTGCAGCAGAGACACATGTGGCCCAGAAAGCATCATATATTATCTGGCCCTTTGCAGAACGTTTGATGAGACTGGAAAAGCTCAAAGCAGAGATTGATTAGGAGTCTTGCTTTAAGACTGTTTTAATAGTCTTACATACTGTAAGGTGTTACAATAGTTTATGAATGAAATAATAAAAATATCATGTAGCCTATTTGTTTTTTAAGTTTATTATTTTGAGAGAGAGAGAAAGAGAGAGGGAGAGACCATGCATGTGAGTGAGGGAGGGACAGAAAGAGAGAATCCCAAACAGGCCCCTCCAATGTGTGCCTGAACCTGGGGCTCAAACTGAAGTACCGTGAGATAATGACCTGAGCTGAAGTCAAGTCAGACAGTTAACTGACTGAGCCACCCAGGTGCCTTTTAAGCTTTTAAAGGTGAATCTGTTGAAAGTAATGTTATCTCAGGGAATAAATTGGAAGTATAGAGTAGACATGTGGGTAGGTCTGGTCTGGAGAAGGACAAAGAAGCTGAGTTTGAGCAGAGCTGCAGCACCAGGAAGTGCAGAATGTTTTGGAATGGGAACATGTTATAAGCACTAAGATAGAACCAATAAGTGAACCAGAACTGGACTTAAAGACGGGGTTAGGAATTTGTTTCTTGACCACAGTAGGCATTTAATTACTAACTTGACGAACTAGAACTGATAGAACAGTCAAGCAATGGAAAGTAAAGCACTAAGAACCAAGAAAGGCAATGCAAAAGTGAGCACATTCCAAAGAACCTAGTTTCAGGATCTAGCAGCAGTCAGTCTTAACACTGATCTGTTATATAACTCAGATTTGTGAGACACTCAGTGTACTTCCACATGTTATTTTATTTAAACCTCTTACAAATCACCTGGTAATGTAGGTTAGGTAGACATTTTGACTTCCGTTTTACATTTATCATCATGGAAAATTTTGAGTATCTCTCCAGATGCAGCTTTATCATGTCGCTAACAAAGCTTAAGCTTTAGAGTCCTTGATTTTCATGGATCCTTTCCCAGGCCCTTGTGTCTTAATCTTAAAGGGAATCTCAAATTACCTAATTTCAAGATTAATAAAACCTTGATCTCTCCTTCTGTTTTACCTAACCTAGATGGAACTGGTTGGGGCTGAAACTTCAAATCCAGTGTCTTGTTTTGTTTCGTTTTGTTTTCTTCTGCTATACCTTATCGCCTACTGGCCATCTTTAGTATCTTTCATGGCTAGGAGGTAACCAATTCCTGTGGGGCTCACACTACAGATGAAATGACAAAATTCTAAGCAACAGCAGATGGAAAAAAGCATGTAGACAGGTAAAGCAGCAGTTTCTGACATAATATTTGACAGCCAAAAATAGATGAAGAAGTCTGCCTGTATCCCTAAAAATAAACATTACACCAAGGCCTGTGAATTTAATATTCCTTTAGAATGATTTGTTACATGAATGGCTAAACTAGGTTTCCAGATGCCCTCTGTTATTCACAAACACATAGTTAACTTGAAGCTATTAAATATAAATATTACTGCAAAAATATTGCAGAGAAAAGAATATCTAGGTTAGCTTATTTAAAAAGCAGTATTTCTATTCCATTTCCATTAATTTTTCCATTAAAACAATTTAATAAGTGCATCACTACAGAATTGTATAGAATATGACAAAACAGTCACTGAACTGATTTAAGCAACTGCTTATATAAGGAGAGGCATAAATTTTCACTTTAAAAGTAGTTTTTCTTTATGCACCTAAAGGGAGTAAAATGTTTGCATTTCATTTTGAAAAAGTTCTTGAATATAACAATTATCAATGATATGAAAGAAATCTTCTAACTAGTGCATCAAACAGGTACATTCTCAGAAAAAAATCATCTTTTGATTTTTATTTGATAGATAATATTTTATTTATATGACACATTTAATTCTAGTTTCCTTGTGATTTGTTCAAGAAGTACATTTCAGCAGCACCTGGGTTGCTCAGTTGGTTGAGTGTCTGACCATCTCAGGTCATGATCTCATGGTCCGTGAGTTCAAGCCCTGCTTCAGGCTCTGAGCTGTTAACAGTTCAGAGCCTGAACCCTACTTCCAATTCTGTGTCTCCCTTTCTCTCCACCCTTCCCCTGTCAGACGTTGCCTCTCTTTCTCTTTCAAAAATAAACAAGCATTAAAAATTGTTTTAAAAGCAGGATTTTCAGTTTCCATAAGAATCTATTCATGTGTCTGTATGTGTATCTTTTGTCCATGTGTATTTGTGTGTATATTAAAAGTTTCTAGCTTTCCCTATAACTGAGTAGGTATTGTGACTACTTCTTCATTTTCTTTTTTTCATAAAGGATAATAAGATCTATACCTCCTTCTGCTGTTGCCCCGTCCACCATTTTCCAGTTGTGTTGCCCTTTGCCCTCCCTCTTTGGGAAACAATGAGGATGATTGTGCTTAGCTGTGCTTCTGAAAAATGGGATCTAAATTGCATATATACTTACAAGATTCTAAGTAGTTGCATGGGAGCTGGATCGATACATTTATTTTCCTTTTACAAAACGTTGCAGACTAACTCTTAAAAACCACGGAATGAGGGATACGCTTTGGGGCAACCTTCATCAGAATGATTTGGATTGCTTTTAAAAATGCAAATTCCTGGGGCGCCTGGGTGGCTCCAATGGTTAAGCGGCCAGTATTGGCTCAGGTCATAATCTCACTGTTTGTTGGTCCGTGGGTTCGAGCCCCACGTCAGGCTCTGTGCTGAAAGCTAGCTCAGAGCCTGAAGCCTGTCTTCAGATTCTGTGTCTCCCTCTCTCTGACCCTCCCCTGCTTGCGCTGTCTCTGTCTCTCAAAAATAAATAAAAAATTGCAAATTCCTGTGTCTTAGCCAAAACCTTCTACACCTGAACATCTGAGGTTATAGAGTAGGGATAAATATTTTTAACAGACTTCTCAAGTGATTCTTACGTTAAAGTTTGAGAATATAGGCTTATTTATATATAGCCTGCCTTATTTAAGTCCTAGGAGTGTTGCAAATGGATTATGATATAGTTGCTAAGAATAAAAGGATATTCTTCATCCATAAAGGGAACTTGGGAAATCTTAGTTTTAGAACCTCTAGCTAATTAAGATTCATGAGTTGAAATGGTTTGTTTATAGAAAGACTTTTGCTTGGGTCATTAATTTTTAGAAAGGTTTATAATCTTTCTAGAATTAGATTTATCTGGAAATGAGTGAGTTTGCACACTGACACTAAAATGAACAGCTGAGTGCTTGACTACGGTAAGAAACATTAAGGAAACAGAACGAGTTGTTAGATAAAATGTAATGTTGGGGAAAAACTGTCCTCTAGGCATCTATTTCCTTATAAAACACTTGAAAGTGATCTTTTCTAATAACAAATCATATATGCAGTTTTTCCAAGACTATAATTATATAAAATAGCATTCTTGTATTTTTCCTTTAATGTTCCTTTGATTTCTCTATTTTTTAAATAAAAATTATCTATTTCCTAAGGGATGACAATAATGAAAAGTTTTAGTACTTAAAAATTTAGTAAAGGTTAAGAATAGAACACTCCAGAAAAATCAGGTTTGCATTTTTAACTTGGCAAAGTTTTGATATGACATATAATATGATATTTTAATTTGCAAATTTAATTTCCCATGCAACATAAAATATATTCTGTGCTTCCCATATGATTTTCCCAGTATTATTAATATTTTCTTTTACTAAAAACATTTGATATTACTATAACTAGAATACCACTCTTCCAGTATCTCAGTCATTTAGAGAGAATTGAGATCAGTACTTCATATACATATTTGGAAATGTTATTCATCTCATGATGACTAATATCGTCACCAGAGTAGATGATCCCAAAGCTGTGGGTGCATCTCCAAACTACCTTAAATCCATTTTAGCTTTTATGTATCTCCATATGCCTGGAATAGTCAGAATTTGCACCTCTTATCCTAGCCTACTTATTAGTAGTGCTGTCTTCACTCTCAGTTAAGGTGATTCAGATAACAGATAACAGTTAAGGTGATTTAGATATATGTGATTCTAAACTTGAGGGGTTTTTTTTTTAATGTTTTATTTATTTTTGATACAGAGAGAGATAGAGCATGAGAAGGAAGGAGCAGATAGAGAAGGAGACACAGAACTGGAAGCAGGCTCCAGGCTCTGAGCTGTCAGCACAGAGCCTGATGCGAGGCTCGAACCCACGAACATGAGATCAGACCTGAGGCGAAGTTGGAGGCTTAGCCGACTGAGCCATCCAGGCGCCCCTAAACTTGAGGTTTTTATGTACTGGTAGAAAAAGCCCCTTCTCCTATTTAAATATTTTCACAAATTCTCTCTTAATCACTGCCCCATGATAGGTAGCGGAAGCACTGCCCCAAGAGATGAGAGTAATCATTCTTCTGGCTTGTCCTTCTCCTTCAGTTTGGAGATGGTTGTGCTCACAAGTCTCATTACTTGGTTCCTTGCCTCTTGTGTTGTATAGCATTTTTCCAGAAGTGGACAAATTTATTTAGAAAGAGGCATGCTGTTGCTACTTTGGTAAAAGGAGAATTTCTTGCATCTAGACCTAGTGTTCACAGAACCATGTACCAATACTGCAGATAAATATAAAAAGAATGAAAGTGTTTTAGCCCAGTGGTTGAAAATTTAGCCTCTGGAATTACATAGATATGATGAATTTGCAATCCAGCATCCTCATTTACTTGCTATGTGAACTTGGACAACTCATTCAACCTCTCTCTCTCTCTCTCTCTCTCTCTCTCTCTCTAAGCTTTAGTTTCTTTGTAAATGGGGATATTAAAAGTCCTTTCTTCCTTTCCTCATAGATCTGTTGTGAGGTATGATTAAGATGTTTATCACAGTGTATTACACATAGTACCTAGTATTTTGACGGATACTACCACCACTACAACTATTGCTGTCAATACTCTTGCTTCCTCTAGATGAAGTATATGCTTCTTTTAATGTTTTATTTATTTTTAATACAGAGAGAGACAGAACACAAGAGGGGGAGGGGCAGCAAGAGAAGGAGACACAGAACTGGAAGCAGGCTCCAGGCTCTGAGCTAGCTGTTAGCACAGAGCCTGATGCAGGGCTCGAACCCATGAACGTGAGATCTGACCTGAGCTGAAGCGGGAGGCCCAAACGACTGAGCCACCCAGGCGCCCCTAGATGAAGTATATGCTTCTAATAGGAAAATATGAAGAAATTCTCTAAAGATAGGATGGATATATGTGATCACTCTTCCTATTTGTTACCTTGCTCAAATACGGGGAGTTATCTAACCCATTGAGTTACCTAACCCATTCATACATTCAATCAACAAATACATACTGCTGAGCTAGAAGTAACATAAAGGAAAATAATAGTGCTCTCAATATTATTTTACTTTAAACACCCTACTTTTCAACTGTATGTCCAGGATACTGCATCACAGTTATTTTTAACTATCCTCCCATCTTTTTCTTTCCCCATATATATTAATATTTTAAAATAGAAAACTTGAAAAAAATGGAAAATTTTGATATCACTCTACCTTATCTCATCCTGCCCAATGGAAGCAGTATTGGGGAAAGTCCCCTTTATCAGTCCTGTGTTGCTGGCCCAACTGGGACTCATTCTTGTAGCTGCTTATAGCAGGCAGCTCGCCTGGGAGGTGGGCTCAGATGAGCTGGCTGGGATAGCTTGTTCTCTCCCGTCATGCGGTCTTTCATCCTCAGGAAGGTGTTATATGGCAACAGCAGCGTTACAGGAGGGCAGTACCCAATGTGAAAGGATATTTTAAGCCTCTGCTTAGGTCACAGTTGATGATGTTACATTGTTCAAAGCAAATCAGAGGACCAATCACAGAGTCATTGTGTGAGGAAAAATACAAAACATAGAAGTATCAGCAGGGCTAATGCATAGAGAGTCATTAATATAAGCCCCTACCTCAACTATCACACAGTATTTTTTGACAAAATGAAAATATCCCAATATGTGTATAAGAGTAGGGTACTTTCAAGTAGTATTATAGCTGAGCAAGATATTAATCTTCTCATCTACTTCAGGCATGAAAGAACTTCTTATTTCTTAGAATGGAAGGGAGAATTGAGCATTCTTATAATGCAGCCTTAATTTAGACCCTGATCCTTTATCATTGGTATGCACTAATGTTTCTATCTCTGTACATGAAACAAGATGAATTATCTAGTTTTATTCTGTTCTTGTGCTTATTATATGTTGTACTCTCATTTTTTCCCTAAATAACGGTATTGACTTTTCTATGGATTTCCTATTTTAATTTAAACAGTATGTGAATCACATTTTTAGTTGTAAGAAAATTAGAATAATTTGTAGTATTAAAATGTATTGCAGCAGAAATATTGGTAATTATTTTAACTCTTGTTCTAAAATTTGATAATCTGCATTTGTTTTTAAAAACACTGTCATGCACATCTACATGTACAAAGGTATGTATGTCATTGTTTTCAATATAGGTATTCAAATGATCAAGAAGCAGTTTTTGAAGTCCCTAATTAAATCAATAGCTTGGCATTTTTCTTATATAAGGGCCCAAACAAATCATATACTGACCTTCTCCTTAATCATTTTTAGCTTGAAATTGGACTTTAAAAAATCATTAAATATCTGGGAATCAAGTTTTCTGGTTTAAAGAATGAACTAATAAAGGTAGCTTGAGCAAGTCTTCTTAGTGTCATATCAGTAAGATTGTTTATTTTTTTCATATTTGAAATGATTTCTCAAATTCAAAAGGCTAAGAATAATGCCAGAGAGTAAATATCTGATCTTAACTTAAATCTAACCTCAAGAGCTTGGGTTTTTCATTTTATAAGCATGGCAGGGGCTTGCTGGGGAGGAAGAATTATCTTTGGCTGAACAGTGGAGTCTTTAGATCAAATACTAAGAATAGAAGATAAAAAGATAAGCCTTAAGTAAAATATACAAAAGTGAAGCAAGTGAGAGAATAAAAACATACACACACACACACAACAACTATTGTTTTCATGACTGTAGTAGCAAAGAGAAGGAAGCCCAGAGGAGAGGCATGAAAATAAATATCCTTAAATGTCTGATTTTCAGAGTCATTGAACCTGATATCTGAAAATCAAATTTTTTCTCTCAAATGGGTTTTCTTTATAATAATAGGTTGTGCAAAATAAAACCAGCTGTCTCAGAGGAAAACATATTTCTTTCTCTTGCATTCCAAATTCTTTGATTTAAAAGAAAACCTCAGACACCTTAGGGCAATCCTGTCTCTTGGGGAAGATAATTATTTTAGGATTTGATACAAGTGTAACACCCACTGAAGTTTTTGAAAGATGTTTCACTAGTACAGGGTTTTATTCTTTTCAGTCATTAAAATGAATAAATTATTCCAGGTATATTCCTTCAAGAGTGTTATTTTGTTGGGGTTGCAGAAAGATCTCACTTTTTACCTATATGCATTTCTGAAAACTATAACACAAATTAGGTCATCACAAATTGGCTCATATTTTCACCTTAACAATTTGATTGTTGGAAGTTTTATTCCCAACCCAGAATTTAGCACCAGATAAAAACAATTTATAAAATATATAGTTTGTAATAAATGCCCATGACTATTGAATTTCTCAAGTATTAAAATACACAAATGTGTTGAACATATCGATAGTAAAACAAGAGCTTATATTTATTGGACACTACATGAACTCAGAACATTATATACAATACTTTTATTATGTAATTGGTTCTTTTATTAGATGTTATCATCTTATTATAGATTGAGAAAACTGGAGGTTAAATAAAAGGAATATCTAAATTAATGATATCAAGCATCATATTATACTCTGTGACTTATAATTTAGGAAAACTAATATATCACAGAGTATATATATAGAACATAAAGTACTTTCATCATTTCACCAAATAAGCATACATATTATAATAAGAACTTTTATGTAATTAACAACAGTTGTACTTGCCTTTTAGAAATAAACCCTGGAATAGATACCCTGGGATGAAGAAACAGGTGATGATAGCTTGGGTGAATTAGAGATTTCAATAAAATGAAGAATTGTAGAAACTTGGTAGCTGACATTAGAAAATTATATGAAGAAGTAGCTAACAGTTTTATTCTAGGACCCAAACACTAAGAAATGAGGTAACAAGAATTCGACGTGGAATGTGGATTTAAGAACAGGTAGACATAGACAGGAATTGGATGTGGAGCAAGTATTGGTCAAGAAAGGAAGCTATGTAGTTTCCCTTCTTGGCAACAGGACCAAGATCAGAATGCAGCTGTGACACAGATTAGAGTGAGGAAAAGGAGCAAAAGTGAACTGGAGAGTCAGATGAAGAAGACCCTGCCATAGTAAATGATCTTATCCAAGTATGCAGTAAACAAAGTCTGCACTTTGGGCCCAGAGTCCTTATCCTCTTGGTCTTTACCTCAAAGAAATCATGATAAGTTCAACAAGCTGCAAGGAAAGGTCAGTCCTGTGTTTCTGGAAGCTGATAGAGTTGGAAAGCATTCCCAACGAATAATATATAATCAGTTAAAAATGGGATAACTCTACCACTGTTTGTTTATGGTAAGGGAAGGTGGGGAAAGTACAAGTAGATAAGAAGGTAAAAAGTAAGAACACTAAGCTTCAGATACTCCATCTCTGCCAGTGAATACTGCCTGGGAAGGAGCCAAGGTTAGACAGGAAATAGGAAGGAAAGAAGTGATTGACTTAACAATCTCTTAAATGATTATATTATGTACCATGTACTCTGCTCTGTGCTGGAAATACATATAAGAAAGTACACTGTCTACCTTTATAAGGCTCTTGATATAGTTGAGGAGGTAGAGAAGTATAGCAAAAATCATATGGAGATGTTTTAAGAACGATGTAGTGGTAGTTAACAGGATAAATGGGTAAAGAAAGATGCTAATTCAGCCTTAGTCCTTGGGCACTGGAGAGAAGAGTGGAAGTGAAGACTCCCAAAGAATATATTCTTGGTTGTATCTTGAAAGTTAAATAGGAATCACACAGATGAATAATGGAGAATAGGTATTCCAGGAAGATAGAGTGACAAATAAACCATTCTGTAGTTGTGATGTAGCCTTTTATGTTTAGGAATTGACAGTATAGCATTGATGGAGGTATTAGTCAAGGTCCAATCAGGAGAAAGAAACCACACAGTAAGTTGGATAGGGCAAGTTTAATATGAAGAATTATTAACTATAATAGGATTTGAATAAGTAGGGATTCTCTAGTAAGAACTAAGAGAACTATAAAGATAAAAGAATACCTGATATAAGGAGTACCTTCCACTCCTAGAGCTGAGGAAGAACTCCTAATAAAACCCCTCCAGCTCTCTGAACCTGGTACCCTAGGGCTGAGATCCAGACCTTGCTAGAGAGGGCATCACTGTAGACCAGTTGCTGCATGGCAGAGAAGTTTCTGGAATGCTATTTGGTGGAGTTTGCTGAAAATTTTCCCTCCAAAACTTACCACAAATTGGTCCTCTAAGATGTCAGAGAAAAATTGTTCAGAGAGATGTCTCACTAAAGACTGCCAAACTCCATGGGGGAACATGGGAAAAGATGCTGGTTGCTGCTGGCCACTGTGTACTGTGGGTCAAGTACAAGACAAGCTCTCTATACTGTGAGAAGCTGATGCTGGCCAAGGAGACTTCTGGCATTCTAACAGCCTAATGCTGGAGCAGGTGCTGGACAAGTTAAGTACCTAGTAGGAGCTGTCCAGAGCATATACCAGAAAAAGGAATGAAAATCCCTTCCTCCTGTAGGGCCTCTGTATTACCCTGTACTCTTAAAGATTATTGACCTTCATCGTAACTGGTAAGGAAAACTGATCTTGATGGCCCAGCTTCGTCTTCACAAAGCAAACAATGAAGAATGACTTTGGAGCTGAAGGGTAATAAATCAATAACAGCACAATGGATTCACAGTGGATGGCAGAATGCTTGGAGGTGTTGTGAATGGTGTTGGAGAATTGCCAATGTCAGAACGTTATGGACACATGGAAGGAGCAAGGGCTTAGGGAATAAGTAGTCCGTATTCTATAATGTGTGAAGGAATGTTGGCTCTGGATCCAGCATAAAAATAGGTTTCTGAGTACTAAATTTCTGCATGAATCTTGAGACTGTAGAGAGAAATCCGAAGAAGACTCATAGAATTAGTCTATGGAGTTAGTTCTATTTTTCTTGACCAGTTCATATAGAAACCTCCATTTCCTTGACCATAGGTGGCATGATATGAATATCATATTTTACTATGTCATGGGCCAAATAGTATAAATAAAATGAGCAAGGATTAAAGGTATGCCCTTGTCAAGTTTGTAGGGAAGCTTACTCCACTCAGCAGTCCTAAAGAAATCCCTTTTAGCAAAATACTCCCCAAAAGCCAACTTCCCTTGTTCTTGGCATTTATCTTAATTTGTAATTATGTCTTAATACACAATATTTGATTAACCCTGTATAATCCCCACTAAACTGTAAGCTTCAAGAGGACAAAGATGACTTTTGCTCTCTGAGTAAGTTGCACAGTGCTTGACATAGTAGGAATTGCTTCTTGAATGGGTAGTTGAATGAATCATTTTAGATTCTGCTACGATGGTCTTGATAACCCAGAAAATTTTCTGTCTATTATTCTCAGTGCCATCCGATAATGATATCTTCATTAATCTATGTCTGAAGTGCTTCTGATACCAAAAAGTGATACTGGTCAAGGGTTTTCCAAAATAGATTTTTAAAATTACATATCAAGCCCTTTTATTTCCCTGTCTTATTCTGAGTTGGTGTAATCTCTGCTCCAGCACTGCATGGCTCCCCTTCTTCCAGCCACATTTGTTACTCCATGATTGCTGCTTCAGGATTCCTCCTTTAATGGCTGTTCTCTTCCCAGAAAGCAAATAAATGGGAAGGAGAAAGGGCTTGATTAAATTCTTAGATTTTTTTTCATGGTTGTTTACTGCTATAACCTATTTAAAATATATACAGTCACAATTTAGGTAAAGTATATTTGAGTTTGAAAAATTTACTGCCAATTGAAAATATATATCTGGTATGAAAATTATACCTTGAGCTGTGACTGTCAAAATTCTTTGAACTAATGGGCCTTTACAGGGAGTGCATTATTCAGAATAGTTTAAAATATGCAAACAGTACACAAGGAGATTCATAAAGCTATAAAATTATTCTAAGCCAGAACAAAATTTCCCTGATCTTTAAAGGGATTTAGCTATTAATTTTTAAATGCTGAACATAGTTGACATTTCAAATTGAATTGTTACTGAAATAATCACATCAAATCTCTTGGTTAAATGTTCAAAGTAGAGCCCATGAAATATGCATGTTACCAAATCAAGGCAAAGGGACTTTCTTCTAAATACATGATTTTTATTTAGATAAAATGTTAGATGCTTTTTATTTAGAAATAAAATGAACTCTTAAGGGTAAGATATGTTTGCTGTTCCAAAGAATTCTGCTATATGGAATTCAAGGGGTTTATGCAGTGTTTATTCTGTAGTTAACTTCTTGTGTTGCCATTGTTTGTGAGGAAGTTAAAAAGTTAGGTAAATCAATTTCTGATGTGAAGATAATTAGACTCTGATGATTGATACTGGGAAAATACACTATTTCAAGGCTTTGTTACATATCAGCAATATTCCCAGTAACCAAATTTCTCAGAGTGGTATTTGTATCTTTGTGGTCAAATTAAATGAATTCATGTGGTACATAGATGAACATTTTATAATTTCATTCCATTTTTAATTTTGTATGCCTGCTTTGCTTTCTACTCTATTCAGAGAATATGATACTGGTTCATGTTGTAGTAACTATATAAAATTTACTTTTTATATAAATGGTTTGTTAAAGCAACTTTTAAAAAATCACATATAAATAATAATATGTATAGAACATAGATGTTTACAACCATAAAAAGATATTCTAGGACTAAAGTTTGGAGAAACAACTAAAACCTCTCATGGTAGGTGTTCAATAAATATTCATTGGATATATGAATAAATGAATGAGTAGTGTGTTTGTTTTAGACCTTTACAGTTCTAATAAATGAAATCAAATAGAAAATATATCTAGTGCATTTATTTTCTAGTTAATTCTTTATAATTTATTCCCAGTCAGGAATGTTTTTTTACTTAAAATGCTTCATTTTCCAGGAACATCTAAACAGTTTGTTTTGCCAGTGGGATCTCTCTTACAGAACTTACACAGAAGAAAGAATTAAGAAAACATAACATTTATAAAGTAATTTCAAAACTGTAAATTTATTTAATGAAAAATAGATTTAGGGATTGCTCAATATGTGAATTAAATGTACTTTTAAATATGTTTGAATATCAAAAAGTCACTTATGCTCTTTACTTCAGTTATAAAACAGGCTGTATGTCCTGGGATTTCTACATTTTAGGAATCTTAGGAGACAGAAGGATTTTATAAAAATATTTCCAGGTGAATTATGTTAGTGTTCCATTTGGGATGAGTTTCTGTCGATGAGACACAAGAAGGAGATAGGCTTGCCTTATCAGAACAAAGTCTGTGGCTACTGCCTTTTCATACATTTTACAGTAATTAAGCTATCTTATTGGGGCCTTTCCAGAATATCAAATATCCAGTCAGCTATGCAGGGACTTCAGAGACTTTGGGGTGTAGATTACTTACAAGTATGTGTTTTCATTTTTTGTTTTAATAAATTCAAAACTCAGGTTTTTACATGTCTGAGCTCTAAATGTTTTCTGAAGTATACCCAAATCAGTGAGGTAGGCATACTCATTCAGGGATTAAAAAGAAAGGAATCATCACCAGATGATTAAAATTAATCTAAAAAGAATATGGAGCAAAGACTAGTTTAGCAACTTAATAGGCCATCCGAAGGGATGCCTTTATTTTTTGCATCAGGATATCTCAGAATGGCATTTAACACTACAGAGTTCTCTAGACTGAAGACTATTTCTTCTTTACAGTAGTACATCTTCCATTTTGAAATTCTTTCCCTATTTTCTCTTACTTTCAGTAAATAATAGTAAATTTCACAAGTGTGTGTTTAATTTATGCTGAATGCTATTGTCCATTTGATTTAGCAGAAAACCTAAATAGCAAACTCTACATCATAAATTTATATCATATAACCTCTTGAATGTTAGATTTGTTTAAATATTTATTCAGTGTTTGCCACACATAGGTAATATTGTGTTGTGTCAGAAATACAAATATGAACAAGATATAATTCATCATCTACAGAACTTCAAATTCAGGAAGGGAAGCTAATGTCTTCAATATTATACATTTTAATTGGAAAATGAGAGAAAGGAAAGTGCATGGTAATGTGTTTTCTATATATAATTATAATAACAGTGTTTCTAAGAAGTACAGCCTTCTGTTTCTCCAACATCCCTAGCTCTTTCAGACTGTGTGCTCTTCTTGCTCTTTGCTCTTTCTGGAATGTTCTACTATGGATGTGGCATGAAATATCAGGAAAACCATCCTTGACTCTCTGATGTAAAAGAGCTTTCCTCCTACCCCACTACTCACTCCATTGTATCTCTTGGTTTTCTTCAGAGCTTTTATCATTAACCAAGGCTGCCTTTGTCATATGTGCTTGTTTGTTTGTTGTGTGTATCATTTGACTACTGTATAATTCTAGGAGGGCTTGGAATATCATACTAAATAAATACCGCTTAATGAAGGAGAAAAAAATAACATGTGTATTCAGTATTTTATCATTGGCAATGTGCTTGGCTAAGTGTATCAGTAATCTGTAGCATTTTCCTAAAATGGGGCTGCTATGTCAGAGAAGAGGACTTGGAATTGGGGGAATTGAGATGGGAGGTCATGGGGGCTGAACAGAGGAATTAAACCTTAACCTCATAGCATACTGATTTGTCTATATCAGTTGTGAGGCATATTAAAAGCAATGTAGTGTTAGTGAAAAATGATTGAGGTTTATGAATGGCTTTCTTATAAAATATTATAGAGCTGACAATACTATCTCTGTAATATATCTCACATAGTCCTGTGTGGGAGAAGAAGAGGCATTATGAGGAATTAGTATAGCATCAGTGACTATTTCTCAGGATGTTAATATGATGATAATTTTGAATTGCTGTAGTGTTTTTACTCTAAAATGTTTTGTTTTAAAAATAATTTGTATAAATTTCTGGGAATGTTTTGTGCATGATAGTAATATATGTATGTCAAAAAAATAGTTTCAGAGGGGTGCCTGGGTGCATCAGTCAGTTGAGTGTCTGACTTCAGCTCAGGTCATAATCTCATGGCTCGTGGGTTCAATTCCTTCGTCAGGCCCTGTGCTGACAGCTCAGAGCCTGGAGCCTGCTTCTGATTCTGTGTATTCCTCTCCTCTCTCTACCTCTCCCCTGCTTGTTCTGTCTCTCTCTCAGTCTCTCAAAAATAGATAAACATTAAAAAAATAGTTTGAGAACTATTGTTCAGAGTTACCTTTGTAGGAAAACAGGCATCATGGGTAGGCTAAATAACTTAAGCTATAACTTTGCTGAAGAAAGAGAAGATGATCAATGTATCTTTGTATCCACAGTGTCTTATCTATGTCTGATACACTGAATATGACCTCAAAACTATATATCAAATAATAGAAAAATAAAATAGATAACCGATATGATTTAACTGGCATAACAAAATCCTATAAGATGTTTGCCATCAGTTGATGGAACTAAATTTGGTAGTCTAGACTTTTTAAAAGTGATTATGGTGATTATTTTTCCTGAAATACCCCAGCATTAATGTAGGCATCTCCCACTAGAAAAAATGGGATTAGATCTTGTCTTTGCTAATAATTCCATCAGGATCTGAAGACTTTCCTGAGTAGACACTGTGGTTTATAACAACCTAAAACATTCTTTTCAAACTTCCACATGTATACCAGTATTCCTTTTTTGGCTTACTCCCATTTCACTCCCTACCATTCTCTACTCCTACAATAAAAATAATTGAAGTAAACAATGTTTTTTATAGGAGCTTCTTTTCCCCTCCAGCCTTTAAGACTGTTATGGGTTGAATTGTATCCCACATAAAGATGATGAAGTCCTAATCCCTATCATGTCTGAATATGACCTAATTAAAAAAAAATCTTTGCAAATGATCAAGTTAAAATGAGATCATTAGTGGGGGAGCCTGGGTGGCTCAGACTCTTGATGTCAGCTGAGGTCATAATATCACAGTTCATGAAATTGAGGCCTGCATTGGGACTGCCAGTGCAGAGTCTGCTTGGGATACCCTCTCTCTCCCTCTCTCTCTGCCCCTCTCCTGCTCTCAACCATATTCTCTCTCTCTCTCTCTCTCTCTCTCTCTCTCTCAAAATGAATAAACATTTAAAATGTTTTTATTTTTTTAAAATTTTTTTCCTGTTTATTTTTTTAACATATGCAATTATTTTCATCATTTACACTACAGTAGTTACAATGACACTCCAAACAGAAAAGCAAAGTAAAATATCAAAACACCAACTTCTATTTCATGTAATTAGACTTATACAGAAATTAGAAGGTTAAGTAACAACTAGTTAATCACCTAATTTCACAGCTATCTGAAGTGGCAATCGTTATATAGCAGCTTATCTATGATACATTCAAGATACATGATACAATTTATTACTTGCCCATAAGCTACAACACAGCCTGCTTAATACGTTTCCTTAAATTCCACCTCTATACTACAATATGCTTGAGGTCCATGCAAAAAAGTAGCTACCTTTTATGTAGGATATGGATGATTCAGCCTTTGGTGTTGTAAAAGCAACTTCATTTAAACATAACCACCCCCACCACCAAAAAAAGAAGAGGAAAAAAAAAAGTAACGAAAATAATAAGGGAAAAACCCAAGACACAAAATGTTTTTAAAAGAGATTAATTTTTTTAAAAATGAGATCATTAGGATAGACCCTAATCCCATTTGACCCATGTTCTTATTAAAAAAGTACACAGAGAGGGAAGACAGTGTGAAGACACAAGAACACAGGCTGGGCCAAGTATCTAGAGAGAGGGGCATGGAACAGATTGTCCCTTACAGCTCTTAGAAGGAATCAACCCTTCAGACATCTTGATTTTGGATTCTTTTTTTTTTTTTTAATATTTTATTGTCAAATTGTTTTCCATACAACACCCAGTGCTCTTCCCCTCAAGTGCCCTCCACCATCACTACCACCTCTCTTCCCCCCTCCCCCCTCCCCCCCAACACTCAGTTCATTCTCAGCATTCAATAGTCTCTCAAGTTCTGCATCCCTCTCTCTCCCCAACTCTCTCTCTCCCTCCTCCGTTCCCCCTGGTTCTCCATTAGGTCTCTCTTGTTTTCCTGCTAGACCTATGAGTGCAAACATATGATTTCTGTCCTTCTCTGCGTGGCTTACTTCGCTCAGCATGACACCCTCAAGGTCCATCCACTTTCCTACAAATGGCCATATGTCATTCCCTCTCATTGCCATGTAGTACTCCATCGTGAATATATACCACATCTTCTTGATCCATTCGTCAGGTGATGGACATTTAGGCTCCTTCCATGTTTT
>NC_043704.1:45010951-45014092 GCF_006229205.1 Suricata suricatta
CAATCTTTCATTTATGCATGTGAGAGGGTTTTCTTTTTTTTAATATTTTTACATTGTAGTACTTGTTTTGCTTGTTGGTGGTGTTTGCTTATTTAATACATTCCATCAAGGACAGAAATTACATGATGGTTTTTTTTGTTTTTTTGTTGTTTTTTCCCCCCCCAGGAAGTGTGTCTTGGGTTTTTCCCTTATTATTTTCATTATTTTTTTTTCCTCTTCATTTTTTGGTGGTGGGGGTGGTTATGTTTAAATGAAGTTGATTTTACAACACCAAAGACTTAATCATCCATTTCCTACATAAAAGGTAGCTACTTTTTTGCATGGACCTCAAGTATATTGTAGTATAGAGGTGGAATTTAAGGAAAGGTATTAAGCAGGCTATGTTTTAGCTTATGGGAAAATAACAAATTGTATCATGTATCTTGAATGTATCATAGATAAGCTGTATATAATGATTGCCACTTCAGATAGCTGTGAAATTAGGTGATTAACTAGTTGTTACTTAACCTTCTAATTTCTGAATAAGTCTAATTACATGAAATAGAAGTTGGGGTTTTGATTTTTTACTTTGCTTATCCATTTGGAGTGTCATTGTAACTACTGTATTTTAAATGATGGAAAATAATTGCATATGCTAAAAAAATAGTGTTATATTCTAAAAAAATAAATAAAGTTACAAAAATATAATAATAATTTACACTTTTACCAAAGGGAGGCAAATAAACTCACTCATAAAAGGTTATAAATAGCAATAACCATTTAACTATACACTTACATGTGCACAGACTATTTTTGAATATTCCAGAAAATCTCAGCAATCTTTTTCTCTATGATTGAGATATAGGGTTGTATGAGGATGAAAGAGAAATATATTATCTTACAATATACCCTTCTGAGTTATTTGGATGTTTTTTTACAAATATAAGATATTACATTAAAAATATTACTAAAAGTTTATCTAATTGCCATGATATTCACAGAAATTATTAGTTGTAGCTCCCCCTGTGCCGTCAAAGTAAAATAGCATCTTTCTAACACAATAAAATCAGTTGTGTAAATGTTATTAAAGCAAGATCCTTTGTCTGGCAAATCTCTGAAGTTTCTTTTCAGGAATAAGAAGAGGATGTTGTCTTTCTTGGTGTACTTGTTATCTTAGTTAAGGTCGCTGTAACAGAATACCACAGACTTTTTATTTCTTACAATTTAGGAGGCTGAAAGTAAAGATTAAGGTGCCCACATGGTTAGGCTGTTGGTGACAGCAATCTTCCTCATTTACAGACAGTGAGCTTCTTGTTGAATCCTCACATACTAGAAAGTGACCATCTCTCCCCTTCTCTTTAAAAAATTTTTTTTAATAGTTTATTTGTTTTTGAGACAAAAAGAGACAAAGACCTAGTAGGGTAGGGGCAGAGAGGGAGACATAGATCTGAAACAGGTTTCAGGCTCTGAGCTGTCAGCACAGACCCACACACAGATGGTCAACCCATTGAGCCACCCAGGCACCCCTCCCATCTATTTTTAAAAAAGCACCAATCCTATTCATAAGGGATCCACCTTCATGACTTAATTACCTACCTCCCAAGGCCCCACCTCCAAATGCCATCACAGTGGGGATTAGAGCTTCAACATGTGAATTTTGAAGAGTCACAAGCATTCAGTCGATAGCATTTGCCTTATATTTATTCCCAGTTTTGATCTAAATATATGGTGATCTTACTACAGTGAATAATATGACTGAATAAATTAATTTTTCTCCTTCCTGATACTACTTGTTCTTGGGTCTTCTTTAAGTAGTAGTATTTCCCTTGAAATGAAGGAATCACTCTAAAGGTTAGAAATTCCAATTTAAGAGGGACTTGGGTGGCTCAGTTGGTTAAGTGTTCAACTCATGGTTTTGTCTCAGGTCATGATCTTGCAGTTTGTGAGATAAAGCCCCCCATTGTGGTCTGTGCTGGCAGCACAGAGCCTGCTTGAGATTCTCTCTACCTTTCCCCCGTTTCTTTCTCTCTCTCAAAATAAATAAATAAACATTAAAAAAAGAAACATTTGGGTTGGTCTTGATTTCATGAAATAATTCTGTATTCTTTAAATCTCCTGTTTAACAGTCTTTTTAAATGTTCAGAAATAAAAATAGGCAACAGTCAAAAGAAACCAGATTACAGAGAAATTAAGAGAGATGTTACAGCACTTTGGAAATTATTTTCAGTTCATATGGCATTTGCCAAAAAGAAACATGGAGTTGAGCGAATGGAATGAGTTTGATGAAAGGTACACAATTCAACTGCCACGGATTTCCTGTCCTGATGGAGGGAGAAAAAGGTAATCTCATACAGCATACATCTATAGTGTCTTATTTTGGCTGCAAATCTATATCACATGTGGCATGGGATGCTGTATGTAAAAGAGAAAGCAGTCCCTCCTCATAAAAAGATGACAGAAGATAACAGAAGAGGGTACATTGCTTTCCTATGTTACAAGCAGTTATAGTGCTTTTGATGTCAAAGTTAAGGTGAAGCCTGGAGTGGAAGACCCACATGCTGTGAGAAAAACACACAACACAGTAGGTTTCTGAACCCAAGAAAAATTTCATGGTTAATTTAAGTGCAGATTGGTACCCTGCCCAATGTGAAAATCTAAGGTGAAATTAATTAGTGTTTGATAATAGTTGACATTCAGGCAATAAGCTGCCACTTGTTGGCAAATTATAGTTTCTGAAATTCTTTTCCACATTGTCTACAGTAATTTATATAAAAAATATTTGCAAGTCACTTTAATCATTGATAAAGATATACTTTTCCACCTACATCTCTAATAACTAACTGAATATTTTAAAAATTACTCCAATCAGTTATTCTATTACCTAACCTATGATTCTCAATTAATTTCTGTCTCTTCATTAGTTTCCTAGGGCTGCTGTAGCAAAGTACCAAATATTGGGTTGCTTAAACAACATAAATATATTGTCTTACAGTTCTAGAGATTAGAATACAAAATCAATGTTTATTCTTCCTATCCATGAACAGGGAATATTTTTCCATTTCTTGGTGTCTTCTTCGATCTCTTTCATAAGTTTTCTATAGTTTTCATCATATAGGTCTTTTACATCCTTGGTTAGGTTTATTCCTAGGTATTTGATGGTTT
>NC_043704.1:45014192-45134429 GCF_006229205.1 Suricata suricatta
GCTTTAATAGTAAATACTGCATGGTTTGCCCAAGCTAAGATGAAACCACATCATAAATCAATAAGCATTTTGCATTTTCTTTCATTATCTACTCAAAGTCATGCCTACTGCACCTCTAAACATTTAATTAAATCCAATTATACAGCAAACAATCCCAAAATAAACTTAGATTGTATTGCAGTTTCACTTAACAGTATATAAAATGCTGTGTTGTGACAGGTATCAACTATCCATTAGATACTGAATCAATTTTTCTTAAGCACTACTCACTGCTTGCTTTTCTTGAAGCTAGATCATTCTGAAAGTTTTCTGTTAGACCTATGAGTGCAAACATATGGTATCTGTCCTTCTCTGCCTGACTTATTTCGCTTAGCATGACATCCTCAAGGTCCATCCACTTTCCTACAAATGACCATAATTTTTGACAAAGTAGGAAAGAGTATGTGATGGAAAAGACTGCCTCTTTAGCAGGTGGTGCTGGGAGAACTGGACAGCAACATGCAGAAGAATGAAACTAGACCACTTTCTTACACCATACACAAAAATTAACTCAAAATGGCTGAAGGACCTGAATGTGAGACAAGAAACCATCAACACCCTCGAGGAGAAAGTCGGAAAAAACCTCCTAGACCTCCATTGCAGCAATCTCCTACTCGACACATCCCCAAAGGCAAGGGAAATGAAAGCAAAACTGAACTCTTGGAACTTCATCAAGATAAAAAGCTTCTGCACTGCAAAGGAAACAATCAAGAAAACTAATAGGCAACCCACAGAATGGGAAAAATAGTTGCAAATGACATATCAGATAAAGGGCTAGTATCTAAAATCTACAAGGAACGCACCAAACTTCACACCCACAAAACAAATAACCCAGTGAAGAAATGGGCAGAAGACATGAACAGACACTTCTCCAAAGAGGACATCCAGATGGCCTACAGGCACATGAAACGATGCTCAACATCACTCATCATCAGGGAAACACAAATCAAATTATTATTATTTTAAAACAAAACAGGGTGCCCGGCTAGCTCAGTCGGTGGAGCATGAGACTCTTAAAGCAAAATGTATGCCAGATTCAGAAAAGGAAAAATCACTGTCTCACTGTTATATTAATTTACATTTATTTGAACCCTACAACAATTATAGATTTTCGAGATGTTTATTGGCTATTTACAGTTTTCTTTTTTTCTTTTATGAGTGACCTGTTCATGCACTTTATTCATTTGTCTATTGTTGATTAATTTTTTATTAATGTGTAAAAAATATATACTATTTTATGTCAATTGAGCCATAGTATAAAGACCTACATTTTAAATTTAGATTCCCCTTCCATAAATGTATAAATATATGCACTATATGCCATGTTGCATTTTATGATGGTGCCACCTTTATTTTGCCTATTTCCCTCTTATGGACATTTAGATTGTTTACTTTTTTCCCCTATTACAGATTTAAAAAATCAACACACTTACATTTGAGTACTTATTTGATGATATGTGTAGATTATTAGTAAAATTGTAATTGATATTTTAGTGAGTACTTGCATTTCAGATTTTGATAGACATTTCCGGTTTGTTCTTTCAGAAATTGACAGCAACTTACACTCCCATCAGCAGTATTAGAGACTTCTTGTTTTCCCGTAGCATAAGCAGCCCTTAGACCTATGAAATATTTTATTCTTGAAGAACTTGCTGATTGAAAATGGTGGTTTAGTTAGTAAGGTTTTCATTTTTAAAAGTAGGAAATATAATCCATTTTCAGATATTTTTTTCCATTGTTAATTTAAATGAAACAAAGATTCTCAAACTCTTCATTTGAATAATGACTCCAGTGGGGTCACAGGATTTATTTTGATTTTATGCAAAAAGAAGAAAAATCCCAAAACTTATTTCTTTATTATAACAGAGATAACTGATTTCTGGGATCAACAATTAATGGGAAACAATAAAGCAGTGTTGCAAACCTTTTAGAAATTATTCTTTACACAATTCATAGCATCATTCTATGAATTCTATTTAAAAAAAATGGTCCTTAGTTCAAATAAAACTTCCAAGTCCTGTTTAATGATTGGTAACAGAGCCAAATTCTACATTTTCATACACATCTCCATAACAGACTGGAGAGCACAATGGACAATTTTGGGATGTTCTCAATATACCATATCGTCAGGACATATTATATGATGTATTATGAGTGTCTATTCTTCAGATTTTGGAGAAAAGGAGGTTTTTTCCTCAATTTTCTGTGATTTATTTCTTCAACAATTAGGACAGCCTGTAGCTTCAAGGCAAAATATGAGAATTATATTAATATAGAGAGGGGAAATGAAATCAATTATGAAAAGCTTAAATTATACATAAGAGAATTTTAACATATGGAAAATGAAACATGATGTTTTACATCTATGTTGTTCTTGTGTTTGAATTTTTGGCTCATTTAAAAATAAAGATGATATATATGTTAGGAAAACTGGGTTAATTAAATGTTGTATGTTCCAAATATTATTTCCAATTTTTTAATTTTGAATTTTGAGTTTTGTGGGTAACATTTTTACTGCTGCAATAATTTGAACTTTTAAGGGGTGTCTAGTTTTATCCCACACTTCAAGCTATAATATAAGTTTGGCTTTTAGAAAAATCTGTAGCACTTTAGTTTATAATTTTCTGAATGAATACTGAAGATATTCAGTTTAACATTAGTTATAAAAAACAACATATATAGTGAATAGCAAACCACATTTTTCCCCCTTTTACTTTGATCACAATGTGGAAATTAATTTACAAGTGTCTATTACCTGGCTCATTTTAAAGGTAATACAGTCTTGGGATGCCTGAGTGGTTCAATCAGTTAAGTGTCCAACTTCTGATTTCAGCCTAGGTCAAGATCTTGTGTTTCATGCATTCAAGCCCTGTATTGGGCTCTGTGCTGACAGCACTTGGTATTCTGTATCCTCCTCTCTCTGCCTCTCCCTCACTCATGCACTCTCTGTCTCTCTCTCTCTCTCTCTCTCAATTTCTCTCTTAAAATAAGTAGATGAAGAAAAGTCATTTGACAAAATACAGCATGCTTTCTGATAAAAACCCTCAAGAAAGTAGGGGTAGGAGGAACATTCCTCAACATCATAAAGGCTATATATGAAAGACCCACAGCTAATATCATCCTCAATGGGGAAAAACTGAGAGCTTTCCCTCTAAGGTAGGAGCATGACAGGGATGTCTGCTTGCACCACTGTTGTTCAACATAGTACGGGGAGTCAGCCTCAGCAATAAGACGGCAAAAAGAAATTAAAGGCACACAAATTGGCCAAGAAGAATTCAAACTTTCACTCTTCACATTCTACATGGGAAACCCTTAGGATTCCACCAAAAAACAATTAGAACTGATATATGAATTCAGCAAAGTTACAGTATATAAAATCAACATACAGAAATCTGTTGCATTTCTATCTATATACCAAAAAAAGAACCAGCAGAAAGAGAAATCAAGGAATTGATGCCATTTACATTGGCACCTGAAACCATAAGATACTGAGGAATAAAACTAATGAAAGAGGTAAAAGATCTGTATGCTGAAAACTACAGAAAGTTTATGAAAGAAATTGAAGACACAAAGAAATGGAAACATTTCATGATCATGGATTAGACAAACAAATATTGTTAAATGTTTCAACTACCCAAAGAAATCTGCACATCCAATGCAATCCCTATCAAAATAACACCTGCATTCTTCACAGAGCTAGAACAAACACTCCTAGAATTTGTATGGAACCAGAAATGATCCCAAATAGCCAAAGTAATATTGAAAAAGAAAACCAAAGCTGAGATTTCACAATTCCAGACTTTAAGCTGTATTACAAAAATGTAATCATCAAGGCAGTATGGTACTGGCACAAGAACAGATACATAGATCAATGGAATAGAAATGGACCCACAAATATATGGCCAACTAATCTTCAACAAAGTGGGAAAGAGGATCCAATGGAAAAAAGACAGTCTCTTTAGCAAATGGTGCTGGGAAAACTGAACAGCAACACACAGACCACTTTCTTACAACATACACAAAAATAAATTCAAAATGGATGAAAGACCTAATTGTGAGACAGGAAGCCATAAAAACCCTAGAGGAGAAAACAGGCAACAACCTCTGACCTCAGCCCCAGCAGCTTCTTGTAAGACATGTCTCTGGAGCAAGGGAAATAAAAGCAAAAATTAACTGTTAGAACTTGATCAAGATAAAAAGCTTCTGCACAGTGAAGGAAATAATCAACAAAACAATAAAGCAACCTTTGTAGTGGGAGAAGGTAATTGCAAATGACCTTTCAGATAAAGACTTAGTATCGAAAAACTGTAAAAGAACCTTATTAGCCAAACTCAACACCCAAAAAACAAATAATCCACTAAAGAAGCAGGAATGAATAGACATGACTAGACACTTTTCTAAAGAAGATGCCAACAGACACATGAAAAGATGCTCAACATCATTCATTATCAGAGAAATACAAATCTTAATCACAATGAGATACCACCTACAGCTGTCAGAATGGCTAATATGAACAAGTCAGGAAACAACAGATGTTGGCAAGGATGTGGAGAAGAGAGCACAGTTTTGCATTGTTGATGGGCATGCAAACTTCTATAGCCACTTTGGAAAACAGTATGGGGGTCCCTCAAAAAATTAAAAATTGCGCTACTCTGTGACCCAGCAATTGCATTACTAGGTATTTATCCAAAGGATACAAAAATGGTGACTCGAAGGGACACATGCACCTGATGTTTATAGCAGCACTATCAACAGTAATCAAATGATGGAAAAAGCCCAAATGTGTCCATCCATTGATGAATGCATAAAGAAGATGTGGTGTGTGTGTGTGTGTGTGTGTGTATACATATACATACATATGTAGATATGTATGTATATGTATACACACACACACAATTGGTGATCAAAAAGAATGAAGTCTTGCTCTTTGCAGCAATGTGGATGGGATGAGAGTGTATTGTGCTAAGTGAAATATGTCAGAGAAAGAAAAATGTCATATGATTTCACTCATATTTAAGAAATTAAACAGATGAACATAGAATAATGGAAGGAAAAATAAGATGAAAACAGAGAAGGTGTCAAACCATAAGAGACTCTTAAATACACATAACAAACTGAGAGTTTGCTAGAGAAGTGGGTGGTCAGATGGGCAAAATGGGTAATGGACATTAAGGAGAGAACTTGTTGGAATGAGTGCTGAGAGTTATATATAAGTGATGAATCACTGGGTTCTACCCCAGAAGCCAATACTACACTGTATGTTAACTAATTTGTATTTAAATAAATGAAAAATGTAGTACAGTTTTCTGTATATATCTATGATAACATTACACTTAATGAAATAATGTTACCTTCTGAGACATAGTCATAAAACGGATTGCAAAAATCTGATACTGGGAGTGATCACTTTGTAACCGAAAGGTGCCACAGCTTAATCTCTATTCTTGCGGCAGGGGCCAGGGCATCAGAGGGAAGATCAACGGAAGGATATGGAAAATATTTCATATTTGGTTTTTTTTATTGAGTCATTTTTCCAAATAAAACTTACCTCATTTTTTTTCATCTAAAGCCAAAAATCTCTCTAAAATTGCCTCTTACTTTTTTTGACAAGAGGCATCTGGAAGAGAATATTGCAAGAAGGTATATAATGAATCTAAACTCAATATTATATAACAATGTGTAATAATAGTAAAAATAGCAATTACTAGGTCTATAGAAATACATTTGACCACTTCTTTACATTTCATAAATTGAATAACAAAAAATCAGCTCACACTGAGAAGTGAACATTCTCCCAAACCCAATTTAAGAATATATAGTGCTTAGGGGAGCCTGGTTGGCTCAGTTGGTTAAGCGTCTGATTTCAGCTTGGATCATCTCATGGTTCATGTGTTTGAACACTGTGTTGGGTTCTGTGCTGACAGCTCACAGTCTTGAGCCTGCTTCATATTCTCTCTCTCAAAAATAAACATAAATTAAAATATACTATATATATATATATATATACATACATACATATATATATATATGCTTATATATGAAGCATACACGTGTTCATTTTTTGGCTTAATTTGAGCATTTGTGACAAAATACATAGACATATGCATTATATATTTTCATAGTTATAGTATAAGGTGAGAAACAGGCTTTTAAAAATAATGACTTTATGGGGAGCCTGGGTGGCTCAGTCGGTTAAGCATCTGACTTCAGCTCAGGTTATGATCTCATGGTTCTTTGGTTTGAGCCCTGCACTGGGCTCTGTTCTGACAGCTAGCTCAGCCTGGAACCTGCTTCTGATTCTGTGTGTCCCTCTCTCTCTGCCCCTCCCCTGCTCATGATTTATCTCTCTCTGTCTCTCAAAAATAAATAAATGTTAAAAAATTTTAAAAATAATGACTTAAAGAAACTAGAGGTGTTTTACTGTAGTTTTGTGCATACTATTTTTATTAAAAAGTAGAGAGTTCTTTTTTGCTGCAGTTTTTATTTGTTTTCCTCAATAAAATGCCACTATCATATATAGAAAGCAAAAATTTATGTCAGACTGGCACTAAAAAAAGACCTAAGAAGCAGAATTCAGAATACTCGGTCTAATCAGATATTCAGCAGATATTAATGTAGAATTAATGTCTCTACATTATCACTGATTTAATTATTGGGTCTATTGGAATAAGGAAACAAATTTATAAAGAATTTTAAAGTATCTTTTAAAAAATAGAAGAAAAATTTAAAATAAAGTATAACTTTAGGGATGAAGAGTTAAAGATTTTAATATGTAGTTCATATACTTTGACCATGTGATTTCACTTCTACTCTAAGGATATAGGCACGCATAGAGATTAGAATTTATGTTTACTACAGTATTGTTTATTAAATTTGTTTTCAACTTTTTAACAGAGAGCTCACAAACTTAAGCAGCTGAACCACTCAGGCATCCCATACTATAATATTATTTTAAAGTTTATTTCGAGAGAGATAGAAAGCACAAATGGGGGTGGGCCAGATACGGAAAGGGGGAGAGAGAGAGAGAATCCCAAGTTATGTAGAGTGCAAACCCATGAACAGTGAGATTAGGTTGGACGCTCAACCAACTAAGCTACCCAGGTGCCCCTGATATTATTTGAAAGAAGAAAAGAGATTATCTAGATGTCCAAAATAAGATTGCTTTTTAAAATTATGATATACCTTAGTAACAATGATATTTTCATGTATCTATTAAAATCATATTTTTAAGTAGTATGAGGCAATGCTGCCTACATCTTGATAAAAGAAAATTTTAGGGGGGGTCGCCTGGGTGGCTTAGTTCAGCATCCGCCTCTTGATTTTGGCTCAGGTTATGATCTGCTTCGTGAGATGGAGCCCTGTGTTAGGCACTATGCTGGCAGTTTGGATCCTGCTTGTGATTCTCTCTTTCTCTTCCTTTCTCTCTTTGCCCCTCTCTTGCTCCCATGCACTTATGCACACTCTTTCTCAAAATAAATAAACATTTAAAAATTTAGGGAAGAAAATTTATATATAAACCTAAAATCATATTTTAAAATTTGTGTCCAAAATTATGACAAAAAGCAAAATATTAGGTATTTGCCTTTATGTGTTGGGCTGTTATTTCTTTCATTCTAACTTAAAGCCCCATTTCTAAAAAGAAGTGTTTTAATGTTTATTAATTTCACTTATGAGAGAGAGACAGAGAGAGAGAAAGACAGAGAGAGAGAGACAGAGAATCTCAAGCAGGCCCCATGCTGTCAGCACAGAGCCCAACATGGGGCTTGAACCCAAAAATGGTGAGATCATGACCTGAGCTGAAGTTGGATGCTTAACCAACTTTGTTGCCCAGGTGCCTCCTAAAGCCCTCTTTCTTTCTTAATCTATCCATGTTGCTGTGTTTACAGACAATGTTGAGTATAGGATTTTTAAAAGAAATCTTACATTAGTTCATAAGATGCCCTAGGAGCATGGACTTTCTGAAATATATGACAATAACTCCATAGTGTCCTACATCGTTTTATGTGCTCGTGGCCACAGGATAAATATGTGATAATGATACAATAAGTGTGAAAATAATGCATATACCACATTTCTTGGTTCTTATTTTTTAAGGTTTCTTTCTTTATTTTGAGAGAGAATGAGAGATTACATGCGAATAGGGGGTGGGCAGAGAGAGAGGGGGAGAGAGAATGCCAAGTCGACTCTGTGCTGTCAACTCACAGCTCATCTCAGGTACCCCTTGGCTGTCATTATTTTAAAAACTTTGTTTATTTAAATATTACAAAACCATTTGTAAATCTAAAGATAATTAAGAAAGCTCTTAGAATCATTAGCAAAATAATACATTTCATGATTTGAGTAATTACATAGAAATCCTTTTAGTGCTTCAAAATTTTATGAATAGTACCTTAAAAATATTTTAAGATCACAAGACACATGATTGCTTCAAAATATTCTACTTTGAAATGACTTCCAGTAACAATTTATAACTCAGGTACTTAGCATAATATGACAAAATAAATCAAAATTTTATAAAGAAATGTTTCTTTCACTAGACAACAATATGCACAAGTTGGATGAATAGTCAGAATATGAAAGTTTAAGTCTACTTTTAAACATAATTTCACAAACTCAGTCTTAAGAAATATATGTCTTCTACTTGCTAACTAATTTTATTCTCAGAAAGTCATAGTTTGAGTGATGGAGTTAAAGAACTTTGACAAACTGAGTCATAAAATTTGTATCAAACTTGAAGTAATGATGCTGTAAGCATAAAGTGACACAGCATATGGCCATCATGTTCATGCACAGTGATTCTTTGATAAAATGGCTGCGTATGACCTTAAGCAAGTTACTTTAAGTATACTGAAGAGTATCCAGTGTTCTGTGATGTGTGCTTTAGATGAGTCAGATATCATAGTTGCTTGTTGATAGCCTAATATAATACATTTCACAGATATACACTTCATTTATAGGCCATCTGAATGTTATCAAAACTAATTTACTATACAAATTCAGATAAAACAGAATGATAGTATGAGTTAAGTATTATGATTGGATTTGTTGTTTCTGTTACATTTATGCTTTACTATTTATTGTAGCCCTTGGAAACATAACTGAGCTTTGATTTGATTTCTATTTTTATTTCTTAAAATACTCTTCATCTCTTTTTTGTTAGCCAGACTGAGTATATTTCTTTCATACCAATAAAATAAATTAAGTCCTCCCTTTGAAATTGATGAGATACAATTCCTATTTGATAACTGTTTATCGGTATGATGACATGATAAATTATGACTATTTATTAAATTCTCTGGAAATTATTGGATTAATGCAAAATTAATATGTTGTTAATATCTTAAAATCTTGACCTTATAATATTGTCTTCTTCATGCTGAAGTTTAACACTTCCATGTGTAACAAAGGTCTCACCTTTTTCAAGATTTATATTCAACTCTAATTTACTTATGTGTCAAATATTTCTCAAATTATAGTTTATCTCTATTGTACTTACCATAAAAAGATTTGGAAATTCATTGATTTTAAATAATATTGAATTTTATAAAAATACAAATATTAAACTATGTATAGTTTATCAAGTTTTTAATTTAGTTGTACAATACTGAATTTTTTGTCCTATCTTTTCAGTGATACGCTTAAAAAATGGAAAGGGTAGGGGGGCACGTGGGTGGCTCAGGCGGTTAAGCATCCAACTTTGGCTTAGGTCATGATCTCATGGTTTGTGGGTTTGAGCCCCATGTTGGTCTCTATGCTGACAGCTAGCTCAGAGCCTGGAGCCTGTCTTTGGATTCTGTGTCTCCTTCTTCTTCTCCTGCTCACTCTGTCTCTCTCTCTCTCAAAAACAAATAAAAACATTTAAAAAAAATTTTTAAATGGAAAAGGTATTAATTTACATGGGCTTACCAGGAAATATAAGAATACACACAAACATGTAGGCATATGTACATATTATCATACCTACATTGACAGTATTCTTTAACATTCATTGGTTATATGTTTTAATATTTTGAATATCCTAAAGATTTCAATATCTACTTAAATAACAATCATTCAGTATATTTGTACCACAGAGGAAAATCAAGATTTTATACATGAGAAATCTTTTATTATTCTGATGAAGAAATTTTAATGAATTATTAATTTTCATATCTAAAGCATTACTAATCTATAATGTATAGACTTTAAAAAATTTTTAATTTTAGCCAATCATCAAATTGTTTATTTGTTAAGTTTAATTTTAAGAATAATACTATGGAATTATTAGTGGAGAAATAGAATTCATGGTTTTTGAAATCAGTGCAAACCATGCTGAATATAGTTCAATAGAAAAACAGACTTTTTTTTCCAGTGGGCATGTCACAAAAGACCCATGCCTTCTATCCAGGCACTACCCTTGCCAGAGGACAAAAGTTTAATGGCTCTTTTTAGGAATACCTAAACTATGGGAAGAAAAAGACCTAGATTACTTAAAAGAGCAAGAATTGTTCTGGCTCCAGATGAAGTGGATTTTTGGAAATTGGGGCCAGTGTATGGATGGAGTCTCCCTGCCTCCTGTACTGCAACAGGCATGATAGGAGCTAGATGGAATTATTTCTAAAGACTGGAGATATATTGGAGATATATTTCTAAAGACTGACCCTCAAGTTTAGGAGCTTGGGAATAACAACAAAGGCTCCAGTGACTAAATTTCCGTAGGAAAGTGGACAAAATGATCAGATCAAAGAGACAAGGATAATGAAAATCTCAGTTGAACTGAAAAGTCATCTCTTTTCCCAAGGTTTCTGGACTGTGTAAGAAGCCAGAAACACTTATGACCTCAACAAAGGGGAAAGAACCTGTCAGCTAGACAGGTGGGGTATTCAGTTGATTCAGAAAGTAGAAAACTAAAAGGTTGAAATTATTTTTCACCTGAGTACTGTGGTGCATATTTATACTCATTGCAGGAGTCTGCATATTAATGTAGAATATGTTGGTTGTTTCATCTGAGTTTTATCTCAGATAATAGTAATGAGTAGTCACTCACCTATGTTCATTCCTTCTAGAGAGAAATGGAGTTTTAACTGGCAAGACAGCAGAGAATGCTGATGAAATTTCTTTACTATTCAGTGCAATCATTATTGATACAGCTTTAATTGACTGAATACTGGCCAGTCCAAAGTAATTTAAAAATATCTGTTTCTTTATGTCTCATTAAACCATTTCTCAGTTAGGAAACATATCAGAGATTTTAAGTCATTTCTGAAGTCACAGAATTAGTAAGTGGAAACCCTAAAATTTGAGTCGAAGTTTATGTGACTTTTAAGTCCATACTAGATTTTCAGTCACTGTAATTTGCTAGACAATTGGTGTTATTGGCTTTTTTTTTTTTTTTTTTTTTTTGGCAAATACTGAGCAAGGACCATCCACATGAGAAGGTCATTCAGTCTTCCTGGGACTCACTCTATCTCTAAGATACCTGGAGCTGTTCTGTTGGCCAGGTCGGTCAGGTCTCTGGAGAATCATTCCTGAACCCTTGCTCTCTGGCTACCATGTATTTTCATGCCTCATTTCTGTCAGTCTTGTTTCTCATATTTCCCCATCTGATGGACACAGATTTCTTGGAACACATTTTGGGTTGGTTTTTGTCCTCTCCACCTTTACTCTACTTTTAAATTCTCTTTTCCCCCTGCTCTTTTGGATTATTTCCCATCAAAGATCTCAGTGTCTGGTTGGGAGAGCACTGGGTTTTCTCCATGCCTTTTTGCTTTGATTGTCAGTCCCTAACATTTCTTCCCACTGTCTATATCTTTGATTACACTCAATGCTAAATGTCAGCTCATTCCATCAACATTGTTTTTTTCAACATTACATATGGAAATGGTCTTAGCTAAAAGCAACATCTTCTGTAACATTCCAGACACTAAGAAAGTTTGGGGGAAAAGAATTGCTGATGGTTTAGCACAGCACCTTTCCAAGCGTGCCTTCACTATGGTTTATAGCCAATAAGGCACTAAATAGATGCTGGCTTTATGACAGTAGTAGTGTCCTTGACACCTTCTATACCAGGGTTATTTGCTGGATCTTGGAGAGGTTAGAAGAAGAGGATAAACATCAGTACAGCAAAATGGTAACTCAGAAAGTTTGGATACCAGGTATTTACCAATTGAAAGAGAAGTACTTCACACTGTAACAATTTATAATGTTGTACTAGTGATTACTGGCTGAATATAAGCTCTGATTCTTACTTGTCTGAATAACAAAAAAAATAAAAATTATTATTAAAAACAATAAATATCAAACCTGTGAATGAGATGCTGAGTATTAGATGATCTTTTCACGGTCCACTTTTCTAAGTATTGGTGACATACTTTAATTTTTACAAAGTAATTTAGTACCTGAGTCATTGGTCTATGGGCTTATTTTTCTGTAGTAATTTTTATTGAGTGATGTTTCTAATGCTGGAATGTCAACAGCCTGAAGCCCATGCAAAATAGGTTTCCCTTGACTCTCCTACCAAATGTGGAGAAATTTAGTCTCAGAAATCTATCATTTTCTACTCCTGTACATTGTTTTCCAAGGGGAGCTACCCAAGCAAATGGAAATCAGAACTGTCCAGACCTATTTTATGGATCTGAATATCAGTAGTATCTGAGTATCAGCTTTGAAGCCTGTGATGTGCATATGGCAATAAAATCTGTCAATATTCACAGGCTCCAAGGCAGCGCCAGCTTCCATTTTAGGAATTTCCAGAAGTAGAAAAGTGACGTTTCCAGAGCATTTGGTAACCCCATCAATCCATAGCCACATAGAAAGTTCATTGATTCCTAAGTTTTATGACCTCTCTAGCTTCAAAAACTGATGTAAAACTGATGTAATGCTGATTTAATTGAAAATACACAGAGAGATTATTTTCATCACTTCCTGAGTATGGAATAGAGCAATATAAATTATATTGAAATTTTGTCTGTGTACTTAATTGCTGACTAGAGCACTGCAATTGATAGTTTAAGTACTAATTATTTTAATGTAATTATATTTAATTATTGTAATTGGTATTCATATCTTATGTCCTAATAGAGAGACATCAAGGGCCTTTTTCACAAAATTATTATGTTCTTCTCATGCTAGAAAGCAGAATAGGAAATTTATCTTAGTTTAGTTGAAATAAGCTATTTGCTACTTCATTTATTTCAAAATGAAATGTTACTAATTCTTTTCATTAGTTTATTTGATAAGGACATTTTATAACAAATGCCGTGAAAACCCTTTGAAATAAAAAAAAGAAATAGTATGGAGTTTTTGTATATGAATCATGACTTTGAACATTGTATACATTTACTTATAGATTATACTATAAATTCACATATTTTTTCTCCTGTTAGGCATTACATTATAAAGAAAGGAGTCGTTAGGCATTGTGAATGTCTTTTTTAACTCTCAATTTATAATGTGTAGCAATATATTCAGCTCAGTAAGTGTGTAAATTACTGCACGAACAAGATTTGAAAATTCAAGAAATGGAAGGGAAAAGCTAATCTCTAGTAACTAAAGAAAAAATTCTAATTTATTGCCTCGTATGACCTGAGTTTAATTTGTTTACATTTCACAAGGGAAACACCTATTTGCCGTGTTCTCTTTGATATAGTACATATAAAGCTGAAATACTGTGTTTCAGCTTGGATAATGGAGTCATTATCTCAATTTTAAACATTCTGTACCTGTAATTGGGATTCATGGTGGACTTATTGGCTAAACAAAATTACCACAAGTAAAAACAGTTTCTAGACTCTTTAAAGACTTGAGATTTACTTTTAAAATTGCTTTCGTAGATAGTATGGGGAATTGAACTTGGGGAAATTATAAATACTATACTTTTAGAACCAAGAAAAACATAAAATTATATGTTATAGAGAATAAAAGAGCTAGATGGTTATAACACCTGGCAATAGCCACTAATAATTATAATGATCTCTGATGCTAATATTGTACTTAACAGTTATAGTCATTTGCCAGAAACTTCATGTGTATTATTATATTCAGTCGTCTCCACAGCCCTGTGATTAAAACATTACACTTTTCCCATTTGGCTGGGACAATAGGAACAAATAACACTTTCCCAAGAAAATTGAGCTATATGGTTTTCTGTTCTGACCAACTTTCCGAGAGTGGAGTTATTTGCAAAATGGATTGTCCCTTGATGTTCCTCTCAAAGTATGAAAATAGTCTAGGAAGTCTTTGTCGTTTTCCATTCTATACATCGTTTCTGAAGAAAGTTACCCAAACCAATGGAAAACAACAACATTAAGAGATTTCCTACTGTTAGGGCACCTGGGTGGCTCGGTTGGCTAAGTGTCCGATCAGGTCATGATCGGGTTTGTGGATTCAAGCCCCTTATCAGGCTCTGTGCTGTCAGCTCAGAGCCTGGAGCCTTCTTCAGATCCTATCTCCTTCTCTTTAGCTGCTCTTCCCCTGCTCATGCTGTCTGTCTGTATGTCTGTCTCTCTCAAAAATAAATAAACATTAAAAAAATTTTTTTAAAGATTTTCTACTATGGATCAGAATATCAGTGATCATAAAAACTGACAAATGTCTGTGGAAAACTAGATCATGTTTTTCAGATGGGCCCAATCAGACCAGTGTTGCCCTCAGAATCTAAGCAAAATACACTATGCAATGCAAGACTACAACTATTTGTGTCCTACTGCATAATGACTTTGTGGCCTTGGGAAATGGACTCAATTTCTCTAAACTTCAGTTTTTCATTCTGTAAGATTAGGCCAATATCTATGTTTAATTATTGTGAAGATTAGAGGAAAAGAATGGCCACACTCTGTTTAGTAGGGACCTATTACCCACTCATTGAATGTTAGCTACTTCTTATTATTTCAGTATTTTAGTGATAGAGGCTCTATATTATTGTTTCTATCAAGATGGCTCTTGGGGTACCTGGGTGGCTCAGTCGGTTAACTGCCGACTTCGGCTCAGGTCATGAACTCAGGTGAGTTCAAGCCCGGCGTCTGGCTCTGCGCTGACAGTTCAGATCCTGGAGCCTGCTTGGGATTCTGCGGCTCTCTCTGCCCCTCCCCCATTCATGCTCTGTCTGTCTCCCAAAAATAAATAAAAAATGGTTTAAAAATTAAAAAAAAAAAGTCTCCTTAGTCTGGTTGTCTTAGCATCACTTGTGGGATTTTTAAGAAAAAAAGAAATGTAAACCTTTAAAAAATAACTGCCCAGGTGTCTTCTCTGCAGCTTTTGAGTTACTACTATGCTGTACTGGGGGGTGGGGTGAGGTTGGGGTGGGGGTAGGGGAGAAGGGAACATTCCAGTTCATTATGTTGGGAGAACCACTATGATAGGAAATTTGGTGTTTCAGAATGGTCTCAATTAAAAAGGTTTATTTTTCTTTTTAATGTATTATTTGGTTAGCAAGGTTTTGTGTGTTTGTTTTTTAAATTTAGCATATTATCACCACCACATTTAACTAAATGAATAATAAATAAAGCTTCTTACCTGGAAAGCTGAGCTTTGACTTTACAATTTTTACCACATTACTCTTTCTTTAGTTTAACAATGTGTTATATAAACCTCATCTTATTCTTATGTCAAGCAATGGGAATGTCATTGCTCCAATGGGAGTGATGATAGCAATTAAGGTTATAGACAAAATATTAATATTCAAATGGAGATCAGTTTCAATTCCACCTCTCTCTCTCTCTACACACACACACACACACACACACACATACACAAATAGGGTTTTCATCATGAATGGAATGGATGTTATACTTTGTCAGATGTTTTTTCTGTGTCAATAAAAAGGATCATATAGTTCTTATCTTTTCTCTTGTTATTTGATGTATCATATTGATTGATTTGCGAATGCTCAGCCACACTCACAACCCAGTAATAAATGCCCCTTGATCATGGTGAATAATTCTTTACTGTATTTTTTATTTGGTTTGCTAGTATTTTGTTGAGGATTTTGGTCTGTACTCTTTTTTAGTGGTATCTTTGTCTGATTTCTGATAACAGCATAATGCTGTCCTCATAGAATGAATTTGGAAGTTTCATTCCTTTTTTTTTTATTTTTTAGGATAGTTAGAGGAGACTAGGTATTAACTCTTCTCTAAGTGTTTCATAAAATTATCCCATGAAGCCATCTAGTCCTGGAATTTTGTTTGTGAGAGTGTTTTGATTATTGATTCAATCTTTTGGCTGATTATTGGTCTATTCAAACTTCCTATTTCTTCCTGTTTCAGTTTTGGCAGTTTATATGTTTCTAAGAATTAATCCATTTCCTTTAGGTTGTCCAATTTGTTGACATACAGTATTTCATATTATTCTCTTATATTTTTTCTGTTTATTTTTCTGTTTAAAGCATGTTCACTTTAAGTTTGTTTTTGAGAGAGAAGGAGAAAGAGAGAAAGCAAGAGTGGGGGAGGGACTGAGAGAGAGAGACAGAGAACCTGAAGCAGGCTCCATGCTCTGAGCTGTCAGCACACAGCCCACCACAGGGTTTGAACTCACTACCTGTGAGATCATGACCTGAGTCAAAGTCAGATGCTTAACCAACTGAGCCACCCAGGCCCCCATTTGTATTTCTGTGGTGGTGTTTGTTATTTCTCCTTTCTTGTTTGTGATTTTATTTATCTGAGTCCTTTCTCTCTCATTTTTTTTTTCATGACAAGTCTGGC
Organism: Suricata suricatta; assembly: GCF_006229205.1. Classification (NCBI taxonomy): domain Eukaryota; kingdom Metazoa; phylum Chordata; class Mammalia; order Carnivora; family Herpestidae; genus Suricata; species Suricata suricatta. The sequence continues at coordinate 45,030,908 of NC_043704.1, forward strand.
AAGAGATTTATCCATTATATTGATCTTTTCATCAACCAGTTCCTGGTTTCAATGCCTTTTTTTTTTTTTTTTAGTTTCTCTATCATTTTTTTTCTGTTGTAATCTTTATTACTCCTTCCTTCTGCTGGTTTAGGTTTTGTTTGTTGTTCTTTTTTAGCTCCTTTAGTTATAAAGTTAGGTTGTTTATTTGAGATTTTTCTTGCATCTTGAAGTAGACTGTCTTACTATAAACTGCCCTCTTAAAACCACTTTTGGTACATCCCCAATGTTTTGAACCATTGTGTTTTCATTTTCACTTGTTTCCAAATGTACTTTTTTTTTATTCTTTTATTTCCTAACTGACCAATTCATTAGTAGCATGCTATTTAACTTCCATGTATTTGTGGTCTTTTGGGATTTTTTTCTTGTGGTTTACTCCTAGTTTCATAGCATTGTGGTCAGAAAAGTTGCATGGTATGACTTCAGTCTTTTTCAATTTATTTAGGCTTGTTTTTTGGGGTAATATGTGATCTGTTGTGGAGAATGCTTCATGTGTGCTCAAAAAGAATGTGTACTCTGTGCTTTTAGGGTGAAATGTTCCTAATATACCTTTTAAATCCATCTGTTTCAGTGTGACATTCAAAGCCATTTTTCCTTGTTGATTTTCATTTTAGATGGTCTCTCTTTTAAGGTTAGTAGGATGTTAAGATCCCGTACTATTATTGTATTATTATAGATTCTTTCTTTTATGTTTATAGTTAACTGCTTTATGTATTTGGGTGCTTCCATTTTAGGTGCATAAATATTTACAACAGTTGCATGTTGTTGTTGGATTTTCCCCTTTATTATTCTTTAGTGTCCTTCTTTGTCTTTTGATACAGTCTTTGTTTTAAAGTCCAGATTTTCTAATATAAAGATTGCTACTCTGGCTTTCTTTTGACAGCCAGCTGCACGATACCTCTATCTCCGTGCCCTTATTTTCAATCTGTAGATGCCTTTAGGTCTAAAATTAGTATCTTGTAGGGAGCATATATAGGATCTAGTTTTAGTTTTTTTGTTGATTTTGTTTTTGTTTTTTCTAGTGTGTCATCCTGTATCTTTTGATTGGAGCTTTTAGTCCATTTACATTCAAAGTAATTATTGATAGATATGCATTTATTACCATTTTTTACATGTTTTGTGGTTGTCACTGAAGATTTTCTCTCAACCTTTCTTGTCTTTTTCTCTTTCAATGTTTACTGGCTTTCTTTAGGAATATATTTGGATTATTTCTCTTATTTTTTTGTATATTTATTGGTGGTTTTTGATATATGGTCACCATCAGGTTTGATCATAACCTCTTCTGCATCTAGCAGTCTGTATTCAGTTGATGGACATTTAACTTTAAATCTTTTTTTACTTCTCTCCATATTTTAGATACATGTTGTTATATATTTTAAAATTTTTATTTTGTGAATTCCTTCACTTTTATTACAGAAATATTTATTTTTGCTGCTTTTTCATTTCCCACCTTCATACTGTCACTTTTGTTCTCTCCTTTCCACTCATAGGGTTCTATTAAATATTTCTTACAGGGCAGGTTTAGTGGTCATGAACTCCTTTAGTTTTTGTTTGTCTGGGAAACTGTATTCTGATTATAGTCTTGCTGGTTAGAGTATTCTTGTCTGCAAATTTTTCCCATTCAGCACTTTGAATATGTTATGCCACTCCCTTCTGTCTTGGAAAGTTTCTGGTGAAAAATCTGCTGATAGCCTTATGCGGTTTCTCTTGTATGTTACTGTCTTCTGTTGTCTTGTTCCCCTAAAAAAAATTTTATCACTATAGTTTGCCACTGTAGTTATAATATGTCTTGGTGTGGATCTGCTTTTGCTGATTTCATTTGGTATACTGTGTGCCTGCTGGATTTGGATGTCTGTTTCCTTCTCCACATTAGGGAAGATTTCAACCATTATTTCTTCAAATAAATTTTCTGCTCCATTTTCTCTCTTCTTCTTTTGGGATTTCTATAATAAGAATGCTGTTACATTTGATGATGTCACTGAGTTCCCCGTGTTTATTCTCATTTTGCATAAGTATTTTCTCTATTTTTTTCAGGTTGGTTATTTTCCATTATTCTGCTTTCCAGGTCATTAATTCATCCCTCTGCTTCTTGCAGTCTGATGTTCATTCTGTAAAGTGTGTTTCTCATTTTGCTTATTGAGCCCTTTACCTCTGCTTATTATTTTTTATCTCTGTTAAGAGTCTCACTGATGCCTTCCATTCTTTTCTCAAGTCCAGTGAAGATCCTTATGATCATTGCTTTAAATTCTGCATCAGACATATTTCTTTTGTTTTGCCTTGATCTCTGGCCATGTCCTTGTCCTGTTCATTCATTTAGGATAAATTTCTCTGCTTTCTCATTTGTCAAAGTCTCTTTGCTTGTTTCTCTGTTTTAAGACAGCCAGCCGTGTCTCCTGCTTTTAATGGCAACGGCCTTATGAAGAGTCCTGTAGTGTTCTTCCACATAGTATCTCCTATATACTCAGTGTCTGGTGCGTCACGGAGTGTCTCCAGGGTGTGCTCTGCAGTTCTGTCCTGGCTACTTTATCCTTCAGGGCAGTCATCTATAGAGGCTCTCTTTGCCTGTTGCACTCTGGTCTTCCTATGAAATGAGGCTTGTCATCACCATTGCCAGAACTGAGGCTGTGCAAAACTCCCAGTGAGGAGATGCAGTGGGAGCAGTGGTTCAGTATTTTGGAGGAGGGAGGCCACTGTACTGGCATTAAGGCAAGGGGGACTGAAGAGGTGGTCTCACCAGAGTATGGGGCAGCAGGGGTTGGTGTCAGCAATTTAAGTAGTGAGTGTAGGCATTGTTCTGGTTCCTGCCAGTGCCCTGTGCTTATGCTGAGGAGTGAGTGAGAGAAATGGTGCCTGCCAACTTCTTTGTTCCTGGAGAGGTCTCTCTGTGAATCTGTGTCTCTGGGATACACTACAAAATAAGCAAGGGGCCTCCCCACCATGTATCCCAGCAGCTCTTCAGAATGGAGTTTCCATGATGTATGTCTACAGATTGTTTGATTACCTTCTGTCCAGAAGCAGAATAAAGTCCGCCGGGCTCTAACCCTGCCATGCCTGCTGACCTTTAAAACTCCAGGCTTGGGGCACCTGGATGGCTCAGTCGGTTAACTGTCTGGCTTCAGCTCAGGTCATGATCTCATGGTTCATGGGTTCGAGCCCTGCGTCAGGCTCCGTGCTGACAGCTAGCTCAGAGCCTGGAACCTGCATTGGATTCTATGTGTGTCTCTCTCTCTGACCCTCCCCTGCCTGCACTCTCTCTGTCTCTCAAAAATAAATTAAAAACATAAATAAAAGAAAACCCTCCAGTTTTATGCCTTGCTGGTTGCCGGAAGTCACGAAATTTGGCCGCTGTCACTTTCCATGTTAGTTGCTACAGGCTTTTGCTTTCCTTGTTTCCTCCCCTGTGCACTTGTCTGTCTCTAGCCCTTTTCTGCAGGCATGGCGTCCTCCCCACAACAGCAGTCTCAACCCTTTTCTCTCTCAAACCTCATGTCTGCACTTCCTACTTCCTACCTTCTTGGGTGTGGCCTCTTCTCCACCTGTAGTTGTGGAGTTGTTCTGACACCCTTTAAGTCAATTTCTGGGGTATTTAGGATGATTTGAAAGTTTTGTAGTTTTCCTCATGGGTTGAGGTACGTCTAGGGTCCTCTTGCTCTGCCACCATTTTTCAACCAGCCCAACTTATTAAATACTTTGACCTCGAAGTGACATTGTCCCCTTCATTTGTTGCCAAGAATCAGTCAACATACCTAACTTAATATAAAGAGAAGAAATAAAATCCTTAGTTGAACAGTTACTTCCTGGCTGCAATGATACATTTTGAAAGGGAATTCAAAATTTTGGTGCATATCCAGCCATCTTACCTAGCTAACTGTGCGACTTAAAAAAATGTATTTCTATCATTCTGGTTCCTCACAGAAAAAAAGAGAATAATACCCTTGAAACATCAGTAGTAAAGATTAAATGAGATAATGTACAATAAGTATTTGACATATGGTCAGGTGTAAAATTAATTCTCAATATATGGTGCATGCTGTAATTATTTTCAACATCATGTGTTCTGTACTCCATATACACAGATGTTCACTTACTCCTCCCTTTCTTTAGTATAGTGATGTAATACTTCTGTCCCATTTATTATAGTGATTAAATCTCATAATTGCATAAAGTTACAACTATTTGTCTCCTTATATTGTGAGCATTCTTTCCTACAGGGATAAGAATACCAAATGCTTTCTTTTTATGGGTAGGGGCTCTATCAGGGAAAATCAGCTACTTTTCTGGGAATGAAAAATGGTCCCTTTTGGTTAATTACTATGCAGCTTCAGACAAGTAATGTAATAACCAAAGGAGTGCCCTCTGGGTTTGTCTCAGTCATGGCCACACCACCCTCCATGTTGATTACGCTTGTTGCATTACAAAACTTAGGCCAGTCAGAACATAAGGACTGCTCTGCAGCATCTAATTGATTTGGCCTTTCAGTAAAGTTTCTTTTATTCTGTGTTCTGAAATATACACTCTCTGTTAACACTGTGCTACATTGATTATGTCTTATGTATCTTCATATCTGTAAACTATGTGTCTTGTTTTCATATGGAAGTTTTAACATGCCGGAGCAAATCATCAGATCATTTCTGGTACTAAACTCGGGCACTAAATATTTCTAAAACATTAGAGAAAACAGTCAGTGACTTGAATAGAGCTGAATATTCTGATCACAATATCAAAAGTAAAGAGTAACTTTTAATCACTTTCTACTCTCATTATAGTTCCTGTCATAACAACTATTTTCTCAGTTTTTTAATGGAAGAACAAGCAAGTGACAATTTAATGTCAATTGTCCCGGTCTCTTAAAGATTGCATTGTCACATTAGTTTAACTTCAAATCAAAGTTTAGAATTAGTGCGAGGCAGCTATTTATCTTGAGTTATTAACATTTCTCAGTTATTAAAATCCAGTTACTTCTTTTATGTTTCAATGATTGAAATATAAACAAGAAATAGAGGAAAATGTCAAGTGTATCTCATTCTGATTAGTAGTATAATTGTAAAGTTCTTTTAGGATTGCTGCATAAACTATTATTTTAGCCTTTACATTTTAAAAGTCTTCAACATTTTTATGGGCAAGACTGGCAGGAAGAAAATATTTGGAGGGACAAAAAAAGAAAAGTTGAAAGCTGAGGAATTGAAACATTGAAGATAAAGAGGGTAGCCCTCATTAAATAAATGTGATACAATATGAAGGGTAAGAAACTTTGGGTAAAGAAAACCTGATTTCTCCTGCCAGTGAGATATGGGAGTTCCCAAGTAAAAAATTTATAACTTGGGGCTTTCTGTCTTCTTATCTTCCAAACAGGGACAAAAGGTGATCCCCATTATTTATAATTAACAATGGATTTAAAAATTGAGTCAGGTAAGAGAAAAAGGCTGCTATTAAAATGAATAAATACCTAGAAAAGTAGCACTCTCTTTTTAATCAAAAACATTTTATTTCCCTAAAAAAAGTAGAATTTGTCATTAGAAAAAAACAAAACAAAACAACTTCCTACTTTCTGTAGTTGTGGTTTTACCCTCCCTCTTTCTTTATAAAATTATGTGGCACAGGCTTATAGTGTTTCCCCTATTCCAACTGTCTTTAGACTAATGAAATCCCTGATATTTAGCTGGGCTATAGCTCCTTAAAACAACAGCTACATTTCCTTTCCTCCATAGCTACATGTGGCCATGTGACTAAAATCTGGCTAACAAAATGTGAGAGAAACTGATCTGAGTAACCTCTTGGATATATCCTTAGAACTCTCTTCAAACTTTAATGTGTATCATCATCACTTGAAGGGCTTGTTAAAAAAAAACCAAACAGCTGGGCACTATCTCAGAGTTAACAGATTCAGGAAATCTGGAGAGGAGCTTGAGAATTTGTATTTCTAGACCAGGGGTCCCTCCCCTCTGCAACACCTGTGATCCTTTCTCTGCCACACCATATCTCTGGTCTGCCTTACTGAATGTAGCCTTTGTTCTGAAAGTCCTCAGGTCAATTTGGATATTCAGAATGATTTGATAGTTATCTAGTTGTGTTTGAAGGAAGAGAAGAGCTTAAGGTCCTTTTGGCTCCCCCACTGAGAATTTGCCTTTCATGCTGATGCTACTAGTTCAAGAGCTGCCTTCTTGTCCTTCCTTCCACTGTAACACTTGGAACATGAATGTGATGGCTAGTGCTGCATCTGGATCCATAAACTTGAGGGTCCTGTGAATGCAGATAAGAAAGCTGGAAGCTGGTTTTAGAAAACTGCAGAGCTAATATATGAACTATGAACTGACCACACGTATATTTTTCTGTGAGTGAGAAATAAATGTCTCGATGGTTTGTTAACTTATATTCTCTGTCAAATTTAACCAAACCTAATTATTCGTAATGACATGTATTAAATACAATCGGATCACCGCTCCCCACCACCTCCTACACCTAAGTTTCTTACAGTGGTTGATGGCAGTCTTTCCCCCAAACACTTGTGCACACCAGGGGATTTTAAAACTAATACTTGCTCCAAAACTGAGGACTGAGGATCTAATATGAAATTCATTATTTAACAATTTAGACATCTTTGAGCTGACATATGATGTTTGCTTTTTGCTGTTATTTCTAACGTTGGTCTAATAAAATGATTTTATATGTATCTGACTATATGGAGAAAATGTATTTGTAAAATGTGTGTTTTTATATTTAATCTAAGGAGATATAAATATATTCTATACTTGAGTATTGACTTTTTGTAGCAAAGCTATATTTAGAGTCATTTAAAAGTAATGTTATTGTATGTGTATATTTTAAATCTGTGAGTATTTTACTTATATAACTATGTTCAAGGAAAATGATTAATAATGAGACTTAACACAGACTTCATAAGTGTTGAGAGTGCTTGACCTTTAATCTCATGACTTAGGATTTTCTGAACTACTGCATATAACTCAAAAGGAGACTAATCTGTCATAGGTTATGCTGACCAAGACATTCAAATTCTCAGTGAGACATGTTAGAATAGACAGTATATTCAGTTATTTTTTAATGCTAAAATCATTGGTAAACTCTGGCGTTTTTTTATATAATGTTAAATTTCTTAATGTTTGAATAATCATGGGTAGTTTTAATGATAAAAATGTCAATTGTAATTGAAAATTAGAAGCTATTACTTATTTTAATATAAGAGGTATAGAGCAAGCTTTTGCTTTTGTGTTCAAATTTAGAGTTATATTGAGAAAAAGAAATAAGTCAAATAAAGCCTTTATCTTCTGTTAACCAATTTTTTAAAATTATAAGCAACTCAAGGTTAAATTCCCACATCTAATGTTTTTCTTCGTTGTAGCTCCCTGAGAATATGTAGTCATAAATAAACACTTAAGTGAAAATTCAAATTCCAACAGAAAAAATCAACTTTCAGGCATTGTACTAATATTTCTCATTAAGGAAATTATATTTTAATATTTTAGAACAAAGGAAAAAGATAAAATATAGTTTAAGAAGCCACAAGAATTCTTTAAAATGTAAGTAGAGAATGGTTGTATGTGTTTTATGAAGAATTAGGTGATTAGCAAAAATAACATATAAATCAATAATAAAAAGGAAAATGTATAAAAGGAAAAATACAAAGAAAAGTACAAGCTTTTAAAAATGATGTAAAGAATAATTTAAATAACTGAATATATTGCTATATTTTGTTCCCTGGTAGTCAAAGGAAACAAATCATAACCAGCTATGTAATTGCCATTCCTTTTTTTCTGGAGGAAGGAGATATACCAGCTATAAAAAAATAATTTAAAAAATCTTGAATTAAAAGCATTAAATTTGAAAACCAGAAAAAAAATTGTGGATACTAAAATGTTGCTTGTAGCTGAGTGACCATGTCAATGTACATAAAATCACATTGTTTTTATAACAAAATTACCATTTGACACTTTTAGTATATTACTTTACATAATAGTTATTTGATTAAAACCTAATATCTTAACTGCCAGAATGGAAGATCCTGAGTACTAAGGTATGTCCCATATTTTGTGATACATATGTCAAATGTCAAACTTGTGTTTGCAATAGGAAAGTGTTTTTTAGTAATTGATGAATTATCAAAGTATATGCTAAGAAATTACAATATTTTAATCACATAGTTGATAAATGAGAAGAATGCATGCAGCTAATATATCTAAAATGAAAATGCAATGTATGCAGTGGTTATTAAATTACATTTGTGGATATGAATAATATCATTAAAGATGCCATACTTACCTTCCTGTCAAATGACGTTTTTTAATAGCAGTGTAAAAAAAATCATGTTTAGGAATTTGAATTTGAATAACTCAAGTTATATTTAATATTAGCAGTGTATTCAGGACTTTTCCAAGTGCTTCATATATAGAAGCTAGCATATGTCTCACAAAAGCCTTTTTTTTTAAGTTTGTTTATTTATTTATTTATTTATTTATTTATTTATTTATTTATTCTGAGAGAGACAGAGACAGTGTGAATGGGGGATGAGTAGAGAGAGAAGCAGAGAGTGAGAGAATCCCAGGCAGACTCTGCGCTGTCAGCACAAAACCCAGTGTGGTGCTCGATTTCATGAACCCGTGAGATCATGAGCTGAGCTGAAATCAAGAGGAGGCTCAACCGAATGAGCCACCCAGGCTGGTGCACACAAACCTTTTAAGATGGCATCATTAATATCCTTATTTTGAGGATATGGTAACTGAAGTGCAGAAAGGTCAAGTTTACGCAGCTAGCAAGTGATGGAGCCAAGGATTAAATCAAGTCTGACTCCAGGATACATGCTTTAATTTGGCTTTTATCCCATACCTTTAGAACATCTAAATAATTCATATTATTTTTTATTTTTATTTCAAATTATTTGGATGTTATTCAGTTTCAAGGACTGTTGGAAGTTACAAACTTAAATTACTGACTTAATATTTGATTTGCAGGATTACTTAAATCTTCCTGCTTTTTTATGTTACTTTTGTTAGGTGTTATGTCTGGGTAGACAACACAATATATGGGTGAAACAAAACAGTTCCAGGCAATTAGGGCAAGATAAATTAAAACAGGTCTGAGTAGATTTTAAACATGAATCAATTGATGTTATGTGATTATGGTATATTATGTGAAGTATCTTTGCCTAACTTATGATGAAAAAGTAGTTGAACCTCTTAAGACTGTTTCTAGGTGTCTTAAGATAAAGAAGTCAGTAAGACGGAAAAAGATAATACTTCTGTTCTAGATCTACGAAAGAAAGGGGTTATCTGGAACACCTTGTAGGCTACATCACAATTTATAATAATATAATTTACTATATATATCAAGAAAATAGAGATACCATTGTTATGCTGTTCTGCCCACTATTGATGAATGTCTTTGCTGCTGTTTGATAATTGGTGACTTCTGCTGTCAGCATTACTATCAGAGTGTGGTTCTATTATATTCTCATTAACATAATGATAAAATTAACTTTAAGAAAACACTTTCAGTAAGAATTTATGAGATTCTGTGTAATTAAGCATGTAGCAATATGGACAGAAAAATTGCCAAAGGCTGTATAATAATAAAAATTAAAAAAAATATATTTGTAGAAGTAGTCAGTGACCTGAAACTTTAGACTGTTGATTGCTGGCTTGTTGATATGTTAATGTGAAGTAATTATTCCAGTGAATTGAAGCTGAAAGTCAACATGTATATTCATTAATTTAGGATAAGCTTCCTTATTGTTAATCACAGTTGGAGAATCTATTTTCAGAAAACTGATCCACAACTTTCCCGTCATGCTTTGCCAACCATAAAATTTAAACATTCTTTCCTGTCAACTTTATAATTTCTAACTAAGAAATGCTTTTTTGATCATTTAAAATGTTAAAAACTTGTTTGTCTTTAAAATTAAGAACTGATTTTAGTTAGAAATCTTTTTAATATTGCATAGAATTTGTGTTTTGGTATGCACAAATATTTTCACAATTGTTTTCCTGTAAGCCGTTTATTAAAACATTAGATATTTCTTTTTTTTAATTTTTAATGTTTTATTCAGTTTTTTTGATACAGAGAAAGACAGAGTATGAGAGGGGGAAGGGCAGAGAGAGAGGGAGACACAGAATCTGAAGCAGGCTCCAGGCTCTGAGCTGTCAGCACAGAGCCTGACTCGGGGCTTGAACCCATGAATATGAGATCATGACCTGAGCCGAAGTTGGAGGTTTAACCAACTGAGCCACCCAGGGACCCCACTAGATATTTCTTAATAAATATCTCTTACCAACCAGATAGTGTATTATGTCAGAAAGAATACTATATGTTCATCTAATTCTCATTTTTTTTCCTCTTTGTCACCCATCTGGATGAAATTTTCCAGCATTCTTAGTAGCTGGGTGGAGTCATGTAATTTTTCTGGCAAGAAGATTAAAGCAATATATACCACTTGTAAGCCTGGTCAATTAAATGGCTTCCCATGTTATCTGCAAAGCTCACTCTTATCTTTCTCCTCACATCCTAGTGGCAGAAATACAATGGGGAACTCCACAGACACACAGATATAGAGAAGCATAAGATGAAATTAGCATAGATCCTTGAATGTTCATATGGAACAGAGTCCCTCTACTGACTACACTGAACTGTAAAGTGACTTAGAAATAAATCTTTGGGGTTAGCAAAGAAATTAGTATAAGAAATGAGTATAGAAAATTCATCAGCCTTGTATCTTCAAATCTGTCAGCTGCCTTGTTCATTTTAGGTACTCAAAGTTGAATGAATGGATGAATTAATTAAAACACTAGTCACATACCATACTACTTTGCAGGGTTCTGTATGTATTAATACTATATTTTATGTAAGTGAATATTGACAATTAAATGACAGTTTCATTGACATGTATCTTACATGGAATATGCCTGAAGATCCAACAAGTTGATAATAATTAGAAGACCTGCTTGTACAATTTTATCTGGCTTTCTCAAACTGGTTTTCTAGCTGGGGTCCCTGAATCCATTCCTATTTTCTTTCATATACAAGTCATCTTGGATGACACTGTCTGTTTATGTTTGTTTATACCACTTTCCTCATTTGACAACTTTATTCAAGGTAATATGTTGTTTACCTATTGTCCGCTGAATTAAGTCTATATTTCTCTACATTTACTACAAGGCCTTTCATAAACTGAGCCTGTTTTCTCTCCAGTTCCTATAAGGTTAGTTCTTTGTAATTGGCTGACCCTCATTTCTGTTTCCTATACAAATTATCCTACCTCTGCATAATTTTGATTATGCTCTTTCTGTTCTGGAATGCTCATCTCCAATCTTATTCAGTTGTATTTCATGCTCATGTATTCCATGAGGATTTCCTTGATTCTGACGGTTTACAAAGGCTGAATTTCTAGACAGTAAATAGAGCCTACACTACATTATTTATCATTTAATGGGTTTTATCTTTTGGTGTTCTTCATTGTTTTTCTCTATGTATTTCCTCAAGTAGATTGTGAGTTCATTCAGCATAGGCATCTCATTTTAGTTATAAGCAGGTCATTCTTTTTAAAGTGATTCATGCATTATATATTTTAAATGTTTTTCTTTTATTTTAAAGCTTATATTCTCAGGTTTTCAAATAAAACTACATAATACTTTTCAAGTGCCAGAACTGTTACTGTATATAAGAGACCTAAGTTTCCCTCACAAGTTCGGCCTCATTCAAAACATAGCAGGATACCTTTTCTTATCTCTGAAACCTTTATAATTCTAGCTGGCACTTCCCCTATCATGTGGTGCAAACCTAGGTAAATAACATGCTAGGTAAAAGTTGCCATAGTGTTACCCACAACAGGAAGTAGTAGGAAAGGAGTGTTAGTAGAAAGAAAGTCAGTGGTGAGCTCAGTAGGAAATAGAACACATGAAAACAATATGCTTGTTGTTATCAATAGTTAAAAATAACTAGGTAGCAAGGGTTCCCATTTGAAATCAATCAATGGATGCCAAAATAGCTTAGTCAGCATGAACCATTGATATTTGCAGATTTTGTTCATTCTAACTTATTTAGAACTGTACAGGAAACAGCAATGAAGGAGCTTCAGGAAATGACACAACCATCATTACACTTATAGACCCTAAATGCCAATTTCTTTAAAATATGGCCACACTGCCAAGAAAGAGAGGCAGTACATAGGAAAATAACATAATAGTTGGACCAAAATACATTATTTGACATTGAAGACAGGTGTAATGCTACATTATATGACATCACAGTTCTAAGAGTTAAAGGGAGTCTTTTTTTATTCAGTCACACCCCCCTTCCTGCACTCTGTATAACAAAAATCACTGCTTGTGAGGATATGAGCAGAGAATTTACTATCTTATAAGATAGCCTATCCCATTTTAAATTAGTTTTATCTACAATCTGTATTCCCCAAGCTGTCCCAAGAGAAGGTGGACGTGGGAAACAGTAACAAACTAGTGAATTTCTGGTGATACTTGTACCCTGTTTGGGATTTCACTTCTCCAAATATTCTTCGTTATTTCTGGAAATTTCTAAGGGTTCACATGAATGTGCTCTGAGGACTCTTTATCATGTTAGCAATACTGCAGTCAACATTTTCCTTTGTGGCTCTGGCTTTCAATGTTGATGTCCAAGGTTCTGATGAACACCAAATGTAGGAGCCATTCCAGTAACAATTATAACATTCTTAGGACTGAACATAGGGCAACCACAACAACAAATGACAGGCCAATACTTATAACTGCTTCTTCTTTCTATTGCACTTGGTACAACAGTTAATAAGGATGTGTAACTATTGATTTACTGTCAAGCTTTTCCTATTAGAGTATGAGATGAGTGAGAACAAGAACTGTGATTTATTTTAGTTCACAAATATTTGTTGAATGAATGAATAATTCTAAGCTTCTGTCCTCAGCCAAAATTACTATTTTGAAAGCTGCCTAAACAGACATATAAATGGATATCTTGAAGCCTAGCTTATTGTAGACATGCATGGCTCAAATTTATGGTGGAGGCTGTTTAGGCTTAAGGTAAAAGGTAGATTTAAAATGTTAGTTTTGGTATAAAATAAAACTATCTCCCATGGGTCTAGTTCAGTCCAGAGGAGCTAAACAGAATAAAACTTTTACTCTTGCAGGGGAAGGAGAGTGGTATTAGGATCTTAAATATATAGCTTCATGAACACTTTCAAATTAAATTTTAAGAATACTTGGAAAAATAGTTGTCAATAATGTCATTACTTGAAGTAAAAAAAAAGTGAAGATGCTAGAAGCTTCTACTTTTTCAGCTTTTATAAAGTACAGAGAAATTTTTGTGCTCAGAGAGAAGGATGCTAGGAGCAAAGTCATGAGAAGCAGAGACCTCGGACATGAGGATGTCAAGAAGATGTGTAGTATTCATTTATTCATTAATTGCAGAATATTTATTGAGAAGAGGCAGGTACTGTGACAGATACCAACAGCAGTAAACTGAATGGACAAATGCTGGCTTTATGAAGCATATCATCTAGGGGAGGAAAGACAAAAAGTTATAATTATTTTAACTCACCAATGATAGTTTTAATAAGTGTAGATGTGATCATATGCTAACCTAACAATCAAGCAAAATAATCATTGACACTGGAAAGGCTGGTGTATATGGGACACATCACATTGAGAAACATATTTGAGGTCCATAAAAATGAAATCTTAGTAGATATTAAGGAGCATTGAGATATTATTTATTTCTTACTTCTTAAGGAAATGAAAACTAACCATATTTTAATCTTTACCTATATGAGATAGATACTTTATGTATTTATTACATTTTAAGTTAGCACTATTCCGGAAAACAGGTGGAATTACCTTCATATGTAGTGATTAGAGTGACTAAGATATTTGCAGATGGCGGTAGATAATGGGTGCAAATTACTTAGACGTGGTAATGATACTACCTACTTGATGTAATTTGCCACTTACACACTCTCTTAGGAGAAATGTCAGATAACTGCCCACAGTTACACAGCTAAATGGCAGCTGGAAATCATACTCAATTCCATTTGTTGTGTCTGTTTCACTTTCTTTTAATTTTTTTCCATGTTAAACTGTATTGTCCCAGATTTCATTAATTACTGCTGTTGTTGATTTAATTTAGAAACCCAGAAATACTAGATCACCGATGTAGACTCTTCATTTTACAGAAGAGGAAATTGGAATTCAGTGAGATAATGTGACATGCTCTGAATCTTACTAAGATTAGAGCAGAGTAGGCATAATTTGTAGGAATCATTGAAAAATATATAATTACTCTGTATATATATATTTAAGTAGCATGCATGATAGTAAGAAGGCAATATTTTTCCTGAAAATTTTATTATTGAAGATCTTTATGAAAAGATTTGGAGAGAGCTTTGCATATAAAAATGATACCATCTAGTGTGCTTCTGTGACCGTTAGTGAAAACTGCCCCAAATTCAGCCAGGGATTAAAGGCTCTGAGTTGTACACCTAGAGATTTTCATCATATACAGACTTAGAGGTTATGTATAGCAGCAATGATAATCCATTTATAAATGTGGAATTTTCATGTGAGAAAATTTAATTTTTATTCATAAATTTCTTCTTTGCATGTTATAAAATATATCCTTTGAATTAAGTTTTTAGGATCTATTATTGTGGTATTCATTTGTTGTGAGTGAATTTTTAAAAATTTTATTTGACATGTACCTAGTTAAGTACTTGTTTTCAGCTTTTAGCATAATAAGCAATATGTGCTATCATAGCTTCAATTTTCCTGCCAAGTAGAGAGTGACAGCTGTGTGGCAATATGTAATGCATATTTTCATCTACAGATAAATTGGAAGGAAGGAAAAACAGCTTCTGGGTGGGCAGGTCACCATCATTTAAATGAATCGTTAAAATTATATTTTTCCCTAGAAACAAAAATGTAATTGCTTTTCTGGTTAGATGCACATTGAAAGACCTTATTTATATTATTGTAACATATTTTCTTGCAATTTACAACTTTCCCAAGATCCTTTGAATTTTTCGTTTTTGTTACTCTTTTTCATTCAAGCAATATGCACTTATTTCTCAGTAAAGCTCCATGATATTTGCTTAAATTTATCCTTGAAGGACAGAATTGCTCAGTACATAGTATTGTAACTGAGACTTTGTTCTTCCACATTCATCTGATTGGCAAGCAAGGGAATTTAAGCTGTGACTGCCACTTAAGGAAGGTTCTCCTGCTCACCTTGACTGAGGAAGGATTACAGCTCTAGACTCAATATTTTAAATATGCTATATTTTAACTTAATTTCAAAGTAAAATAAGAATATTATTTTTTAACGTGTTTCCATTTTGTATTGTAATACCATTGCTTGTCTCCAAGAAGGCATAATAGTGCCTCAACTGTATTTCCACACCATGTGTTTTTAAATTTTTCTCACCAATATTTCACTTTGCAATATGTGATTTGTAAAGATATGGTCTTCCTTTGATGATTTACATGAATAGGAAACAATGAGAAAATGTTAATCTCTTTTTTTTCATATCTCAATTTGCTTGTTTATAAGTGATTTTTGTTGTTGTTGTTATGTGTCAGCAAAACTTCTAAAGGTTTATCTTGAGATAATAACTTATGTGAAAACTATTGCTTACAAAAACAACACAACTATTCGTGAGTTCTTTGATATTCTGAGTAAATTTAATTCCACTTACTTGAATGATATCATTTGCAATTAAAAGAGTATTAGAGAAGTAAGTCTGATACCTGTGATGATCATTTCTATAATATTTAGATTTGTCAGAGTTATCATATTTGGGGACAGTAGTCAGATTTGGGGACATTAGAAAGGAAGAGAAAAGCTAAGTGCTTATTTAGGATTCAAGAATTATATTGGTTTAAATTTGATAATGGTTTTCGTTATCCCCTAAGTTCATGAACAATTAACTTTATATATGAAGTTTAGTCAACATAGCCTAACTTTCTGGTTGGAACAATATGTATGGGAAAGTTTCATCTAGCATAGTCTGATGCTTTACTAAACATTTGGGAACCTTTTTTTGCCTAAACAGTATTTCATAGGTCTTTATTCAGAGGATTCAGGTCTGGATCTGTGTCCCTTTTATATGGCATTCTTAATTCATGCTTTCAGTTTTGTTTTGTTTTGTTTTGTTTTGTTTTCCTACTCTTGAAATTTGCACCACAACGTTAATACCACTGTTTGCCCTCCACTATCATTACCAATAACTGACAGGGCAGCCTCCATATCTCCTTAATGATTCACATGAAAATCACTGTTTTTCTCTCTATTCAGTCATAGTTGTGAGCCTCAGAGTTCAACACCCTAGCTTTTACTTCTAACCTACTTTGTTCATTTTTAGTTACTCATTTCGAAAACAGCTATCAGTTGGAGTCTCCACTATGTGTCAGGCTCTTGTCTTGCCTACTTCTGCTTCCCTCTGGTTTAGCAGTATTCCATAGATAACAATTACCCAGAATGGTTATATTTCTACATTATTATGCTATAAAAAATACTTTTATAACCCTTGCTTTGACTTTAGTGATCCTGTCTGAGGTCAGATTTACTGGAAACAGAACCAGAAGTAACATGTGAATTCAGGACATGAACACAGAGTGCTCCAAGGAACAACACCCATGAGGAAGTGAGGGAAGTATGACTGGGTGTATGCAGAAGTTGAATTGAGATGCATTTGTAAAAGTGGCTTCAACCAATCCAACAGATTGGAGCTAAAATGGCCATTCAGAATTCTCCCTAATGGAGGCAAGAGGATCCCCTTGTTCCTCCTCATCAGCAAGCCATTGATACGAACTGCACACCACACCTTGTATGAGCAGCTCCTCCTTTACTGAAGGGCAGTCCCCAAGGAGGTAGTCAGATGCATTCCATCAGCGGCCAGCACTCTTTGGAGCTGCTAAGACCTCAGTCCACAAAAGGGGATCTGGGTGGCATGCCATTGTACCTACAAAAAACCCATCTTCCCTGGCTTTTCTCTTTTTTTCCATCTGGAATAATACCAATCAAGGTCAGTCTTCTCTCTTTCATTTTCTCTTCTTCTCTCTCTTACTGCAATACACATAGAGCCAAATATTTAAAAAAATATCTAGTGGAGAAAAATGTTCTGTAGACTTGTTTGTCATAATTTTATTTATAAAGAAAATAAAACAAAGATGATATTTTATACATATTTAGTCATGTGAGGTATGATGAGAGATTTAATCATTTTATCTCATGTATAGATTAAGTCTAGGCATTCTCTACCCTAGAATTCGGCAGAAACGGCACTGGTTTTGCATGGGGTGTCTTGGGACAGATGGCCAGTTCCTGATCACCATGAGGAGCTGATTACTACTTCTAACATAATGTCTGCTGCTATTATGCTATTCATTCCGAATATGCAAGTGAAAACTGGATGTGGCAAAAGCAGTATAGCCACAGAGGAGCTCCTTGATGAACAAGGCCCCTTACCTTCCACACCTTCAATTACATTTTATAAACTTGAACCACATTTAGGAAAGTTTGTCACATCAACCACTTTTTTATAATGATTAAGCTTAGTTTACATAAAAAAGGAACCTAAAAATTTTGCTATGGATCTTCAAGCAAATAACAAAAGGCCATTTTACAAATTGTGCAGACAGTTCCTTACATTTAAAGATTCTAATTTTACCGACAAATACAAGTGAATTTAATATACTTAGAACTGTTGGATTAATTTCAAAATGTATCTTCTCATTGTTGCATCACAACAAAATCTTATAACATGTTGAGAGGTCTGTGTAGATTGTTTTCAGTGCTCTTTTATTATTTTATAATTACAAAAGTGTACTTTGATGATTCTAGGTTTAGTATAATTTTATTTTTAGCTTTTCTTTTCTCAGTAAATATAAACAAATTATAATAACTAGGGCCTTAGTTTTTAGTAACTAGGACTCTAGTTATATTTAATTATATCTTGTATCAGATATTCGTACAACTCTATAGCTTACCATAATTTTCTTCATTGATTAAGATCATAAGAAGAGAGGCACCATTGAGGCCCAGTCAGTTAAGCGTCCGACTTCAGCTCAGGTCATGATCTCATGGTTTGTGAATTTGAACCCTGTGTTGGGCTCTGTGCTGACAGCTCAGAGCCTGGAGCTTCCTTCAGATTCTGTATCTTCCACCTCTCTGCCCCTCCCATGCTCATGTTCTGTCTCTCTCTGTGTCTCAGTAAAAATGTTTAAAAAAACATTTTTAAAAGATCATAAGAGAAAAACGTTTTAAATTGTAAATTGACTTACTTAAAAACCATCTTGGAAGTGCTACTATAAACACTGGGATACATAACAGTGCTCCCAAGTGGGAATTATGCTAAGTGAAATAAGTCAGTCAAAGAAAGACACATTTCTATGTTTTCACTCATATGTGAAGCTTGAGAAACTTAACAGAAGACCATGGGGGGAGGGAAGAGGAAAAAATAGTTTCAAACTGAGAGGGAGGCAAATCATAAGAGACTCTTAAATACAGAGAACAAACTGAAGGTTAATGGAGGGGGGGAAGGAGAGAGGGGAAAACAGATGATGAACATTGAGGAGGGCACTTGTTGGGATGAGCATTGTGTGGGTTGTTGTGTGTAAGCAATGCATCATGGGAATCTACTTCCCAAGCCAAGAGCACACTGTATACACTGTATGTTAGCTAACGTGACAATAAATTAGATTTAAAAAAAACTTGGAGTTGTTTTGTGTACAAAGGGGTTTAAAGATGAATAGGATGCTTTTCTTCCTCTCAAAATGTTCACAAATGTGGTAGAAGACGCTTATATACAAGCGGATCTAATGCAATTAGACAAGTGCTCTTTGGTACTGTGAAAGTTGCTACTTAGAGCATTGAAAATAGAACTAATTCTTGACAGATTTACTAGAAAATAAAGTGAATGAAGGAGGTTGTGTTTGAGATGATCCTTGTCAGATAAGCTTGATTTCTGATCTGCATGCAGTATACATGAACAGTGCTTCCAGAATAGCTGGGAAATGGGGTTTATGATGAATAATAGAACATGCAGAGGCCAAAATTAAGGCCAGATATCAAATGGCCTTAAAATAATTTTACCTGTATTTAATAGATGGTTATTTAAGGATTTTGTTTTGTTTTGTTTGTACTGTTTTTGAGAAAGGGAATAACTTAATCATATCTTTATTTCAGAAAGGAAGTTTTCATTGTATGTATAGGACAGATTATCGGTGGAACTTTAAATGAGAGGAAGTTTAAATAATCCAGATGTGAAATTGTTGTACTATGAATGAAGACAGGGAAAACTATCAGATATTTATTGCCAAGCAGATGAAGAAAATGTAGAAGAGCAGAAGTGAGGAATTTACTGGAGTGTCTAGCTTGAATGACTGAGTGAATGGTAACACAGTAATTAATATAAAGTATGCAGGAGAAGGAAGTAAGAGTGGCAGGAAATATTAATTATCTTTGAAGTGTTGTCTTCATCCATGTGACTTTGGCACAACCAGATCATTTTATTCTACGGGAAGCTGCACATTTGTATCTGTAACTCAGCATCAAGAGTATGTATGCAGCAGCTGAAATCATTGAAATGAATGGGAATGCTGAGGGTTTGGGGGAGGAGAGAAGAAAGGAGAATGAGAATAGATATTTTTTAATGTCTTTTTAAAATTTATTTTTGAGAGAGAGAGAGAGAGAGAGAGAGAATCTGAAGCAAGCTCCAGGCTCTGAGCTGTCAGCCCAGAGTCCAATATCAGGCTCAAACTCATGAATCAGGAGAACATGGCTTGAGACTAAATCAGATGCTCACTTGACAGAGTCACACAGGTGCCCTGAAAGCAGAGATTAAAAAAGAGTGAGGACTCATATTATATTATTTGTGGCTATATGTCCCTTTATGTAATTGCAGTCATTGTATGCACTCATTTAACATTACGCCCTAAGTACTTTCTCATTTTGTTATGGAATTAAAGGCCTTCAGGATGCTGGAATTACTGAATTACAGGGCCACTATCACTCTATTTTATCTAAAAATATCAAATAACTACATATAAAAGGCACCTTTAAACAGAATCTTCTTGCTAATTAGCTCCCTAAAAAAAGAATCAAAGAATCTAATATTCTAGTTTTAAAAGATGATTAATTATATAAAAAGTTTTTGAATTTTGGCCCAAAGGCAAACAGAAGGTGAGTCAGCACTGGAGCTTTTCTTCTTAATTTTCTTTTACATGTAGATTTTCTTCTGCAGTGAAACATATAGAGTAAAAGGGGGAAAAAAAAACCCGACTAAACACCTATTATTTACATGTATCCAATTTAAAAATGCTAGCTTATTTTAAATACCTTAGATTAGAATATTATTCTCTTTAAATCCAGGTTGCAAGCTTGGGGGCGTCTGGGTGACTTAGTTGGTTAAGCGCTGTCTTCGCCACGTTGGGCTCTGTGCTGACAGCTCAGAGCCTGGAGCCTGCTTTGGATTCTGTGTCTCCCTCTCTTTCTGACCCTCCTCTGCTCATGGTGTCTCTCTCTCTCCCAAAACTAAATAAAACATTAGAAAAAAAATTTTTTTAAAGGTTACAAGCTTGACTGTGTTCATTTGCAATCAACTACTTATCTAGAGCTCAGAAAATGCTCTATGCTAGGAATTAATTTTGTCACAAGGAGAAACAAATTACAGCATAATTATTTTATTCTTAAAAATTCATTAAAATATATTTCCTACATTTGGTAGGCACTTTATTTACAAAGAATCATGTATTAATATTACGTTCAACTTCTTTAGTGTTTGGCACAATGTTGGAACAC
This sequence comes from Suricata suricatta, assembly GCF_006229205.1. NCBI lineage: Eukaryota > Metazoa > Chordata > Mammalia > Carnivora > Herpestidae > Suricata > Suricata suricatta. The sequence goes on from NC_043704.1 coordinate 45,051,752, forward strand.
AATGAATGTCTGTTTAAAAATGTCCATGAAGGAAGTATTATGTGTTATAAACTTCATTTTGATCTTCAAATACTGTATCAAATAAGTAGGATGCCAAGAGTTCAAATTCATTAATTTAAATAAAATCATTAGAAGATTACACTGGATTAAGATTTAATTTTAAGTTACTGGTACAGAGCAATTTTATATACAAAGGATTACTTCAAAGTCTTCTGGTTCTGTCAAACCCATTTCAGAGTCCCTGTCAACTTCTGATTCAGATGCTATAAAGACTCAGTATGCATATCATTGACAAGTGCACTAGAATATCATTTATCTTCTTTTCTCATACTTAAGCTTTCTGCTTCAGTTTTGGAACTCTTTCAGTTATAAACATTCTAGAATCAGAGTTTCTTTTAGTCAAAAAACACCTTAAAAACTACCTACTCCAAATACCTGCCTAACGTGTACAGTACATTTCAAAAATGTTCATTCAGCCTGTGCTAACTCTTCCAGAGATCAGTAATTCTCTATCTTTTGAAATATCACAATACAAAGATCCTGTCTAACATAAATCTTCTCTTGCCCAGTCTTAACAAAGTTCCTTTTCTGTTTTGGTGGGGAAGTGGCTTCCAGTTTCCCCACCACATTCATTTCAGTTTGACTACCCAGATCCATTTGTGTGGTGTCAAACCCATATGTTTTAGAATCATACAGACATGGCTTAAAGTATTATTTCCATTCTTTAGTACCTGTGATTTTTGGCAAAATTGGTTAACTTCTCTAGCATTCTGTTTTTCTCATCTGTAAAATGGCACTAGGAACAAATATCTTCCAGGGGTGGTTGTGAGAATTAAATGTCAAAGTGTCTAAAATATTTCCTACAATACCCTAGTAGTTTAATACATTTTAATTTCCTTTTCTGACTTTTTATGGTTACTGGTGGATCAGTACTATCACTCCAAGTACTCTGGATATGACTAAGTAATACAGAGATTGCATTAGCTTTATGGCAGTCTAATTTTGCTATTTATTCACAAAGATCTTTCAAGGAAAGTTTTAAATCCTTTTTGTACAAGAGCTACTGGTTTCCATATCACCCCTGTATACTTTTTTTTCCTCTTTTTTACATTATAATTGGTCTAATGCTTCATGTTAAGAGTCTGCCTATGGCTCCAACTTGTTAAGCAGTCTTTTGGAACCTGATCAAGTTAGCCCATGTATCTATCAGCTAGGTTCCCAAATTTGGTTTCTGTGGGTTTGATAAAAATTCCCCCTGAATCAGTGATGAAGCACTGAACCTAGGAGGGGAACACATGTAAGCCAGGATGACAGCAAACTATGCACTGATCCATTACTCTGCACCTGCTTATGATTCATCTTACCTTAAGAGCATCTAACGTATTTTCATGCTGCATGTTGCCTACAAAGTTACCAGGAAGAAAAATCAGCAGTCTTTCTGAAAAACACAGAATGATTAAACCTGATCATTCCTCTGGGCACAAGTCAGTCAGGACCATCAACTAGTGGGCTAGTGACAATAGGTGGCAGTGTCACCAAGAAGACCAGGAGCAGGTGAAATAAAAAGCTGAGCCCAGACCATACCTTTATGAAGTTTCAAAAGTCGAAGTCACAGAAGCGCTGTACCAATAAGACAGGGTCAAAATCCAGAGTAAATCTAGTAGCTGCAAAGAAACAAAGTGGAATGGGAGAAGATTAGGAGAGAAAAAAAGGACTCTGAGTGATTATTACCAATGGAGAAAAGGAAATATTTTTGCTTTGTAAAATAAATGGAATTATCTGAATTTGTGAAAAGGGTAAAAGCAGAATGAATATGTATACATAGCATCCCATAATTTTGTTGTATTTTAGTTATTGGGTCTACCTTGAAGCAGGGGAAAGTTTAGCTGTAAGTTTTGGTAGTTTTGCTAAGAGCATGTTGGTTCTTTGTTTGCCATTCTTCCTTGGCAGAAGCTCTTAACCATCCCATTTATGGTATATAATTTCATTAGGATCAACATAAAGGCAACTGAGGCTCATTTGCTCACTTCCCGTATTGCAGTCTTGGCCCAGTCTCACTATTTCCCGAGGGCCACTGATAAAATTGTTGACTCACATGTATGTCTCCTTGTAACTTAGGGATATAGTTAGTCTGTGTAAGAAAACTGGAACTAAATTAGAATAGTTAGATACATGCCTAAAATCCCTTATTCATTTGGAGTTCAAATCCCCTTTTTCAGTATATCAGATATTGTTTTGGGGTCCAAAATTTACTCTTTCTACATATAAAGCAAAATATGAATTTAGATGCTTCTTTTTTTTCATAAAAATTAGTGCTTTGAAGAAATAGACATCCTGTTTTTAGTTTATAATTTGTATAATTTTAAAATAAACCATATAGTCCTTGTTTTCTTAGAAATAATAATTCTTAGAACCTGGATACAAGTGAGTTATATAAAGCTTGGTGTGCAAATGTTACATGTTTTTACAAAAAAAGGTGTTTACAAAACATTGTGTGGATATTGCTTATACTGTTTAGTCACTGAACTTTGGATGATTATGCAAGTGCAGAAGCATGAAAATTAGTAATTGGCCAGGCAATTTAGAGAAACAGAAAGATAATGAACTGACTCAAATCTGCTAGGCAAACTGCTAATATGTGGAATGGGTTTAAAAAAAGAAATGTGTTAGTTTAAAACTGTTTACAAAAAGGGTATTATTTGCTGCCATGTTTATGTTAACAAACAACTTGTACGTCATGCATTTTGTCTCACAACTTATCCTTAAGCTGACCTAAAAACACATATGTTTAAAATAATGTTATTTTCTGTATGATAAACCATGATTTCAATATTCTCATGGGATAAGTGAATATAATTATTAGTGTTTATTATCACTAACCAAATAGAGTTTTCAACATTCATGGTATATTAATTAGTAAGTGTAAACATACCATAGTATAATGGCCCCACATCATTTTCTCATATAAATTTAAACACACTGGCTTATAAATAATATTTAATATGTGAAAGATAAAATTACTCTAAATTGAGATGATAAATACCACTTCTTAAATGCTTATTAGTTTGGAATTTTAGAAATTACAAAGGAGATTCAGAAATTTTAAGTTCTGCAAAAGATCATGAGTAGTGGCCTCTGAGCAGTTACTCAGTGTCCTAATCTAAGAGTAGCCCTAAAAGACACTAAGAATATTGTTGAGATAGAGAAGAGTTGCGTTAAGAGAGTTCTTTGTAGTTCTTCTATGTAATCCTGTGCATACCTGGAACAATTACTTTCATAATTCCCTTGGGGAGGAGAGGTGATCTCAAGATTTGGGCCACCTCTAGCCTATGTGGCATTTTGATGCATAATCCTGCCTTTAAGTAGATCCAGTTGGACATGTTGGTCAGTTTCAGGAATTTAATTACAAACTTATTTTCCACATTTATTTGTCCTCTTGGCTGGGTGTCATTGTGACCATATCATAAAGACCTTACCCAAGGGCAGAAACAACAGAGGGTTTTATAGCAGCCTTCTCAGGAGGTTGGATTCAGTTAACAGCAAGATTCAATATTTACTGAAAGGATTATACTAGGGTAGGGCTGCAATCCAGGACAGAAAATGAAGGATGACTCTTGCCACCAGTGCTTCATTACTTTCCCTGGAGCAGAGTAATTTGTTTCAGCTCTACAATAATCCTGGGCAGAGGTATTGAGAGTATATTGAAGGACATCAAATCATCAGCCTTTTCTAGTTTTCAAACTCTCTGAGGTGTTTAGGTATATTTGTCTGACATGCACATTTATTAAATATTTACTGTACCTTTTCAGGGAGTTTATAACCACTTATGCCTATAGAGGTTGATATGTCTTTCTTAACTAATTATTTATTCAGTGGGAACATATTATGTGCCAGAACTAAACCTATTTCCAGGTATGTCTTTAATAACAAGTGAAATAACTAGCATATTTGTTAATATTTGACTTAGGTTATAATCCAGAAATTATTATAAAATTCACATGAAGTCATTATGTCTCATGGAAAAGAAAAGAAGAAAAAACAGAAACAATAAGTAGAAACTTACGTTGGGCCTGTCTCATTTTCAACTATGCTCAATTGTTTCTCTGCTGTTACCAAGCTTTGTGCTCATAGGAAAAATTAGCTTGAATTTTGTGTTTCTGTACTTAACAATATCATCTCTTTGACACATAACCATAAAATGAAATGCCTATGACTTTCGGTTGAATTTACACGTACTTTTTAAAAATCAGACATTTTTAATGGATTTCAGAATTACTTGCTGTTACACATCATGTTGATTTGATAAGCATGGAAATATATTGATTTTATGTGTTGCAATTTTCTACTGGGTGGCTAATCCTTTTTAAAAACAAAGTGTATTTCAGCGGGAAGAAAGAAAACAGTACAAATATCTTTAGGCTGACAGAATTCTTCCAGAATCAAAGAAATTGAGTGATTCATTATTAGCTTGGAGGCAGCATTTCATTGCTGGACACCTAGCAATGATAAGAAGCTGGAAGGTTTTTTTGTAAGAGATTATTTCATCCAAAGAGAAGATAATGTGTTTCTGTCACCAATAGCCTTAGAAGCCATGTATGAACAGTGTTAATTATTTTGAACAGTATGAAATTATTTATATAAAAGCCCATTAAAATGGAAAACATAATAAAGTCATATAGTTAGAAACATATGTATAAAGAATACATAGGTGATATAATGATAAAGGAAATCCTACCATTTGTAAAAATAAAAAGCATGACAATGTTATTTAATGTTGTATTTGAAAAATATTTATAACTACCTTATTTATATTTCTATGAATACAAACTGTTGTTTATATATATTTGTAGTTTTTTTCAAGAATATTTTTATCTGATTTAGAAATAACTATAAGCTCTGCTGCTTTTAAGTTTGATATCAAAGGGAATGCTAATTTAACATTTTATCATTTATCCAAGGGCAAATGAAATCACAAATCAGGTATAAATTCACAATATTTTTGATAGTTTAAAGATGTAAAATAATAGCACATGTAGCTAATACCACTAGTTATCCTAGTACCTGAATTTCAGTGGAAGATTCTTCTCTTTAAAAATTCAGTGATGTATTTAAAAATTCACATGGGCCGCCATAACAAACTTACATAGCTAATTATTAATATGTACAGTGCCCCAGTTTTTCAACTTTTTTTTCTTATGTAATAATGTTCCAAGAAAGGAGTTCAGTCTCTTAAAATAGCGTTCTGTTGGTGGCTATGTATTGCCCAGCTTTATGGCTTATAGAACCTCTCCGTTCCTTAAATTTAGCAACACATGAGGAATAGGCTAATCCAATGAAGTAACTCCTTGAAATATTGATTTTAGGAGCATAGTCATTGAAATTTTAACTGATGTTGGGATTGAGGCAGCCATTTTCAGGCATGTACATAATGGTAAATCAGTATAGGAAGCAGGCTTCAAGGATAATCAGAAAGATAGATAGAACATATAAATAAAAAGAGAATAGACCATTGTGGCCTACAGCAATAGTATACTGAACTCACTTTATTCCATTTCACAGGAACCAATTGCTGAATTTTAGGGTATTTTTGCAGGTAGGTTGTTTTCAGTGGTAGTTTGAAATCTACCATGGTAGTACATTTACTCCATGGAACCGGGCAAACACTCTAGATTAGAGCTTTGCTGTTCCTGAAAGCTACTAGTTATTAATACATTTAGCTACAAACACTGACAGACAGAAAGAGAGCAAAGAGGAGAGTAGTTCCTTAGATGACTGACAGGGTAGAAGTTCCCAGCTCTAATCCTTCGTTTATTTCTGGGGAATGCTTTTACAGCCTTCTAATAAACCCCACATTTATGTTATGCTCATTTTACATACTATGTGTACACACACACACACACACACACATACACTTTCATGAAGATGCTTTAGAAAAGGAGCATCCAAATAGTGAACTAATTGCCACAATTCTATATAAGTGGAAGATAAGAAACCTGAAAATGGTAATTTATCATGTTCAGGTGAAATGTCTTATATGTACACATGTTTAAGTCTCTGTGCTCCTTTATTGATCCTGTGTAATTTAGAATCAACCCCACTGACATTGAATGGTAATTCTGCTGGCATCAGAGTGAGACATTTCTTCATGGGCAGTTTACTGTTAATCCGATCATCACCAAAAGAAAAATTAAGGAGGGATGAAAAAAAGAGGATAAATGTTTTATCATAAAAGATATTTGAGTATTTTATTAATAACTGTTCTTTTTAATAGAGTGCTGTAGCCAACTTCTATGTTGGATTTGATAGGTTGGAGAGTCAGCCTGATTTTTTTTTTAAATGGAAAAAAGAATGATGCTAACTTGGATTACCTTTCTGGATTTTCCAAGTCTTGCTTTCTCACTACTTCCACTAATGCCTTTTAGATTCAGGTTAATCAATATTTTGTCACAAATTACTTAAAAAACACTCATTCTTGGACATTATTTTGAAGAGAAGCCACCTCTCCCCCTTCTCCCAGTTCTATTACTCCATCTAAACTTCTGAGTAAAATAAAATGTAAAATTCAGTGATACTGAGACAATATTATTGATTTTGGCAAGACATATCCAACCATATGCACATGATCCTAGGAATTACGAAAGCCCAGTAACCACTGCAGGTGTTGTCTTTATTGACCTCAGAAATTTGAAAGATAAGGTATCAAATGTCAGTAAGGGACATTACCAGTTCCAGATCTATCTTTGACTTGCCAGAAGCATCTTTACTAAAATAAAGTAACTGACCCACTTTTTAAAGGCTTTACAAATCTTAATTGGGAGCAGCCTGACCCCTCCAAGTGCCAAAGGAAGAATTTTACCTCATTAGAAGAAGTCCAGCTGTATTGCTTAGAAAAATGCAGGGTGTCATAATGGATTCTTGGAAAAGGACATGCCTTTGGGCTATCAGATTTAAAGACAGAAGAAACCCATGTCCTGCCTTGTTGTGTGTGTATGTCTGTGTGTGTGTGTTTAATGTCACCAAAGAGACTATTACTTTCCTCTTTGAACTTAAAGTCAAATGATGTTTTAGGGCAAGTGTTGACCTTTAGCTGAGAAAATATTTAGTTTGGATATTTATTGAAATAGGCTTCTATTGACCATCTCTGGAAAAATACATAGGGTACAGAGCATGGACGATACCTGTAGAAGAAGGTGACCCAATTCAATAAGGTTGTTTTCTTTTCAGTTATACTAGTATGAAATTCTAATGTTTTACTACTATATAAATAAGTAGAAATGCTTCTAGAAATTTTAAGGTCACATCTGTTTTTTGGTTAATTTTTTCTGCTAATGCAAAAATCTGAACAGGTATTCACTGGAAGGAAACGCAGAGCAGTATAATTTGTGTTTGGGGGTTGTAAGAATTTAAGGCAGGTTACTTTTTGATATTGTAATTGTTCTAAATTTAAAATAGGTATTAGGTTATTCTTTCCTTCTTCCAAGAGAAATATGACTATAAAACTCTATCACATTGAAAACTTTCAGACAATATTACTTAAATACATAAGTGATTAAGTTTTAATTACAGGTGGAATCATAGAATGCTGATCAATTAGCCCAGAAAATAGCCATGCACACACACACATGCACACACACTCACATATACGCACACATGCACACACATATATCTCTTTCACAGAATTTCAGACCCAGTTATAAATGCTTTCAGATTGTTTTATAGTATTCACTTCAGTTCTAATAAGGACATAAGTAAAGGCTATTGATGTAGTTCATCTTTGTAGAAGACAGAAATGGCTTCAATCAGAGTCACATTTCCCACTGTGCTTTGGTTTAGTGAATGGGTTACAAAAGGAGACTTATTCAAGATCAAATGGCAAGCAGGCTTGCATCCCACGGCTGTGATTATATGACAAAAGCCTATCTTAGTGCAGGTATGGGATTTCCTACTACTTTAGAAGACAACTTTTTTTAGCCTTCACAGTATTGCTAGTCTCTTAATCTTTTGAAAAGGCACTGAGGTTTTTTCTTGACCCACGTTTGAGATTTATGGATTTAGACCTGGTGGCCATGTTAACAAGTTATTACCCCTACCTGATTTCAGTAGTCAGATGATTGAATTCTATTCTCTCGGAATCCATCACCTAGCACTGGAAGCATGGAGCACAGTCCAGGAATGCTAACTCCAGATGTGAGGCTTCAGCTCACATTCCCTGAGTGCTGAAGAAAACAGTAGTTTTCTTGCTTTCCCAAACAGCTGTCTCAGTCTGAGAACAAGCAAAAAAAAAAAAAAAAGATCCAAGATTGCTTTAGTTTTGGCATTTAGCAAAAATAATACAATTTCATGAAACTACCTCCAAATAATTGCATAAAGGAACATAATAAGAAATAATTTATTAACACCTCACTACTAAACAACTTTCTCCTAGGTATTGTTCAGAAACATTTCTTAAGAAAGAAGAAATGATGCCGTCTTGTTAAAGAGAGTAAGACAAACTATTTGAAGAGCACTATTGTGATAGGAATGCTGGGGGTCCCTACAATGGGGTTTTGTAATAGGAGAGGGAAATTGGGTTCAACTCCAAATAGAACAAAGAAAAGTGGGACTTCATAGCCCAGGAGAGGGTAAAAAATTTAGTAGATGGGAAATTCTTGGGATCTGGCTAAAGTGGTCTAACAGGATTCTTGTGAAGGAGATGGTCATATGTGGCCTGGGGATGGTGGAAGATAAGGGGTATGATCAGACATTGAAGATGACCAGATATGGAGGTTGAGGGGCTCTGGTTGAATTGACTTAGCAGGACTCTTGCTACAATTGGATAATACACAGATGACTGCGGAAGCCCAAGTTAGGGACTAGTCAAGAAGAGAATTCAGAGAAGCCTGAGTAGAGTTTGGTGACATAGAGAAACTTTATTGATATATCATACCAAAAAGTAGATTACTTCTCATGACACTCAAGTAACTGCTACTAGGTTTTTGGTTCTGTTTTTGTTTTTTATAAATGTTACATCTGTTTCTGCTTTGCACTTTGTACTAAGGGACAGTGGGAATTCAGAGTCCTTATCTGTGTCAAAACAAAACTAAATTAAATACATCAGAACTGAAGCAAGTATGTACAGTCAGTTCTTTTATTTTTAAGTTTATTTCTTTATATTTGAGAGAGAGAGAGAGAGAGAGAGAGAGAGAGAGAGAGAGAATCCCAAGCAGGCTCTGCACTGTCAGCACAGAGCCCAACACAGGGCTTGAAACCCTGAACCATGATATCATGACCTGAGCCGAAACCAAGAATCAGACACTTAACTAACTGAGCCACTGAAGTGCCTCTAAACATTCAGTTCTGATGCTTAAATGATCAATATTAGTTTATTGAAAATCAGTTTTTTAAGAGCATAAAGAAAGGATGAGACAAAGGAGGAGACATAAGAAAAAGCAACAAAAAGCTAAGGTGTACTTGAGAAGCAAAAAATAAAACTAAAACATTAATAAGCATAAAATATTAATAGAGGAAAATACCACTCTATAATAATCTTGATGAAAGGATATGACAATCTATAATTTCCTTCACTTCTAAGCCACTCTATTGGATTAGACTACTTGATAATTAGCTTTGTTAGATAAAGGAAAAGTCTGAACTCTGAACACTGAGAAGTGTCTACTTTTATTTAGATATTTTTACATTTCTGTTTCTTCTACATGAATTGTTATGTTCCCAATGGAATCACTGAACTATAATCATTCAGAGATATTTTCCCGAGTGCCTGTTGTTCCCAAAGGTACAGCGGTAAATTATGTGTTAACAATGTGCAATAAAACTATAATGGAACTTCAAGGTCTGTCATTTGATCAAAATGAATATTCTTTGGTGTCTGTCAAAGTGGATTTTATTAGTGAAATTATTTCTTTTCCTTGGGTAGTAGTACTGGAAACTATCACTACTTTCCTGACCCAATCTTTGTTATTTTCTCTGTCAGTTTGTGCATATGTCTGCAGCATTCTGTTTGCCCTTCCTACATTTTATTAACATCTCAGGGTTTTTTTTCCTTCATTTGCTCTCTAGTTGCCATCTGTCAAACTGAATTACAGTTCTTATACATATGGATGACTACATCTAATTTGCTTTTATTGTAAATTGATTTGGCCATAATTCAGCTGTAATATCATTTTTATAGCATCCTATTCGCTTTTTTGTTTTGTTAACATCTATGCTCTATATGATTATACAGGTATTTCAGATTGACTCAAATTTTATGACTCTGTCTTGAATGTTGTTTTTGTCATTTTCCCATACTTTGTTAAAATGTACTCATTACCTTAGAAAGACTTTTTACAACATTAATTTCAGAATTTCCATTCATATTTTTCCTAATTTATCATTTCCTTGTGTATTCATGTATCATTCCAGAATGACAAATTCTTTAGCTATCCTCATGACAATATGCACATTAATTCATCTGACATTAGGGAAATGTTAAGGAATATACACATGAACTATGCTATGACTACATAAGGCTTCTAATAAAACTATGTCTATTCTAGGCAGTGTTTATATCTTTAGATCTAACTGTTCAAAGTGAAAGTATTTCAGTTATCCTCCCTGTGATTTACCCTGATTATAGCCAAACTATCTTTTTTCTACTGAGAAGGGTTAAATTTTTTTCTGAAAGGATGTGTTACTGCAAAAGATTTTTACTATGATTATTTTATTACAACATTTGTATGCCACTTGATTTATAGAAAGTGATCTTTAATCATTCGATAGTTAATTCTTCCATTTGTCCATGGAAAAAATGAATAGCACAGTTTATTTACACCTGTGAAACCCTGATACTGCAGTGGCAGATTAAAATTACCATAGCAGAAGAGAAAAAGAACTAGTAGTTGGAGAAGTAGTATTATGTAAATTAATACCCAAATTTGTGCTTTGCTTGATTTTTAAACATATATGAAGTAATATACATAGAAGCCTCTATTAAATGAAAGTAATAGTAGTATATATGGGAATTTAGAAAACACAAATAAAAAAGTATATATATAAGTTTATATTAATATAAGTTTATATAAATACAGATGAGTGAAAGAAGATAGATAATAGTACACACTTGTCAATGTCCCCAAAGAACTGTATAAAAATAGAAATAGATGAAGCCTACTTAGACTATTTTTTAGTCATAACAGTGTTTAAACTGAACTTTAGCAGCAGTGCCTAGGTGGCTCAGTTGGGTAAGTGTCTGACTCTTGATTTCAGCTCAGGTCATGATCTCACAGTTTGTGGGGTCGAGCCCCATGTCGGATTCTGCACTAACAGTGCAGGGCTTGCTTGGGATTTTTTTCTCCCTCTCTCTGTGCCCCTCCCCTATATGTACCCCCCTGTCTCTCAAAAGTTAAATAAATAAACATTAAAAAACATTGAACTAAAGCAATAAAATAACTGTTAATACTAATTTATTGGTGCCAGATTCCAGAATAAAATGATAACGATGAAATAGGAAAAATCTGTGAGTTTTTACAATTTTTTGCACAATATTTTCACAGAAATATAGTTCCTTTCTTCCTCCAAGAGAGGACAATCATGTGCAGATGACCTTATTTGCAAATGGAGAGCTAAAAATGACCCAACTCGATGCCTAGTGTATTATCTAGGACACCTGACACAATATTGGCAGCAAACAGGTAACAGACCAGAAATGATCTCATTTCAGTCAAGGTGTATGCATAATGAATATTCTCTTGTTATTTTACTCTTACTTCTAAAAATAATAAACAAGAGAGATGCTATCTTGATCAAAGTGTGTGGCTGTCTGCTTATGCATTAGTATACAGGCTGTGTGTCAGCAAATCAACCTCTGGAGGCAACCAGCCTGTGGTGGTTTCAATTATAATATAAATGACCTGCCATGTTAAAACTAAACTGCTATTTTCTCCACTGAAGATTAAAACAAAATTAAGCAAATTTAAAGTGTATATAAATTATATATTACATGATACTAGAACAATGTATTATTACTCATTTCTCAAATATCTGTGATGGGGCACCTGGGTGGCTCAGTCGGTTAAGCGTCTGACTTCAGCTCAGGTCTCACAGGTTGGTAGGTTTGAGCCCCGCATTGCGCTCTGTGCTGACAGCTAGCTCAGAGCCTGGAGCCTGTCTTCAGATTCTGTGTCTCCCTCTCTCTCTGACCCTCCCCTGCTCAAGCTGTCTCTCTCTCTCTCTCAAAAATAAATAAAAACACTAAAAATTTTTTTCAGATATCTGTGAATGCCATTATACTATTCAAAGAAGCTAGCCCTCAAATCAATTCAATAATAATGAAAGCAAAAATTACATATAAATATATATTTAATTAGTTATAGAGTTAACACATTAATCAAAGCCTTTGCTTTACAGAGTTGTCTTCCACTTCCTAATCAATGCATATAATTCATAAAATAAACAATTGATAAGAACTTCCCATGTGCCAGGGACTGTTTTAGGACCTTGAAATATACATATAGTATATTCCAGGAGAGGTACTTTCCAAAGCATCGGAGGGGGAAAACTGTTAAGTCATTCACTCAATCTGTTGTCCAAATTTCTTTCTCTGCCCTTGTATTAAAAAGCCCTGAATGGAGGCAACTCAGTGGCTCAGTAGGTTGAACATCTGACTCTTGGTTATGGCTCAGGTTCAAGCCCTGCAATTCACTCTCCTTCTCTCAATCCTTGGGATTCTCTCGCCTGCTTTCTTTCTCTCTGCCCCTCCTCATCTCTCTCTTTCTCTCTCTGCCCCTCCCCATCAATTTCTCTCTCTCTCTCAAAATAAATAAACATTAAAAAACTGTATTTGTCAAAGTAGATGGTTCCTTTCATGATGATATTTAAGTATATACGGACATGTTTTCTTGCTTATAATGATCTTTCACCTGCTTATTTCCCCACCTTAAATGGCTTAATGAATAAATATCCTCTAAAATCACAGCACACCTTGCAGGACTTGACACATCAGTCTGTTATCAACCTTATTCTACAATCCCTAAGATGTTAGTTCATCAGATTGCTTTAGTCTTAGCCAATTGTGAATTCAAAGTTGAGCAAAGGCACAGCTGCACAATATGGGGCATCGCCTGGAGAGTGCGGTCTAAGTGGAACATTGCCATGTAGAGAAGTAGATAAATGGATACTCAAAGTAAATTCACAGAGATTACTCAATGTATACTTTCTCCCAGGGCTATGTTACTAAATTTAATAGACATAAATTAATAAAATAAAATAAAGTATTATTTTCCCTTTAGAATATTGTGCCATAGCCACTCAAAGCAAGTTTTCTCTCTTTTGTAGCACAATGATATAAAATGACATATATACACACACACACAGTTTCAAAATAGAACATTAGATAAATAGCCCATAAATGTTTATAGCATGGAGAAAAGATAACTGGTATTCTTAAAGCCTTCTAATGATTGGTAAAGGTTGACACTTGTATTAAAAGATAGTAGACTTATATTGTAGAGACATGACATCCAGGAGTGAGCAGGCAGCTTACTGTGACTATAACAGAGAGGTGGAAAAAGTAGGGAAGTAATTTATGTTGCACCTAGAATATTGGATTAAGTCATGTATATTTGGCAAACTCAACTTTTGACAAAATTGCTCAAGTCTTCAGTGACAAATTTCTCTCAGATTGTAAAGCATTTTCAAATTGAACTTGTAAATTGGTACAAGGTAATTATGACTAAATTTGTAAATGTTCATATTTGCTTTGTCTTCTGTTTTCCTAGAAAAAATATTATTGTAATCCTTATCAAATACTTATTAGAAAAAAGTACAACTGATAAAAATGGTCAGGATGATTCTGAAGACTGTAAGTGTTTATACATTCAGTAGTTAGAAGATAGGGGCTCCTGGGTGGCTCAGTTGGTTGAGCGTCTGGCTTTGGCTCAGGTCATGATCTCACAGTTCTTGGGTTCGAGCCCCACGTCAGGATCTGTGCTGACAGCCAGCTCAGAGTCTGGAGCCTGTCTTCAGATTCTGTGTCTCCCTCTCTCTCTGACCCTCCCCTGCTCATGCTGTCTGTCTGTGTCTCTCTCTCTCTCAAAAAAAAATAGAAGACAGAGTTACAATTATCAGGAAATATTCCTATGTCTAATGCTAATTTGCAAACATAAAATCACAATGTATTTTATAAAATGTCTCTGAATATACAGACTGAGTCTATAAATGGCATAATGGTGTTCACTTTTGGAACTTGTAGAAATGTTTTTAGTATTAGTAACTGAGACTCTAGCAGTATGAGAGTGACGAGAATGCCATAGGATTGCCTATACCACATAGGAGATCAAAGAGGCCAAAGTACCTTCTCTAATAATCAGATTAATTTGTTTCCAAGAAAGAATTCTAAATTTTATCCTTTTAAGTGTATCAGTGTAACTGAAGCTGTTAATTCTATAGTAGATTGAGGATACTGAGTATGATATGTAAAATCCTATTAGTAGCTCAGAGGGTGATTTTAGAAAAATAACCTCATATTTGAACTAAAGAAAATTGCTTTTGCCCTGGTTTGTTTTCATGAAATTTAAAAAAATGCACACACATAAATATAACACAGAAAATTACTAGAGTCAAATATCAGTTAAAAACAAATGAAGAATGATTTGATGTAGGTTTAATTTAAATTTCATATGCATTATATTTAGTTATCCAAATGAGATTCTCTCACTGGATAGTCATTTTATCAACATAAGAAAATAACAACTCTTTTAATGGTATACTATTTTGGAAGCTATATATTTACACTGTTTCTTTGATTTTTTTCAAACAGAATTATTTTTTGAAACTTCAGTGAGTAAGATAGATCAGTGGTTTCTTTTTTTTTTTTCTCTCCATAATATTTGACTGTCAAATTGTATTCCATACAACACCCAGTGCTCTTCCCCTCAAGTGCCCTCCACCATCACCACCACCTCTTTCTAACTCTAGATAAATGTTAGAGTAATGCAGGGAGCCATTAGAAAATACCGATATCTGAGTCCCACACCCAGAAGAATCTGAAGTAATTGAGGATGTGAGCATCTTGGACGTTGATATATTTGCAAATCTACCC
Source organism: Suricata suricatta (assembly GCF_006229205.1). NCBI lineage: Eukaryota > Metazoa > Chordata > Mammalia > Carnivora > Herpestidae > Suricata > Suricata suricatta. Next base: position 45,066,828 of record NC_043704.1, read on the forward strand.
AGACAATTCTTGGGTGCTGATGGGACTGTGAACAATTAAGAGAAATCAAGTATTCTCTATTCTGAAATATCAGCAAATATTTGCAGGATTTTAATGTTGGATTTGATTTCAAAGAAATTAACCAAGTAAAATCTTTTATTAAAATTAGATTTCCCTTAATACTTTTATGCATATTTTATCATTAAAAACTGAAAAATCAACAAATACATTCTAAGCATTATAAGAAAATGTATTATTAATATAAGGAAAAAAACAAAATAAAATCTCAAATTTACCGATTTTTAATACATTAACTGAATAAAAAGAAATCCAAGAACTATACTATAACCAGAATGAAGGAAAAAAGACATTTGAAATAATAGTACTGAATAAATAATGATGACTCATTGATTTGAATTTAGAAATATATATCTTGAAGAGTTTTCAACATAACTGAGCACACGAATCACAATTTTAAATATTTGGATTTATGATTTTATAAAATGCCAATTTTAAGTGTTTAACTGGACACTTAAGAAGAAATTGAATAACATGTTTAGTGACTTTTCAGTTTACTTAGTATCTCATTTGAGATGAAAACACGTCAGTCTCTATAGCTTTTAATTTATATTCCTAAAATACAAATGACTGTTTCATTTTAATCTCTTATGGATTAAGTTTAGTTTGTCCAAAAATACATTTTTGTACTGTGTAAAAGCATAAAAATAAATGGGAAAATGAATGTTGGTTTTCTTTCTGTATTTCATAAGGATTTCAGTGTAAAATAACTACTTCTCTTATTTCCCTAAAGTCAGGAGGGAGTACAGTCAGAAGGATAAAACCTGTATGACACTCAAAACCTTGAATAGAGACACATATTTGCATTTATTTGACCTGTGCCCAATACTCAGGAGGCTATGACATGCTGACTTTAAAAAAACAGCTGTATTTGGGACACTTGGGTGGCTCAGTTGGTTAAGCATCTGACTTCAGCCCAGGTCATAATCTAGCAGCTCCTGGGTTTGAGCCTTGTGTTGGGCTCTATGCTGACAGCTCAGATCCTGGAGTCTGTGTCTCCCTCTCTTTCTGCCTCCACCCTGCTCATGCTATCTCTCTCTCTCTCTTTCTCTCTCTCTCTCTCTCTCTCTCTCTCTCTCTCTCTCTCAAAAATAAATAAACATTAAAGAATAATGGGGAAAAAAAACAATGAAAAAAAGAAAACCTGCATTCAAAACTAGACTTTTTTAGTAATGAGCTGCATGAAGTTGAGAAAAACCACTTAATCTATGCAAGCCTATACATTTCTGATACAGTTGAACTTTCTAATCTTTGAACCCAAAACTTTGGGCTATGCACCCACCCTTAGCATTTCTCTTTGGAACCATCTCCATTTGAAAATTTGAAAAATCATTTTAAAAACTTTTGCTGACATGCAAATAGAAGGTATTGAAAGTAAACACTAATTACTAAGTGAAAGTTTGAGAAAATTCACCTAAACTTCAATTTCTGTTCATTCATTCTTAAGATATTTAATAAATATAAGAGAGGGTCTGTGAGAGCTCTGTCTCTTTAACTTTAAAGTATATTCCAGTTACTCAGGAATCTTGTTAAAATGCAGATTCTGATTCAGAATGTCTTAGGTGTGACCGAGATGCCACCGTGCTAGAAATCCCCAGGCGATGCCAATGCTCTTGATTCTTTTCACCTATCTTGAGTAGCCTGATATAAAAGGACTCACACTTTGGCTATATGGATAAGTAGACACTCTGAGGGAACTTTGTATAAAATTCAGTTAGATCCCAGATCAAATGCAAAGACTTACAAGTATTATTGCCTTTTTGAGTTTGCTGGGAAGTAAAACAAAGTTACAAATACACACACATTTCAGCAGCAAGATGGAATTATAGCAGAAAGCTGTGAGTGGTAAATACAAAATGGGGTTGTACACACACACACACACCAGCAAGCTGAAACTGTAGCAGAAAGCCAAGAGTGGTAAGCATAAAATGGGGTTACACACACACACAAGCACACACACACACACACACACACACACACTCACACTCACACTCACATCAGAAAACTGAAACTAAGCAGAAAGCTGTGAGTGGTAAATATAAAATGGAGTTGTACTGAGGCCAAAGCTGGTATCAATGCTGCATCATATAGATAAAAGTTTGGATTCCCTGCAGGGTAGCAGATCTGGACCTGAAATTTTTCCATTGAAACAGGAACCCTCAAAAGGAATTAAAGTGATCTCATTTTGGTAGTATCAGAGACTCCCTGAAGAATCATTTCTGCATTTTCTGTTTAGGAAAGCATTCCCACTTATGCCTTTATGATTCCCACAGATGACATTTGATGAAATGTAGGCTCCTAAACTAAAAGTACTCAACATTCATAGAACCAAGCGATTATGAATCAGCAGAAACAAAACTCAAGTAAACCTAAATGGACAATGGCCTTGATAGTATATAAAATATGTAAAGAACATAAATATGTATTTTTGAAAGCAAGGAAAAGAAACCATCAAAATGAGACAATATAAAAACTTTTAAAAATAAAAAACAAGGTTAAAATAAAAACTCAACAGAATGGTTAAATCCCAGAATAAGATAAATAGAGAAGCGAATGGGAGATAGATTTGAATAAATTTCTCAGAATGCAACACAGATTAGTAGTAAAAAATACAGAGACATTCTGAGCATAAGAAGAAATTGTACTAACTACATAGTGTCCCAGAAGTAGAGAATGTAGTAATTAAAAGTACTTAAAGGCATAATGACTAAGTATTTTCCAAAATTTATTAAAGATGCAAGTCAGCTGTTCAGGAAGCTCCATATACATTAAGCAAAATAAGTATACACTTTTTCTTCTACAGTTTTTTAAACCTGGAATTACCAATCTCTTCATATCTTAGTGTACTTAATTTTCTTAAAACATTAAAGTAATTTACCTACATATCCTATGTGCTGTATTTTAATAAACTTTTAATATACTTGAATAGCTCATATATTTCTTCCTTTTCCCCCATAAACTTTTCTTCTATGGATCTTATTTTGATTTTGCTTTTGTTTTAATGTCTGCTGTACAGTTGTTGTCTAAAGACTACCTTTGCTGATTCTTGGATTTCCTTTGCCTTGTTTCTCTGCTGAATTCTGGTTTTGAAACCATATGTAAATCATTTTTCTGTGTTAATGCTCTCTTATTTTTATGGTATGCATTTTCTCAAAACTTCTTGAGCACTTGAGGAAAAAAATAGGGAACATAAATGTTTACTGTGGGTAGGAATGCAAACTGGTGCAGCTACTCTTGAAAACAGTGTGGAGGTTCCTCCTAAAGTTAAAAAAAGAACTGCCATACCACCCAGCAATTACACTACTGCATATTTACCCAAGGAATACAGGTGTGTTATTTCAAAGGGGCACATGCCCCCAATGTTTATAACAGCACTATCAACAATAACCAAATTATGGAAAGAATCCAAATGTCTATCACCTGATGAATGGACACACACACACACACACACACACACACACACACACAGAGGACTATTAATCAGCCATCAAAAGAATGAACTCTTGTCATTTGTAATGACGTGGATGGAACACGAGTGTGTTATGCTAAGTGAAATAGGTCAGAGTAAGACAAATACCATATGTCTTATAAATGGTATATAACATGGGATATTAAATATGTCATATAAATATGTGGATTTTAACAAACAAAATAGATGAACATAGGGAAGGGAAGGAAAATTAAGATAACAGAGAGGGAGGCGAACCATAAGAGACTGTAGAGAACTGTAGAGAACAAACTGAGGGGTGTGGGAGGATCTATGTGTGGGGATGGACCGAGTAGGTGATGGGCATTAAGGAAGGTTCTTGCTGGAATGAGCGTTGGGTGTTATATGTAGGTAATGAATCACTAAATTCTCCTGAAACCAATACACACTGTATGTTAACTAACAAATTTAAATAAAACATTGGAAGAAGAAAAAAAATAGAAACAACTATTTAGTCTTTGTATATCTGTGTGAGTTTATACGTAGAACTCTGAAAAGGAAATAAAAATATCCTTTTAATTTAATGTTAGGTTTATTTTTTTTATTTTTATTTTACCTTAAAAATGTATTCATTGTACATAGTAAAAAAAATCAAGCAATACAAACAGATATACAATGAAATGTGACTCTCTCACTCTAAATTTTTAATACATGTGGGAGCTTACACTAATTTTTCTGCATTTGTTTTCCCAATTTAATTATATCTTACAGGTCTTTACAGTGTGTAAGATACAACCCTCATTCTAATACCTTCATACCAGGCCATTGTCCAGAAATTCTCACTGAAAATTAAATTGGTTGATACTTTCTATATATTCTGAGCTTTTAGATTTGATTTCCTCCTGGATCCAAATAGGTTTTATTTTTTCAGTTTTTTAAACAGGAATATCTTTAGTATTCAAAATGTTTATTTAGGCTTTCAGTTGCCTATTATTCTTACATATAGCTTTCTCTTATCTGTTTTTATTTTTCCTGATTTTCCTAATTTTAATTTTAAGAAAGCATCTTTAAGTATAGGAAATGATAACAGTAAATAAAACACTTTAATGCACTATGTTAGCGTCCTATCTTATATTTATATTACCACTGGTTCTCATTTTTACAAATGACATTTCTTTTTTTAAATAAGCTGTAATAGGAAGAATTTGGCAATTCCTAATAAATCATGGAACTCTACTACATAGGTATTTTATTTTGCATCAAACCACGTTTATTGAAGAATTTATTTTTTTAATGTGAAGATTGGTTTTTGTTAGCTGAGATAAAACCAGCAAAGTGATTTTTTTGTCTTTAAAAGGCATTATTTTGAGTGCAGACTGTAGCTTAAAAGAGAATAGCAAAGTGCATCATATAAAGAGTTGAGTAACTTTCCAACAATCTCAGGAATGTATTGGTTGTAAAAGTTTTGTTCCCTACTTTTTACCAAGTCAGAAGATTTGGTAAATCTTGGTGAATTTTCTAGCATTGTGATCTGTCCTTCATGGAAACTCTCTTTGGTTATTTGAAGTATTGCTGTGTAGTGCATAATAAAACATAGTGTTAAAATGGTCAGGTATGCAAAAGTTACTGAATACTAGTTTTTCCATAATTTTATTCCATTTACAGATTCTTGAATTGGTTTATCCTCATCTATTAGCAAATTTGTCCTAAAACATACAGTTTAAAATATAATGTTTAGTATATTCTTTGTTTGTTAATAAAAATTAACCAGTAGGAACATCCGGTGAAAAGTTATTTTAGAATAACATATCTATATTGACTGACATATTTGTAGCTTTGGCACTGTTGACCTTTCTCTGCTTTTAGAATCCCTTTCCTTGAATATTGAACCTCCTTTCTGTTTCTCCGAGAAAGTTTTCTTAGTTTTACCATTCTCTTCCTTGCCAATCTTTCTTAGTATCTCTTGCTGGTTAGTCTACTTCAACCCATGCATTAAACTTGGGTGTTTTCTGAGAGTTCCAGCAACAGCCTTCATTTCTCATTCTATGTGCTGCTGGAGAACATCATCCATTTTTATTATTTTCAATACCATCTATATGGTAATGCCTCCCAAACTGTATCCCATCCTGTCTCCTTAGCTTCATTTCCAATAATCACCGGCCTGTTGGGCACTTCTACATTATGTCTTCAAACTCAGGCATTTTACACCTTGTCTGTTCAAAGCTGAAATATTTTCACACCTCTCAATGCCCTCACTCTGCCTATATAAGAGGCAAACTTACACCAGCAAGTCACTTTATCAACTACATAGAAATTCAAAAGTGATACTTTCTCTCCTCTAATTTTCCACATTCAATTTTATACATATGCAGCAGATTCTACCTCTCTGTAAAAACTCTTCTTAATCCCTAGTTCATAATCTCATTGTTTTGTCTTGATTATAATAACATTTTTCCAATAATTTTCTGCTTCTAGTTCCTTCTACCTCTAGTTTGCTCTCCATATTGCTACCTGAATTGTCTTTCTAAAATGCAAAGAAGTTTGAGAGGAAAAAAAAGTAGCAACATGTGGAGTGATGTAAGTTGCTCTTTTAAGAAAAATAATTCAATAAATTTATAGATGCAAATCTTGTTTGTCAAGCTTTTAGTTAAAATCCGTAGGAAGTATAATCCTCTCTTAACTTTCCATCTTCATTTCAATAAAATTCAAAAGACATTATCAAAGCATGTTAGCACCATAGGCTCTGGCGACACTGAAACTTTTTCTGGTGACACTGAACCTTTTTCTGGCGACACTGAAAATTTGCTTCCTTACCTAAAACTTTTTGCCTACTTCTTCCCCTGGTGAAACCCAGTTCTACAAAACTTATCTTGGATGTTACCTCATGACTGAACAGATGTTTTTTACATCTTTTTACAATAGAGTGAAGTGCAGATAACAATTATAGAGGTGATGAGATAATTTTGAACACATCTGATTATTTTATAGTTACAGATATCTCCCTTTATGGGTGTGATGGTCTGGGTGTGTATCTGACATGAACTCCCACCCAGTCCTCCACACTCGCTATGATAATTCTTTGCTTATTTGATTTTTTCCCCTTTTTTGACTATGTCCTCCCTGAGGAAAGAAACTGCATATTTTATTTTTATCCAGAGCACAGTGTGAGGTGAAAAGTAGGCATTCAATAAATGCTTACTGACTTAATGAATTAATCTCATCTTGATTAAATTTATTGTTAAGAAGCTATTTGACTAGTAGAGTGCTTTCTAGAAGTACAACGTCCTCCTTTTTAGTAATGAAATGCAATATTCATCCTTTTGTTTGTTCATTCATTTAAGTGACTAGTTGTGCAACAATTATACATAGGCAAAACTACACAAACGTGCATCAAATTAATAGGATTAAAAAGCAACTGTGAAAGTCCACATGTGGGACATTCTAAAGAATATCTTGAGATTGTCAAAGTCATGGAAATCAAGGAAAGTCTGAGAAACTGTCACAGACCAGGAGTGAGATGACAACCTAATGCAATGGGGCAACCAAGATTGTATCCTAGAAATTGAAAAACTAGGAGAATCCAAATAACGTTTGATAGTTAATAGTAATGTGCTAACACCAGTTTCTTAGTTTTGACAATTGTACTAGGAGATATTGATGCAAGAAACTAGGTGAAGGTATGTGGAAGCTAATTCTCCATAATATATTTGCAACTTTGCTATAAATCTAAAATTATTACAAAATAAAATTATTCCAAAATTTATTTTCAAAAAATGCAATTGTAACTTAAAAAATGCCTTAATTGTTAATCTAATACAAGATATGGATCTTCTAAACAGTATGTGCACTCCAAGAACACTTGCAATAAAAACATTTCAATTTTTACAAAATGTATTTTTTTTTTCAAAATTTTAGTGGGAAGTTATAATTGTTAAAAATGAAGTTTTTTTCTTTTATTATAAGCTACTTGCTATAATATTGCTTTTAAATTGAGGCGATCTAAATGATTTTATGATCACACACTATGTGTTAATGTTTTATATCAAAATTTGAAGACATTATTTTTACTTGATTTTGTCAATATTTTTTGTAAATCTCTGACCTTGAAATTAATGGAAATTCATACTGACATTTGACTACCTGAATATTATGGACCATTTTCAATTTTTATATTTTTAAAATCCCTCACAGCAAAATATGTTTGAGCAATTGGTCTTTTCATCTATTACGAACATAAAACATCCATTTTCTAATATCAGGGGACACATTTGAGGGGTGGGCAAGCATACATTTGTTTTTCCCTTTTTATTAATGTTTTGCTGGTGGGCAAATGTCAATGTAGCCACTTTCATTTTTTTTTTTTTTACCCCTCTTGCTGAAAGCTCCTGTAGGGAAATTCTGCACATGGGTTTCTTTGATGGTTCTTTTCATTTTTATCTCCTGCTGTGACTTTGACAGTCAGACTGGCAGTAGGAGACAGAAATAAAAGAAGAAGCCTTAAAGAAATGTTATAAGCCTCATGCTGTGAATTTAGAAGATGACAAGGGTTTTTTGGCTTGCTTCCTCTGGCCCATGACTAAAAGAAGAACTGTCACCAGGTTACAGTGCTAAGGGGAAGTAATGAGAACATATTTTCTCATGCAGGCTACCTATAGGACTTTGATGCTCATGGCCCACCCCAGTCAATATGCAGCCCTGAGGCTAAAAACTGCAGAGGCTGGGTACAAAACCACATTTCCAGGGAAGAGGCTTGGCAATTCTCTGTGTACAGCTTCCATGAAGTAGGCGTAACAAAAGCATTTATTAATGATAACAACATGTAAATTTACCTTTCACACCACTGCACCAGTGAGAATCTATAATTGGTCAGTTTGTCTATCCCTCCTGTAGCTAAGGTATTCTTAAAAAGAAATGGTAAAATCATATTTCTGTAGGAGGGCATTAACAATTCTTTGTTAACCAGCAAAGGATTACATTTCCATTAATGAGAATCCTTAGGACTATGTAATAGCTAATAACATTTCTAATTAGCAAATTCAAGAATTTCCTTAAAAAGATTTCAAAATATGGAATTCTTTAAGTTTACAATAAATCTTGAGAAATAAAATTAGCCTCTGATGTATTTAAAATGATCAAATTTATCATTTTAAATAATATTATATGAAGGGATAAAATTTATCATTTTAAATATATATATATTTTAGGTAATATGTGATTAATTTTTAAAATATTTGGTCCATAAGAATGATATATGTTTATCTTTAATTAGAAAGATTAATATGCTTTCTTTCAACTGAAATGTAATCAATCTTGTTAATTTTTTAGGAAAGTTTAAAAATGTATTTGTAAAACAGATTCTAGAATTTCATGAAATTATATACATATATGCATTGATATATATAAATATATATTGTAAAAAATAAAATGTAATGTCCTTTACATATTAAAATATGCAAATCAAAAATTTGAAATTGCAAAAATGTAAAATATGTTCCACAAAAAGATGAAATATTATCTCCTGAATATAAAATTTCTAGATTTAGGAGCTGTGCAGTTAGAGAGAACACATTGCACGCAATACCACCCTGACTTCTGACACCATCTGTATGTTCAGAGGTTCCCCAAACCACCATTACATCAAAAAAAACTCACTAGAGAGATTCACAGAACTCACTAAAAGCTGCTAAGCTCATGTCATTGCACCTAAAGTATACAGATTAAAATCATACAAGAGAAAAAAGGCATAATACAGTCCAGGAGAGTTCCAAACATGGAGATTCCACTTGTCCTGTCCCCAAGGAGTCCAAGTATCATTACCTTCCCAGTGTCAGTACACACAGGGTATTGCTAATAAAGGATGCTATCTTGAATTTTGATGTCTAGAGTTTTAATTGGGGCTTCATTGCATAGGCATAATGGATTTTAAGTGTGGCTGATCTCAGTCTCTACCTCCTCGGATATTAGCTAATACCAGGTGACCCAAAACCTACCCTAAATCATTTTGTAACTACCGGCTGGCCCAGGGCTCCCCTGAAAAGATACTCCTGTGAAGCATGACATCATAAAGACTAAGAGATACCTCTCAGAAGCCAGCTGGAAAAGGCCAGATCTCATTTTAGGTAAGGCTAAATAAATTCTTTGCCACAGGACTTAATAAGTGTGTATTAATGTTGCGTCTAGTTATTTTTTACAGCCATTGCTATATTCACAGCTCAAAACAAAGCATATTGACTCTGATTTTTTAGTTTATATGATAAATTTATTCATCTTTTTTACTACATAAGTTTTTTAATTCATATATAAACATACACATATAAATAAATATATATATGTGTATATATATATATATGAGTTTGTCAAAGATGACAGAAACTCTCCTTAGAGAGGTTTTGAATAAACTTACTGAATTTTGTGAACTTAACTCCCTTCTTCAAAGTTTAGAAGTGCTCAATTGTGACTTATAATTTATTCTTATAAGAAGTCAACATTTACCTCCTGATTTATGATGAACTTTGGTATAGAAGCAATAAAGCATTATCTTTTCTACTAGTCTTGAAAAAAAAGCAATATAACAAGAAACATCTCTTTCTCTAGTTAAAAAATTTGACCTGAAGACCAAATAAAAGCACAAAGACCTTCATGAATATGGTGATTATTTGAATGCAGTTTTTACTACCACATCCTAATTTGGGCCTTTACTATTGGGAAACAATTCTCTATCGGTCTCTCGTGTTTTTGGACATCTTTTAAGCTGTCTTTGTTTTGATTACCTTTTCAAGGACATTTGTGTAGTTAACAGCCTTGGACAGAAAGACAAGGTCTCTCTGTAGCAAAGAGTACCTTCATTTATTTTTCAGTGTAATAAACTTCATCTAACTCTGGAACAAAGTTTTTTCAGCCTTACTGCCTGATGTAAAAGATTTAGTTTCCTTTCCTGTAATGCAGTCCACTGAGTATGTATATGCCACCGATCTCTTTGGGAATTGGTGCTTGATGAAACACAAATGCTGATATTTGATTACCTCTCTAGCTGTTAGCTAGAATCCTTTGTCTTTGATCCAGTAATTTCTTGTCTTTTGCAATATTCATAAAACTGTGGCTGACAAATAGGTGAGCATTTGAGTAGGAGGAATCTCAGCCCCTTCACAGTTCCTGACACTCAAATCCATAAAAAAAAAAAAAAGTCTTCCTTTTAGTCTCTCTTGTAATTTGTGACCTCTTTAATTCACTGATCATTGTTTCTAATGTCCACCTTTGACCCAAATCTCATGGCTCTCCATTGCTTACTGATCAAAGAAAGTTTAATTCACTAACTCATTCATTTAGCAAAAATCTTAAAGCATTTATTGCTCACTTTTTTGGCACTTGAGGTAAATGATGGATAAGTTAGTTATGCAATTGCCCCCATAAGCTTGAGGACAACTGCAGTGTTTTAAGCTGAAACACTCCGGTATTGGCTTCCTTGTCTTACTTTATACTCTTCTCTTCAAAGAACCTATGTTCCAACAACCTGGATTGAATCATAAAATAGATCCTGTGACTTCCGACCCTAAGCCTTTTTTCATTCCTATACCTAAAATATTGTGACTCTGGATCTGCACTTATTAAAAACCAGTCTATGCTCTAAGCCCTTTTAAATAACAATTTCTTTATAAATGTTTCCCTTTTAACTTTACTTGGAAGTGATCTTTGCATTTTTGTCCTTTTATATGACACTCATTTATATTGTAATCATTAAATAAATTCCTTTATCTTGTACCAAATGATATCTTTTTGAGGAAATATAAAATATCTTGTATATCTTTTATGTCTTACATTGCTTCTTACTCAATAAAATTGGAATGAATAAGAGACTAAATATAGATATGAGAAATGCCCAAAGCCTCACAAGCCAAGCCCAAAATTTTATGAACTGCGAGATCATGACCTGAGCCAAAGCTGGATGCTCAACTGACTGAGCCACCCAGACGCCCTTATATGATTCTTTTAGTATGTTTATTAATAATAAATAAAATGTGTTACCTATTTATTGTGTCAAACATTTATGTACTCACAATCACTCCAGTAGGTAGATCATGTTATCCTTATGTACTGTGGGAAGAACAATTAAAATCTAGAGACATTAGGTAGCTTGCCTGGGGACATAAGTAGCCTTTGAAGATTAATGGCCATAAAGATTGAATAAAAAGATGTCAAAAATTAAGCTTTATTTGGGGATTATACTCCTTTACAAAGACTGTGGTTCACTAAGTATATATATATATATATATATATATATATATATATATATGCACACACACACACACACACACACGCACACATACACCTCTTTTTCCATTCACCAGTTGATAGACACTTGAACTGTTTCCATAATTTGGCTGTTGTTATAATGATACTATAAACATTGGGGTGCATGTGCCCCTTCGAATCAGTACTTTTTTAATTTCTTGGGTAAATACCTAGTAGTACAGTTGCAGGATCATAGGGTAGTTTTACTTTTTAATTTTTTAAGAGTTTTTATATTGTTTTCCAGGGTGGCTGCATCAATTTGCATTCCCACCAACAGGGTAAAAGCATCGTCGCCAACATCTTTTTTTTTCTATCTTTTTTGTTTTAGCCCTCTTGATAGGTGTGAGGTGATAGTTTATTGTAGTTTTGATTTGCATGTCCCTGGTGATAAGTAATGTTGAGCATCTTTTCATGCGTCTGTTAGCCATCTGTATATCTTCTTTGGAAAAGAGTCTATTCATGTTTTCTGCTGATTTCTTAGCTGGATTATTTGTTTTTTTGGGATTTATTGGGCTTGATAAGTTCTTTATAGATTTTTATATACTAACCTCTTATCAGATATGTCATTTGCAAATACCTTCTCCCATCCCAAAGGTTGCCATTTAGTTTTGTTGATTGTTTACTTCACTGTGCAAAGATTTTATATTGATGAAGTCCCAGTAGTTCATTTTTCCTTTTGTTTCCCTTTCCTCCAGAGACATGTGTAGTAAGAAGTTGCTGAGGCCAGTGTCAAAGAGGTAGCTGCCTGTGTTCTTCTCTAGGATTTTGATGGTTTCCTGTCTCATGATGTGGTGGTGGTTGCTATTCTTTCTCATTTGTGACAGAAATAAATGAAACAGAAACATAAAATCAAAACAAAACAATAGAAAAGATCAATGAAAACAGGTACTGGTTCTTTGAAAAAATTAATAAAATTGATAAGTTCAAGCTAGAGAGACAGAGACAGCATGAGTCAGGGAGGGGCAGAGAGAGAAGGAGAGAGAGAATCCCAAGCAGCCCATCACACTATCAGCACAGAGCCTATGTGGGGCTCAAACCCACAAAGCCATGAGATGACCTGAGTTGAAACCAAGTTGGATGCTTAACCAACTGAGGCACCTAGGTGCCCCACAAACATTGTTTCTTGGGTACTTTCTAGATTAGCAGTTTGAGAGATCTAATCCTGACATCACCTGGGATGAATGATGCCATCGCCATTTGAATTAATTTAGGCAATTGAACTAAAATATACATAATCCATTCACATTATTAGACCACATTTGAATATGTAAAGTAGATGACCATACAAGGACACCAACTTGGTTCTATATATGATGTATTTGAAATAGAGGTTATACAGCATTGTACTACTTTATATGTTTTCTCAGGAGTTTTAACACTTTGAGGTTTTAATTTATCATTAATTTTTTTAAATAGCTGAGGGAAAATTAGAAGATTAATTTTTTGCTTATCTTAAAAATAAGTAAACATTAAATAAAGATTCCTTTAAATTGTCAAGAAGGGTAGTATTAAGAAAGAAAATTTCAATTTCTAATGTTGCTATGCATTTACAATCCTGTCAGGTCCTCTTTTTTTGTTAGAGTGAAGACTTTGAACCGAAACCTAAAAGACTTGGGTGGGCTTTGTCCCTTGGCATTACGTTAAACAGAGTCTTCCAGAGGTCATTCAGTTACTCTGAGACCCATCTTATGCATTGTATAAGTGGTATAATAATAATGCCCTTCCCAAATACCTGAATGATTAGAAATAAGCTTCATAATAAATCTGGAAATTTCTGAATACAAAAATATTGTAATACTATGTATTTGTTTTCTATTGCTGTCATAAAAAATATTCACAAATTTGGAAGCTTAAAACAACACAAATTTTTAATCCCATAGTCCTTTTATATCAGAAGTCCAGGTTGATCAGGCTGGTTTCTTGGCTCTGTGTTGCATAAAATTGAAACCAAAGTGTTGGCTGGCTTGGGTCTTATTGGGAGATTCTAGGAAAAACTGGAGTACTTCCAGCTTGTGGTTGTGGGAGGAATCCAGTTCCTTATGGTTGTAGGGATGAGGTTTCATTAACCTGCCTTCCAAGGTGGGACTGCCCTTATTTCCTGTCTGACTCAAGAGCTTGCATTTAGTAGCCTGCATCTCATACCCGGTGCCAGCATGCCACATTCTTCTCATGCTTCCAAGCTCTCTGATTGCCCCTTGTACCACCATTCTCTTATGCCTTTTCTACTCCATATCTCTTACTCTTCCATCTAGAGAAGTCCTCTATTTTTAAGGGCTCATGTGATTAGATTAGGGGCACTCAGATGAGTGGCCAGAGCAATTCCTATTTTAAGGAGTGTGGGCTTAATTATATCTGCAAAGTCCCTTATACCATGTTACCATATAACATAATCATAGGTTCCAGAGATTAGGACATCAGCATTTTGGGGATGCCACTTTCTGCCTGCCACATGCTATAATAAAATGTAAAGTTATTTTATTAGCTCTGTGAATGGAAATAGGAGAATATACTTGGAGGATTTAAACAATATTGATCAGAGTCAAGGAAGTAGTAATTTTAAGACTGAAGTGACTAAACTTTTTATCCGACATAAGTTTAATAAAAAATCTTAATCAGAATGCTAGAAGGAAAGGGACTTTTGGAATAAATGGTCACAGCTGAAGCAGATTCCACATGGAGACTAATTCTTAACGTTTTTGATACAAATAAATACACTTAACAAAAATTTCCCCCAAAATATAATTTGATAAAACTAATGTTAACTAAGAAGATGAATGTAAAGGTATCATTTATTGCCTATAGTGATTCACTTTAATTAACAGAGGTACTGATCTAATTTAAAACAACCTTGACTGGGGTGTCTTAGTGGCTCAATTGGTTGAGCATCTGACTTTTGTTTTTGACTCAGAGCATGATCGCAGGGTCATGGGATTCAGCCCATGGCTAAGCTGTTGTCTTAACTTACAATTCAATGAAATCATTGCTGTGTCTCCTGATATAAGGATTCCTCCTTTTGGAACTAAGACTTCTAGGCTGGTAAAGCATCAAGTTGTGGGAACAAAAAACAAATGTTTTTGCTGGTAGTTCACTAAGGGTAATAATGAGTTTTACCATTCCCAAATCAACTCCTTGATTTTTAGACTTATTTATTCTAGCCATGGGATGAAACAGCACCATATTTTGGATGCAAATTCAGAGCATTTATACCCTTCTGGAGAGCATTATCTCAGTCTGCAAGGTGTTACCATCTAGCTGGCACTGTAACTGAGTTTCCAAAAGGCCATTCCGCTGTTCTATTAAGCCATTCAGAGAGATCTGTGCACATACCTCTTCCCTAAATTTCCTTGTCACTAATTTTGCAGTCATGTATCTTCCAAGTCCCTGACGATCCAGTCAAAACATTGGCCACAGCCCATGAATCACAAAGCTGACCCTTTCCACTTCCAAGTGAAGTGAAAGCCAGGTACACTGTCCTTCAGGGTTGCTTCCTTTACTGCTGTCCTTCAGTGATGTCCCAGAAGGGATCTGTAGTGCTGTAGCTGTACACTTTTGGGAGATGCTTGCTCATCATGCAGAACCATCTGAAAATCAGGCTCTATTCTTTCCTTCCTTAGTCAACTGATTATAGGAAACTCTCCATTGGGCCATAGCTGCAATTTAGGACAGAGAAGATAGTGTACCAGGAGTAAGAACCACAGGCATTTAGGCCTCTCTTTATGTAAATTGTGCCTTCAGCACCTGCTCATACCTCAGTTATCACTTCTATTTGATAATGTGTTTCTGTACACATCTGACTTTATGGCTTGGTCAGTCTGTAACACCCTTTTCCTGATAGTCAGATAAGATTGCATGGTACATCGTGGCTCCTGTTTAAGCATTCAGTCTCTACTAAGGCCTAGTATCAGATCAAGAGCTCTTTCTTAAAAGAGGGGTACTTATTCAGTATTTAAAGGAAGGCTGGACTTTCTCCAAAACCCCAAGGGCCTGCACTGTGTTTTTTTTTTCTGAAGGGACCTGTCAAAGACTCCCAGACAGCATCTCTACCTGCCACGTGATGCACTATTGGATCTGCTAGATCATATAGCCCAAGGGCAGGACAACTCAGAGTAGCCTGGATCTGTTGCAGAGCCTTTTCTTGTCTTGATGCCACTCAAAACAAGTTGGTTTTGAGTCACTAAGTAAATGGGCTGGAGTAACACATGTAAATGAGGAAAATGTGGGGCCAGATGTAAGAACTTACTTTTTTCCTTAAAGGAAATATCTTAGCATTCCCCACAGCACCTCTGGATCTCTAGAAATTTTATTGAGGTATAAGGCCCTTGAACTCTTGCCAGATTTATTTTTTACCCTTTAGCATGCAAATACCTTAGCAGTAAGTCTAGATTAGTCACAACTTCTGGCACCTGAGGTCCTGTCAGCATAATATCATCAGTGTAATGGCCAGTGTGATATCTTGTTGAAAAGAAGAGCTATCAAGATCCCTTCAAACTAAATTGTGAGTATATTGCTGGCCTTGCCAGATGTAAACTAACTGCTTCTGGTGGGTCTTACTGATGGGGATGGAGAAAAAGGCTGATCAATAGCTGAGTATCAGGGACCAGGGATGTTATTATTTTGTTCAAGCATTAAAACCATATCTGGTACAGCAGCTGCAATTGGACTCCTAACCTGGTTAAGCTTAACCTAATCCATTATCATTCTTTAAAACTCATCCATCTTCTGCACAGGTTAAATAGGAGAATTTGATGGGGGTGTCATGAGAATCACAACTACTGCTATCTTCCAAGCCCTATTTTTTTTCCTTGAAGTCCTTGATTATGGCAGTAATCTCTGCAATCTTTCTAAGAATGCAGTATTACTTTTGGTTTACTATTTTCCTGGGTAGAGGCAGTTCTAGTGGCTTCCTCTTGGCCTTTCCCAGTGTGAAGCTAGGCCTAACTTCACAGGTCAGGGAGCTAATGTGGGAATTACACCAGTTTCTAAGTATATTTATTACAGTTATGCATTTTGGAATTGAGAAAATAAACTCAGAATGGGTTTGGGAGGCACCTGAGCCCATTGTGATATAGACCTGAGCTAAAATTCCATTGTTCTCCTGACCTATATAAGCCCCTACTCTGATAGATGGACCACAGCAATGTTTTGATTCTCCTGCTATTAATGTCCATTCATAGCCAGTGTCTGGTAGTCCCCCAAATGTCTGATAATTTCCATTCCCCAGTGCACAGTTATCCTGGTAAAAAGCTACAGATCCCTTTAGGAAAGTCTGGGAGAAAAGATTAATAACATAAGTTTTTGGCAGTGCACAAAGGGCTTTTCTCTAGGGGACGTGGCCCCCACTTCATTACTAAGGGTTTTGTGTCCATAAACTGGCTCAAGGGTGGGAATTGATTGAAGGGCTGTGACTCTCTTTCTTATGGTTCAGGCTAGACTTTTGTTCATTTGACCTAGAACTTTTCTGCTTATACAGCTCAATAAGAATTTAGTAGGCTTTCTATTTCTCTTCTAGGGGCACTACGATCAACTAGTCAGAGAGTCTGTGTCAGTCAGACTTTTCTAATTGCTGCTTGACTCTGTTGTCCATTGTAGTAACTACTCCTGTTTTGCCTTGGCAGTTGCCGCCACTGGCCCCTGCTACCATGGGATTCAATTTCCTGCATTGCATTTATGTTTCCCAACTCAGTGATTGTAGTTCCCACTGTAAGGTTTGGCCTGTAGAACAGAGTCATCAGAGATAATGCCAAAGGATGGTGGGGGCTCCTCTCACAAATTTATTTCTCGTAGTCATGGTGAAAGGTATGTTTCCTAGACCTTCCCACTGTGGGTACATAGATCTTAAATGACAAATTCACTCTACCCAGTGTAGTCTCCCTATACCTTTGAATTCCTTCTTCTGCATTAAACCAGGGAAGTTCTGACTTGTCTATGTTGCTCACATGACCCACGTGTTGGTCCGTGTTTCAGCCAACCAAACAGAGAGCCTTTATAACTTTCTGAGCTGTAACATTAAATTTATTATATTTTTAGTAAGCCTTTGTCAGTAAAGTTAGCCTGATACAACTTTATGTTCCACAATTATCCCACATTTTTAACATTCATTCTTACAAGGTTCCCCAGATTTATGTTTGTGTAAATTAGAAAGCTCGAAGGGTTCTTTTGAAGTATAGCACACCTTTTCATGGGTCACACTTTTACCTCACCTTTAAGCTCCTACTGAGATTTGAATATAATCACAGGTCTAGAAGCAAAGAAGAGTGGTGAGTGTGGGTCCTCAGGTCCCTGCATTGTTTTGAATAGTAGCCGTCTCATTATAGTTCTATCCTCAGGCAGTGCAGGGCTAATTTCTTCAGGTGCAGGTCAGCATGATACTCCCAATGGGAGTGGGAAGGAGGCCTCTTTCACTGCCAAAGAAGACATCAGGATTTAGAGGTTCAGTATCGCCACTTCATCAGAATCTTTATCCACATCCCTATTCCAACTTACAATGTCCCATTTCCTCCCCCTCCAGTTAGTGCCCTAACTTGAACAGTAGGTACTCATTAAGGCTAAGAGTTCAACTTGCACTGTAATTCAGGCAGTCACAGGACAAGATTCTGCATTTAATTTTCAGTACGCTCAGCACTGCAGGTAGAGGAGAAAAGTCTCTGAGGGCTCCTATGGAAGCTTTCAGGTCATCTATGCAGTACTTGAGCTGGGAATTTAAATTCCTGAGCTCATCCTTTTCTCTCTCCATTTTGTTTAATGACCTTAGAAGCAACTAGCTGTTATATTTGTTTGCCAAAAATATTCAAAGTGTTATATACACAACAATCAGATCCTTGCTGCTTATTGCTTAGGAGTATCCAGTGGAGATGTTTTACATATCTTCATTGCCAGATCATGCCATAGACAATCACTGCTCACTCTACTATGAGAAGTAGAGTATTAACATTTTTAAATCTAATCAGATCATTTTTTGTCTATATGTTCCCACAGAAGACCACTTAAATTAGTTAGTGGTTCAGATAACTAGTACCTCTTGTGGTACATTTCATGGTAATCCAAACTTAACATCTTATTTTTTTCTTGATAAATAATAAGTCACACAATTTAATCCAAATTTTGTAAGTGATATTATAGTATATACCTATCCTATTTAGAATTTAACATATTTCTAATAAAATGCATTACCCCACATATGCCTTGTTTTTGTGGCAGCTTTGACCTGACAGATACATAGCATATCAAATAAAATGTGTCTTTTTGACCAAAAAATCACTGAAATCCCCAGTTATTTTTTATGTTAATAGACTAATAAATATGCCTGCACTAAATATTTACCATTTGATGTGAATTTTTCCAATTATAACGTCAATGAGACGTTGTATGTATCTCTTAAAAGTGTTTAATGTAGCATCCATTAGGTCTGCCAATATCTGCAACTTCTCTTAAATGGAAGAGCCTCCTTCCATATAGAAGTTGAAACGCCAGGTTTTGACTCTCAAGATTCCCTCTCAACTGGGTCATGACATGCTGTAGATTCTCCAAATGAGATTTGTAGGAACTACCAGTCTTCTTTATGCTGATAAGTGGTGACAGTGATGGCGTTACATCTGAGTTCCAGACAAAGCAGAAGCAGAAATTCTACTGGCAGTATCTAGTGAACCATGTTGGTAGTGCTGGTAGTTCACACGGTGACATCTCATGTCCAGGTCTAGTTAGAACGTAGGAAGAGGTTCTGTGCCATTGTTTTGGGTGTAGCCTCTGAATCCAGTTCTCTCTCCCACAGATTTCCATGGTCTACCCAATATTCTTTTATTCAATTACTGTTCTGCCTGTATCAACCACATTCATCCACAGCACTGACTAATCTCACTCTATATGTATTAATAGAAATTGTGTAAAATGACCTATATAAATATTATCATCACCAACCATGATCTTGGATGATTTTATTTGTTAAGTATTTTATTCAGACTGTTAGATTTCTATAATTTTAACTACCTTCATTGGGTTGGTTAATTTTTTTCTCCTGTGTTACTTTTTGGTATTATTGTTTCCCTTAAATTTATAAGTAACAAGCTTGGTTTAAATATTACTTAAAATTGTGAATTGGAAATCCTGAGTGTTTGATGTTGAAGATATATTATATTCATGTGGCATATGTTGCTATTTTTGGGGACAATCTTCTCTTCATGATGAAATAATTAACTCTACTCTTTCTCTCTTCTCACAGACAATTAGTTGTCAGATCCTACTGGCTCTGTTTTCATGATGCCATTCATGTACTTTATTCCTATTACCACCATTCTATATGAGGGCCCTATTAACTGGTTCTGAAACTTCTAAGTGATGACTGTATTTCTTCAATCACATCTTCCTTCAGTCCACTCTGAGGCTGCTTTAATCTTACAAGAGCAGAACTCTCAGCAATATTCTTTACTTCTCACCATTGCCGGCTAACTTGAATATGAAACCTACAGCTTAGCAGATAAAACACCTTCTCAAACATATTTGTTACTGCTCCTCTACGTATACAAAGCTAGAGCAAAACTGGTCATTTTACTGTTTATTAAGTTGTATCTTTCTTTTTGTTTTTGCATCTTTTGCTTGTGCTGTTATCACTGTCTGTCATTTCCTTATTCCTAACCTATCATCTCTTCCTGGAGATAACTATCTATACACCAACATCTCAAATGTCTCCTGACTCCTCAACAAAATATAACCTTCCTATTCTCTGAAATCACACAAGATTTTGCCTAAAATCTACTTTAGGGATTTATAATGGATTATATTTCTAACATCAGATTATACTTATTTTCAATAAATTATCCAGTAGTGTGTCTTCTGCAGGGTATATATACAATTAAACTTACAATGTACTTAATAAGCATTTCTTAAATTTTATTCATTGATATAAGTGTTTGGTGAGTTGCAGGTTGCATAATAATCATGGGAAATGGAAATCAGAGCAAATAAATTTATAATGTTTAGCTCTAAGGAGGAACAGAAAATATCTTAGGCTGGTAATGATCAGAGAAGAGTCAAGGTGTATGGACTGAAGTGATAAAGGCTAGAAGGGATTGTTATTGCCTGGGATCTTTCTGACTCTGCCAGTTAAGTTTTCTGCAGATGGGAATGAGGCTTTCACTAGCATTGATGAGCACCATGGGGGGAACAAATAATTTAGAAAGTAGTAGGTAAAGAGCTTCATATTGGAAGTTGAAATGGTATTATCTTTTGATGATTAATCATTTCTTTGAAAGTGTGTTTTTAAGCATTCATTTGAAATTGCAATGTGTCTTTTGTCTATACAAAGCAAGGTTGGAACGCAGTCAGACAAATATAGACACTTTTAGTTTTCACTTAAACGATGTGACTAGATTTCTTTACACTTATGAAAATATGAGGAAATATCTATCTTTTCCTTCTAATATTAGTCGTTTTTTCTAAGGGACCTCTATGTTTCTTTAATATTGAATTTGGGTGATTGTTATATTGCAGGAAGCAATTAGTTTCTCAAAGGAAATTTTAAATTTAATGGAATAAGCATTTGGTAATGCCATCTGTTGTTATAATGGACAAATATGTAAGTGTTGCTCTGAAGGACACAAAATGTGGCTCTTAGTAATGAATACTTACTCTAAACAGTTTTACTTTAAACCCTTATAATTTAAAAAAGTATGATAATAATTAACAAAACATTTTCACCCTTTGTAGGTAAGGTAGGAAAAATGAAAGTATGTACCTTTTTTTGTTTGTTTGTTTTTATCAAATCAACAAACTTGTGGATAATGGTTCCTGTGCATAGAGGAAACTCTGCCTGGGATTATATATATCCTTAGTATATTGTTTACCACATTAGGTTGAAGAGTTAAATTTGAATAGAAATTAAAACTGTTTTCTCATGACTAAAAAAAAATCACATTTGTTCACATTTGGCAGATGTTTTAGAATCATTGGTTTTAAAGAATCTTGGGGGGAAAACACTGTATTAAGAATATAATCTAAGGGCTGCAAATGCACAGTTGTTCAGGCTACAGACTGTGTAACCGCAATGGTTCCATATACCTCAGAAGAAGTAATGTAATTTTGCTATAACAAATGGCCCCTAAATCAGAGTGGATTATCATAACAAAGTTTTCTCTGTTGCTCATTCTGTATGACCATTGCTGATTGGCTATTTCACTGATGTATATCACTTTCATGCAGGTCCTAGACTGAGGATATGTCTTTTATTAGGAATTTCTGGTCATGATGAAAGTGACAGTGGTGGGAGGAGGGGGAAAAGCAGAGTAAAGCATGCTTAGCCTCCTAAATCTTCTACCAGAAATAATAGAAAAACTTCTGCTTATTTTTTTGGGGAGTAATTTGAGTGACAACAATTCACCAAGGCATAGAGAGGAATAATCTTGCAAGATAAGGCAGGGAATATTGGAGAACAATAATAAAATCTACCAGACACTTTTTTATATGTATGAATAATGAGATTTCTATGTATTCTGTTTCACTTAGATTTTGAATTTTTTATGTTTGAATTCTCTCTATACATCCGTTTTAGTTGAAAACTTACTATATGTTGAGATATGGATATTCAGATTTAAAATTTTTATTTAAAAATGATCTCTATCCAAATTAAGTAGAGAATTGACCTAGACAAGTCATTAATTTTGAAGTTCAAAACCCTATTAATGCTGAAACTAGCCAGTTGGTAACTCTTTGTGCTTTAAGTTATAAGGTGTCATCAATGATTACTTTTGTTCTTTTTTATGTTACCAGACTTTTAAAAAGTAGTTTTCATTGAGATGCTTTTCATGAAGAACAACCTAATTTATCCAAGTCATATTAGTATATAATCTGTTTTAAATCAACATTATTATTTATTAATAATTGATTCTAATGGATAATAAATTTTGAAATATATCACATATTGAGGTCAGAAGGTCTTTAAAAAAGAGATCTCTCACAACTCTCATTACTAGTTCCACAGTATCAATTTTAATCCTGTGAAGCTTTATTTACTTATGTCATTACTACATGAATTAATATTTTAGAGTATCTCTCTCCTTGGTTTCAGAAACAGCAATATTTAAGTAATAGTTGTAAGTTATAATAGAATTCCATTTAGATGAATTTAATCATGAAAATACACTCTAGGTTTTATTTTTAAGGTAAATAAGATCTATTATTTACATTTTTACATCATTGGCATATACACATAAAATAATTATTTTTGTAGTGTTGCTACAGAATTAGAAATGTCATTTAGTATAAAATCATTAAAATAATTATCATATTCTTTTTACTGTACTCAAAATATTGTTTGTAAATTCTGACATCTTTTTCAGTTCATTCAAGATTCTGATACCTCTGTTCTTAATTCCAAAGCACTTTTTCTTGTAGTGTACATGGAGTGGCATCTTACATTTGGTGTCAGCTTATTATAATAGCAATATTTACCTGCCAAATTGGACACTGCCTTACTGTCTCTAAATATGTCCAACACAGGCAGGTTTTCCTCCAGCATTGATACAGTTGTTCATCATTTGAGCTCCAGATGAAGTTGTTTGCTGGTGTTTAGTGGCCATTGGGGGTGAAACTGCAAGTGTTCAAGTCCCATTCAGTGTGGGACTACATTTGCTGAGGTTAGATGTATGAGAGACGAGAGGTAGCAACACATGGATGCGATAATAGGTTCTCTTCTATTTCATGTTCAATCTGGAATATACATTTATTCAGGGCAATGACTAGTAGAATTCCCTTCAGTGTTTTTTTTTTTATAGTTTATTGTCAAGTTGATTTCCACATAATACCCAGTGCTCCTCCCCATAAGTGCCCCCCTCCATGACCATCACCTCCCTTCCTCTTTTCCCCTCCCTCTTCAGGTCTCAGTTTATTCTCAGTATTCAAGAGTCTCTTATGATTTACCTCCCTCACTCTCCCTAACTTTTTTCCCCCCTTTCCCATTTCCCATGGTCCTCTGTTAGGTTTCTTCTATTAGACCTATGAATGAAAACATATGGTATCTGTCCTTCTCCACCTGTCTTATTTCTCTTAGCCTAACACCCTCGAGATCCATCCACTTTGCTACCAATGGCCAGATTTCATTCTTTCTCATCACCATGTAGTTATTCCATCATATAGATAAACCACATCTTCTTGATCCATTCATCAGGTGATGGACATTTAGGCTCTTTCCATGATTTGGCTATTGTTGAAAGTGCTGCTATGAACACGGGGTACTTGTGCCCCTATGCATCAGCACTTCTGTATCCCTTGGGTAAATCCCTAGCAGTGCTATTGCTGGGTCATAGGGGAGTTCTACTGATAGTTTTTTGAGGCACCTCCATACTGTTTTCCAGAGCAGCTGCACCAGTTTACATTCCCACCAACAGTGCAGGAGGGTGCCTGTCTCTACACACCCTCACCAGCATCTATATAGTCTCTTGATTTGTTCATTTTAGCCACTCTGACTGGTGTGAGGTGGTATCTCAGTTTGGTTTTGATTTGTATTTCCCTGATGATGACTAATGCTGAGCATCGTTTCATGTGCCTGTAGGCCGTCTGGCTGTCCTCTTTGGAGAAGTGTCTGTTTATGTCTTCTGCCCATTTCTTCATTTTTTGGGTGTGGAGTTTGGTGAGTTCCTTGTAGATTTTGGATACTAGCCCTTTATCTGATAGGTCATGTGCAACTATCTTTTCCCATTCTGTTGGTTGCCTATTAGTTTTCTTGATC
Source organism: Suricata suricatta (assembly GCF_006229205.1). Classification (NCBI taxonomy): domain Eukaryota; kingdom Metazoa; phylum Chordata; class Mammalia; order Carnivora; family Herpestidae; genus Suricata; species Suricata suricatta. The sequence continues at coordinate 45,091,316 of NC_043704.1, forward strand.
GTTTCCTTTGCAGTGCAGAAGCTCTTTATCCTTTCAGTGTTTAAAATTGCCTTCTTCTCTTCCCCTACCTCTTTCCCCCTATTCCTCTTTTTCTCCCCATCAGATTTAATTACTGTTAGTATTTCATATATATAATGTGATTTCATTGTGTACTTTTTTTAGATACTTATTATGGCCTCTGTTTGACATTCTTTGACACAAGTATATAGAATCACTGTCAAATTAATGTAAGTATACAGATACATATTTAGACACTAGTACCTTATAAAATGCGATTATTTATGTATTAATTATCTACTTATTTTTTCTCTTTCCCTCATTCAGCCTCATCTTAGACTTTTAATTTGAATAAATGAATTGATTTTCTCCAACTAAAATAAAGTTTGTAGAGATTTTAACCCTAGTATTTACCTCAGGTAGATTTCATATGCAATTTAGAATGTACACCTGAACAAGAAGGCTGTAAGGGAAACAAAGCAGAAAAAAACTGTAGGTGTTATTAATAAGCACCTGCTAAATACCCTAAGTGACTTACAGAATTAAGTGAGAGAGACGTATATGGATGGAGTTGGAAAGAGGGGCAGTTTTATAGCTGAAGGCAATAAGCAAGTGAAAGTTGTTACCATTAGTGCCAACTTCTTCTATACTCACAGCTGAATCAAGAAATCCACATTATATACACTTAGAGGCCACTTTTATGAAACTTCTTCTAACATCTTAGGTATGGGCCCTTAATGAAGCTATAATCATGGATAAAGTTACTAATATAAAGCTGTGCTTAGAAGAGAGTTGGAGAAGTAAGACCAGGTCTGAAAGCATATAAAAAATTCCAAGGAATGACACACAGGCACTCTGTATATTGCTGATTGTAAGGTTTTTAGAGTCCCTTTATTTTCTTGAGAATAATGCAAAAATGAGTGATAAGCTCATTATTATGCTCAGAAACTAGCCAGGAAAGAATTCTGTCTTAGGTAGAGAAGAAGATTTTAGAATATAAGAGTTTAGTATGACCTACAGATTTATAAGAGATAGGAGACATTGATTTTACATGGTTTGGAGGGAAAAAATGCTTAATCAGTTTTTGTTGAATAAATGAATGAATGTTGTAAAAAAATTAGTACAAACATTTATTCCAAAGGTATACAAACAAATTACCTACCATCTAATGAGTTGAAAATGAGAAAGGTAGATAAAGCTTGAATTTTGTTTCAATCATGGAAGAAATAAGTAGTGTGATAAATGTATAGGAGAGTGATTATCAGTGGGTAAAATCCGTCATCTATGTTTGTAAGAAGTAAGGGATAGCAAAGATAGAAACAAGAGGCATGGAGAGGAAGACAGACACACAAAAGCTATTGCAAGCACAGAGTCAGTGGATGGATGTTTGAATTGGTTTGATATGATGTCTGGGTGAATTTGGAGGCATAGCTAACTCCAAGATTCAAGTGTTAGTGATTATTAGGATGGTAATTCTATTATCAGAATTATACCAATTTAGAAGAGGAACAGATTTACCTAGACCAGCATACAGTTAGTGAGAGAGGGAAATGGTCAGTTCAGCTCAGGACATAATGAGCTTAAATATTCACCTAGTAAGATGGCCGGAAGATAATTTGTAATAAGGTTGTTTGATATGAGAGGCCAAAACCATGAAAATCACCAAGAATCAACTTTGGAGGAGTCCCAGGGATACTTTGGGGACCTATAGATTAAAATTAAGGAGGGTTACAGAAGAACAAGAAGTCTGTACCATCATAAAAATCAAAGCAGAAAATCAAGAAGGAAGCATAGTGAGGTGGAGAATTGAGAAAGACAATCTGTAACTTGTTTACTGGCAAGTTTTAAGACTGTGGGTTTTATTAAATGGTAGGAGTCAAGTCCAGGTTGTAATGAGCTGAGGAGGTGGTGGGTGCTGTCATGAACGTGTGGTATATACAGACTACTCTTTTGAATGTTTTCTGCGAGTGGTTTGACAGAGTGTGTAGTGAGCTAAATGAGATATACAGCAGTGTATCCTGACACGTGAAATATGCAGGAGCAGGAATTCTGTCTTAGCTATTGTATATCTCCTACGGAGCTTTGCAGTTCTTGGCACAGAGAAGTCTCTTAATAAATAAGTGTTGAATTAATGAATAAGTGAGCAAGAAGGCCAGCTGGAAAGCTACTTACTTTCCTATCTAGAATCCTGAAACCTTGCCCTTGCAACTATTTCAGGAATAGATAGATTAAGGAGAAATATCTAATCACACTGTGATTCTTCCTCATTCTAAACTCCCTGACTAGTACATATAAAGAGAGTAAACGTGAATTCATGTTTAGACACAACTTTAAGCAAATAAAAATCAGTCCTATAGTTAAACACAGTACCAAGTCATTTTTTTGGACTGAATTAGATTTATTTTTAAGTGTTGTTTCTGACCCATAAATATTTATCACTCATTTGTATACATTTGCTTTGATCATAACATTACCAAGCTGGCATGTCCTAAAACAAAGGAATTACTCTAAAATATAGAATGTACTTACAGTTGCACTATTGATCAGTAGTTCAGCTGGTTTCCTTTGAATAATAGCTTCATCAGTCCACTGCCCTGTTGCTCAAGTGACAGGTACATAGCACAACCAAATTATTGGTATTTTCAAGGAATCAAGATTATTTACATTTTTATTGAGGAAACAGCAGGCTATTCATGGTTTTGACATTGGGTAGCTGAAGAAAAGTGATTTGTGGTCAACAACAACATAATTTTTTCATATACATATTTTCATAGAATATGATTTGATATTTTAGCCTATGTGCTAGATTTTGTCATTTTCTATTACTCTCATGCCATATGCTATATAAATATATTGTGCATGTTTTGAAATGTCTCAGGGGGTTTTATTAGACCTAGACTTAAATTTTGAGATGTTAAGCTACTTTTGAAATATATTAAAAGGTAAATGTCAAGGGTAACAAACATACTAGCATATTCTAGATATGTTTATATTAAATGTATTAAAATAGTATTTGCAAGATATTTAAAGAAGTGTGAGCATATCCATTTGGTCAGGCTGTCACAGACTGGGTGGCTTAAATTATAGAAATGTATTTAATCATGGTTCTGGATACTGGAAGTCAAAGACCAAGGTGTCTGCAAGTTTAGTTTCTTCCGAGATCTCTCTACTTGGCTTGCAGAGTACCTCTTCTCCCTGTGTCTTCATTTGGTCTTTCCTCTCTGTGGGTCCCTGATGTCACTCCAGATGTCCTTATCTCCTGTTCTTATAATGACATTAATCAGACTGGATTAGGGCCTGCCTTAGGTCTTCATTTAACCTAATCATTTATTTATTTCCTTTAAGTTTATTTATATTATTTTGAGAGAGAAAAGGAGAGTGCGTGTGTGCAGGAGAGGGTCAGAGAGAGAGGGAGAGAGACAGAATCCCAAGCAGTTCCCTCAGAGCCCATGCAGGGCTTCATCTCATGAACCATGACATCATGACCTAAGCTGAAATCATGAGTTGGATGCTTAACTAACTGAGCCACCTAGGTGCCCGCTACTTTTTTTTTAAAGGTTTATTTATTTTGTTGAGAGAGAGAGAGAGAGAGAGAGAGAGATTGAACCTAATCTTCTCTTTAAAAGCCCTATTCCAAATATAGTTACATTCTGAGGTACTGAGCGTTAGGGCTTCAACATACGAATTTAGGGGAACACAGTTCAGTCCGTAACAATGTGCTATGGGTAGAAATTTCTGTTCACCCAAAAAATTTATCAAGGTTCACACTAATGTATAAAATATTATGAAATACACACCTAGTAAACAATTGAAACAGAACATTTGCTAGAGTCTCAATTCTACAAGTATTCCCAGCAAGTCTCCTCTTATCATTATAAAATGATTAGTTTACTACTTATTCAGGTAAATATAGTCTATAATTCAAACAGGAGATGAAAATAAAAGTCATTAACCTAAATGTGTAAATTTATAATTATTCCCGCCAAAGCCACATATAATGCATTTAAATGTAAACATGTACTAAGCATTTTACTTTTCTGTGTTTAAGGACACTTTCTAGTATGCAAAGTCAGTCATGTAAGTACTACGCACAATAATTACTGCTTTAAAATTTTATTTAATACATTTGAAGTTATCTAAAGTAGCCTATTCATAATCATTAGAATATTGGTACACTGATTTTGAAGTAGCAGTAGTAGACACACAATGATTGATGACTTTTCTCAAAAAGGCAAATAGGAGAGCTAGACTTACAGCAGGGATACCAAGTCGATTTAACCAACCTGAAGTTTTCTCTCTTGAGTATCACCTTTATCTGGATGATTCTAATCCACAGTAGCTACCCCAAACACTGGGGCTATGCTTTTGAATCTGACTTCTAAACACAGTGACTTGTCTACAAGTAATCACAGCTGGACCAATTAGAACCCCTCTTCTTTGAATTAAAACTTGGAACAGAAGACATGTAACAGCCCAGAATTGAGGAGGATGAGTCATGCTGGTAGCCATACATCAGAGAAAAGCCCCACTTACCTCTTCCAACAAGGTCTCCAGGGGGTATCCTGGCCCCTGCCCTTATAGAGGTCAGATAGGATGTCCCAATTGGTTTTCAAAAAAATTCCACCTTGTGTTTCTTTCTTTCATTTTGCTACTTTGCCTTATGTTGCCTATAACTCAACTGTATGTTGTATGTCTTTCTAAAGTATTCTCAAACAGCAACAATTTAAGAATTTCCTGAGACAAATAATTGGTTTCCACTGAAAATTCTTCAGAATTATGACTTTCCTCCCAAATTTTTCATTATAATGATAAAAACTTGCTTATCTAAAGGGGGACAATATTGAAAATAGATTTAAGAAACATATAGAATTCTCAATTTTGCATTGACATTTTTTATAAATTGTCATCAATTAGCTGTTCAGAAGCTATACTTTATTTTAAATTGTTAAATATTGTGATTTCTTGGAGATAGACAACATTTGCAATTATGGAAAACTAATGAAGTCAAGATTACTTTACCTTAATATTGTCAGAAACATCAAGAAATTAGGCTAGTTTCCACTAGCCCTGATGATTTTGTGCAGAAGAAATTAACTCCAGGAACTCTATTCCAGGGGAAAGTACCTTTAAGAGGATTGACAATTTTCTTCATTTATGTTTGCAAACAATGTGACTTCCCACATGTCTTCACATCATAAAAGACCAATAGATCTAATTCAGTGTCTTAAATAAGGAAGATGAATTATGTGAGTGATAAACCTAAGCCCAAGCCTTTGTTTTACTTTACAGTGGGACCCAAAGTGCCTGGGACCCAATAACCAGAGGAAAGAAAAACAAAATTTATAATAGAAATGTTTAAATCTGGCAGTTTTCCCCTTTGTTTCTTATGGAAGAATATATATATAAGAAGAGAAAGCCAGCCAGGGAGAGAGAGAGCAGCCATCGATTTTGCGCAAGAAGCTTTCACTCACTCAAAGCAGCTAGAGAGAAAGAGTGAAAATACACACAAGAAAACTGTTTCCCAGAAGCACTGACAGGGGAAAAAGAGGTTTCAGTACCGCCAGATTTTTTTATAAATAGCAGTGCACAGAGTATGAAGTTTTAGAGGTCAGTGCCTGGTGGTGCTCCAGTGAAGAAGCAGGGTCGAACCCTGGGAGCGGGCAGCACAATCTAAGGATCCTCTGGGTTGATGGGGAGAAGCAGTTCCCCTGCTTGGAGTGCCTTTGAGAGAGGTAATACAGCCTCTCCGGGGACAAAAGACCCTGTGGGCACCATGAAGCTATCATGTTCACCTGTATAGGAATAAAGAGGCCTGCTGAGGGCAGCAAACCCTGGCTCAAAGGATTATGTATTATGATTTACCATAAACTCTGACCCTCTGTGGTGCTCAGTGGAGGACCATTTCCTGGGACAATCCAGCATCAGCCACAGAGTGGTGAGACCCTCCCCCAGAAGATCAGTGTGGTCTGATGCAGGAGTCTCTGTAATGTGAGGTTTTGAAACACAACCCTTAGGATAAGACTGCCTGGTAGGTGAATAGCTTGGACACATGAGGAAGATCGGGAGCTGAAAGAAATGGGGACACAGGAGGGGTAACTGATTGCATGTCTGTGAGAGTGCAAACTTCCGGCTCTGGAGATTAGAGAAAGGGGTGAAGCCATTTTCACCATTAATTCACCAACATTGAGCTAAACAGCGCCACCAAGTGGAGAATAGAGCTGTAATATTAAGCCCCGCCCCTGTACCTCCAAGCATATCTCCACTAGGGCCAGTCAGCCTAAGAATCAGCAGCACTCCCCGTCCCCCATAAGACAAGCAAATCCCTTCCAGGATCTTAAGATCTTAGTCTACTCACCATAGATTGCTGCAAAGTTTCTGCTGTTGGAGAAACTGGATCTAGCTTCATTTGGTCTTTTGTTGTTCATTTTTTTATTGTTGTTGCTTCTGTTTTTGGGGTTTTTTTTCTTTTCTTTTGTTTCTTGGTTACAGAAATAGCAAGTTTTATTTTTAATTAAAACAATATTAAAATTGTTATTATATTATATTATTTTTATATATGTATTATTATATGTTATTATATTATATTATTTTCCCTCTTTTCTTTTCTCCATTTTTTTTCCTTTTTATGTTTCTCTTAAAAACCAGACCAAAACACACCTAGGATCTAGTTTCCTTTATTTGATTTTTTAAATTTAAACATTTTGTATTATTCTATTATTATTGTTCTTATTGTTTTTTCTTCCTCCAAAATGACAAGATGGAGGAATTCATCTCAAAAGAAAGAATAGGAAGAAATGGTGGCCAGAGATTTAATCAACATAGATATAAGTAAGATGTCTGAACCATACTTTAAAACAATTATAAGGATACTAGTTGGGCTTGGAAAAAGCATAGAGACACCACATAATCCCTTTCTGCAGAGATAAAAGAACTACAACCCACTCAGGTTGAAATTAAAAATGCTATAACCTAGATGCAAACCCAATTGGAGGCCATAAAAATGAGGATGGATGAGGCAGAGGAGCGACTTAGTAATAGAGAAGATAAAATTATGGAAAATAATGAAGCTGAAAAGAAGAGAGAAACAAAGGTCAGGAATCATGAAGGCATTAGGGAACTCAGTGATTTATTAAAACGTGATAACATTTGAATCATAAAAGTTCCAGAAGATGAAGAGAGAAAAGGGGGTGGAAGGGCACAGACATCAAAATTCAAGAACTATAGAGAACTCCCATTAAAGTCAACAAAAACTGGCTATTGCCAAGACATGTCATACTCAAATTCATAAAATACACAAACAAGGAAAAAATCCTGAAAGCACTAAGGGGAAAAGTCCTTAACCTACAAGGGAGAACAGATTGGGCTCTCAGCAGATCTATCCGCAGAAGTTTGGCAGGCCAGAAAGGAGTGGCGAGATATATTTAACATGCTGAATGGGAAAAATATGCAGCCAAGAATACGCTATCCAGAAAGGCTGTCATTCAAAATAGGAGAAATAAAAGCTTTCTTAGACAAACAAAAACTAAAGGAGTTTATGACCACAAGACTAAACCAGCCCTACATGAAACCTTAAAGGGGACTCTTTGAGTGGAGAAAAAAATAAAAGTGACAAGGACAGAAAGGACAAGAGAATATCCCCAGAAACACCAACTTTACAGGTAGCACAATGGCACTAAATTCATATCTTTCAATAATCACTCTGAATGTAATGAACTAAATTCCCCAATCAAAAGACATAGGGTATCAGAAAATATAAAAAACAAGATCCAGCTATAGGCTGCCTACAAGAGACTCATTTTAGATAGTACAATTAGGAGTCTCTCAGATGTTCCTTTTGAGAGAAAGCAAAGGGACACTTCATAAGTTACTCCTATTCTTTACAAATTTATGTAAAAATACAAGTTATTCAGTTAAGATTTTCCTTTGTCAGTATATTTTATATTATTAACTTACAGGTGATGACCTCACTTTATAATATTAAAATGATTAGTCACGATTGACAGTGTTGATTGGGAGTGTGTGCTGTGCATATGTGCACATACATGGACGTGCATGTTTCGCTGAATATAACTTCCGGTAAGATCCGGTCTGTCAGTCAGCATTGTAAATTTCTTCGGACTCCAGACCTTCCTTTTTCATTATATTAAGCAGTCAATGTCTGAAGCAATCGATGGGTTCTGCAGCAGCTGACATGCTTTCAGCACCGCTCAGTAGCAGGTTGAGTTCAGTTCTATATTATAGTTTAAACTGAGTCAGCCATTTTTCTTGAGATAATAAAATTAATTATTTCAAAAACATTTTAAAGTACCAGTAAGATGATGTTATATATAGTTTTATAAGTAGAATTATAAAGATATATACCTGAAATAATTTTCTGTATTATTGTTTTGGAATAGTAGAGATATACCTTTGCCATGGTATTTTATTGTATAGACCACCCCTCTAGCATTTTTTTAACATCTGGAAAATGACTATCATTCTTGGGGGGGAAGCCTGTCAAGGTTTATTTTAAAGCAACAGAGGGGCACCTGAATGACTCAGTCAGTTAAGCGTCTGACTTCAGCTCAGGTCATGATCTCATGATCTATGAGTTTGAGCCCCACATCAGGCTCTGTGCTAATAGCTCAGAGCCTGGAACCTGCCTCAGATTCTGTGTCTGCATCCCTCTCTGCCCCCACCCCACTCATGTGCGCTCTCTCTTGCTCTCTCTCTCTCTCTCTGTTTCTCAAAAATGAATACATGTTAAAAACAAAAAGCAATGGAAATTAATAAAATGTGACATGTTTTCAAAAGTAGGGGATTGTTCCTGCTTTTTAGGTTCTACACTCTGGAAATAACTTCTCAATTTACTCTTTCCATGGCCCATGGTTTCACTGTTTGGGTTGTTCTTCTTTTCTCATGATGTTCCTTAGCTGTATCTGAAAGTAGATGTATCAAAATATGCTTTCCTTAGGAGCTAAATAGACCTCTCAGTCTGCTTCCTATTGATAGAATTTTGGACCCAGTGATTGTTTTTAAGTTTTTAACTTTCTTATCCAGACTGGTAGCTTTCAGTGGCTGTACAGCTCACAACTCTTAAAAACTTTGTTACCTTTTCATTCATTAACCCTAACCTGTTCCATGTGCTAAAGTTAAAAACCTTGTTGAGATAATGCCCTCCTTCTCAACTTAACTTCCAGTACCTATACCTTTGAAGACCTATGCCTTTACTGTCTTTTCTTAGCCATTTTGTCCTAAAGGATTTATTAGGTGCCAAATTAATCAGTGAAAACGTTTTAAGCCTAGCCCTTGCCTCTGCCACTGAAAACATTTCTCAACTGATAGAGATGAGGAACAATTGATTCTTTCAATCCTACAAAGCATGAATCTTGAGGACTTCCATTGCTCTCTGCAAAACAGCCAATTTTGTATGTGAGCTCATCTCTTCTTGTGACATTGTCAAACACAACCAATAACATTTAAGACACCTTAGTAACATTTATTGGCCTTTTATCTAAAACTACGAGCTATTTTGGTGTGTCATCAAGCTATCAAGGGTTTTGCCATTGTATAGTACAGGTTGCCATCTCTCCAGCCCAGTAACTCTTCTCTAGCCTGGCCTACGAGATGATACCACATATTTTAGTTTAGCTTTTTTTTTTTTAAATAGAAACACCATATTTTCAAAGCTAATTCATGTAATATCTTCTACAGTAATTAGGTTATGTTGTGATAACAAATGACCCAAAATCACAATGGAGGATTAAAACAACAAACTTTTGCCTCCTGTTAAAATGTTATGTTCACTGTGAGACTTAGCCCTATGGCTCTTCTTCATTCTCTAATACAGGTTGAGGCTCATCCCTTTTCTGGGATTTGTTGTTATGAGGCAGAGGGAAAGAAGAAATGGCAGAATGATGTGATAGCTCTTGAAGCTTCTTCTTAAAAATGACATATATTATTTCTGTCCCTATTATATTCACAAGACACGGGATCAACTTAATGTCAGTGGGGGGATAAGGCAGGGAGGTGCAGTACTCTTACAGTAAGGGCAGTAAGTGGTAAGAAATCATTGTGTAATCATCCATATTCTCCCTAGAAATCAAGGGAATGCAAGTTAAAACAAGATTCAAATACCATTTCATACATTTTTGATTGGAAAAAATCCAAAATGTTGATTATACCAACTATATTTGGAGGTTGCAAAAATAGGAACTCTTATTTACCGCTGTTAAAAACTATAAATTGGGGTGCCTGGGTGGCTTAGTCGGTTAAGCGTCCAACTTTGGCTCAGGTCATGATCTCATGGTTGGTGGGTTCGAGCCCCTCATCGGACTCTATGCTGACAGCTAGCTCAGAACCTGGGGCCTGCTTCAGATTCTGTCTCTCTCTCTCTCTCTCTCTCTCTCTCTCTGACGCTCCCCTGCTCGCACTGTCTCTGTCTCTCAAAAATAAATAAAAACCGTAAAAATATAAAAAAAATAAACTTAAAAAAACAACTATACATTGATTTAATCAATTTAGAGACAAATTTGGTGGCATCTCATAAAGCGAAGAGTATATAAACTATGAGTCAGAAATTCCACACTTTTCCAGTAAAGTTTCCTACATGCATAACATAATAGCATGTGCAAGGTGGTTTATCACACCATTATTTTTAAAAGCAAGTAGTCTTAAATAATGTAAACCTTCAGCAACATAGAAATGGATGAATTATGGTATCTTCATATAATGGGATACCAAATATCATTTGCAGTGAATAAAAACAGCAGCTATATATTTTAATATGGGTAACTCTTATGAATATTATTTTTTCAATGGTGAAAGTTACCTTCCACCATAACATTATTGTATTCTGTTTTACTAAGGATACTAGAAACTGTCCTACAGGATATCTATAAAATCTGAACATGTGAAAATGTAACACCATCAAGGACAACTTCTTTCTGTACAAATAAATAATGTCTATGTTTTCAGACTTTATGGACACTCTACAGTATGAGATGTGTCAACAAGTATGAGTGAGGATTCTCAGTATCACAAAATGCTTTTTAAATTGTTTAAGAAACATACCATGTAAAACGCTTGCTTTCAGGATGCAGAATCATCAGGTCAGATGAGGTTTGTTGCCTAAAATAATATTGTTACTTATGTAGGGACAGATAGCAATGAAATTAAAAACAATTCTACTATAGTTTTTTGTTGTGGTTATTTTCTCCAAACAAAAGTATAATGCTTTTTGAGTGTGTAAGCATTTCCATGTCACGATGGGTAAAAGTAAAATAGAACTCTAATTATATTTCCACAGAAAGATGAACATAGCCTCAGAAATGTCCTATATCTCTATCCCCACTTTTCACCACAAAGTCCTTTTACTTTTTAAATTTTTTAATGTTTATTTATTTTTGAGAGTCGAAGTGGGAAGGGGCAGAGGAAGAGGGAAACACAGAATCCAAAGCAGGCTCCAGGCTCTGAGCTGTCAGGCAGAGCCCAACGTGGGGCTCTAACAAACTAACTGTGAGATCATGACTTGAGCCGAGATCAGATGCTTACCTGACTGAGCCACGTGGGCACTCCAGTCCTTTACCTTTTAATCTTTCTATCCTTTTAACTTTGGAGATGGGAAATTATTAGGGTTTGCTCCAAGAGAAGCTTATAACTATGGGTCCACTTTTTTCATTTCAACTTTTAGTTCATTAAGTGGTCTCTATCTACTTAGTTCAGAAATTTTAATGACTTCTAAATAAACCATTTCTACTTTTACAATACAAAAATAAACAATATTTTAAAGATGCACACAGATTCTCTGGGAAAAAAATCATGTGTATTCTAAGAATTCAGGGTTTTATAATTTGGCATAGCTTCCTTCACTATGGGTGACAGTGTGTGATATGTATGTGATGGATGAGGGCCTGATTACACCTGAATGAGAGTACCAGAATCCCTCATAAATTGACCCAAGAACTAGGAATGGGAAGGATCAGTAGAGACTGCCTATGAGAGTTTGGGTGATTTGAATGTCCTAGAGCCAACGTGAAGACTTATTACAGTTCTGAAAAGAACAGCACACAACAACCAAATGTACACTTGTAGCAGGTCCTAGCTTGCCTCACCTTTTTACTCTTACCACCTCAGAATTCACTGGCCCCTTGAGGCTGGATTTTACTTTGTGGAGAATGAATGTGCCCCAAGAGCATCCCTCAGTGAATGACTGATGAGAATTGGTATATAAATTACCCAATTTCCTCAGCTTTTTGGTGGGATAATTCTCAGGTGCCTGTTCTACTCTTGGCTCTCTTAGCTTTCCAGCTAGATTAAACTCCACAATCATCCATACTGATAGCTGACTTAAAAACATCTTTTTAATGTGCTGCCTCTCACTTGGCTCCCTTCACTTTCCAAATAAACCATTTATACTGGACTTTTATTTCAAAGTCAACATCTCAAGGAACCCAATTGCCTTCTATATTCTAACTCAGCTTGTTAAAACCATTTTAAAAGATTTTATTATATTTCAAAGAGAAATAAGGGGATGCTCTACTTTAAAAAAAGCATCTCTAAACCATCCTAATGTCTGAAAACATTGCTCAAGAACCCATATAGGAAAAAAATCTATCTGTGACTGTTTAAATTCCCCAGTGATGTAATCTATATCTGGCATACTTTTGATTCTAGATTCAGTATAGCTGCTAGCTCTCATCTACTTACTACTCTAACTTTCATCTTCTAAATTCTAGCCCAGTAACTACAGAACTCACTATCCCTGGCTCCACTTTTGCGAAGTCTGCATGGGATATGACATAAATAGCATTTTGGATTTCTCAGCTGCATCATTAGAAGACAGGGGATAAGGTGAAATTCGTGAGCACTCTGCTTTGGCCCTTTTAATTCCTTAGATTTTCATTTGGCTGAAGGTACCAAAACCAAGTTTACACCAGGCTAAAATACAAACTTAATAGATTGGAGATTTTACTATCATTTCTTTCCCTTGCCTGATGATGTTCTTGAAATAACAAAGCCACTTCTAATGAAAAGTCTTCAAAGCAAAGATTTAACATTGAACACACTCCAATGTTTATATTTATAGCAGCACTATCAACAATAGCCAAATTATGGAAAGAGCCCACATGTCCATAGATTGGTGAATGGATATACACACACATACATACAAACACAATGGAATATTACTCGGCTATCAAAAAGAATGAAATCTCGCCATTTCCAACAGTATGGATGGAACTAGAATATATTATGCCAAATGGAATAAATCAGTTAGAGAAAGACAAATATCAGATGATTTCACTCATATGTGGAATTTAAGAAACACAGCACATGAACATAGGAGAAGGGAAGGAAAATAAGGCAAAAACAGACAGGGAGGCAAATCATAAGAGACTCTTAAATACAGAGAACAAAATGAAGGTTTCTGGAGGGATGTTGGGTGGGGGGGATGGGTTAAATGGGTGCTGGGCATTAAGGAGGGCACTTGTTGGGATGAGCATTGGTGTTATACATAAGTAATGAATCAGTGGGTTCTACTCCTGAAACTGTTATTACATTGTAGGTAAACTCCCTTGGATTTAAATTTTAAAAAATTAAAATAAAAAAAATTGAAAAGATAATTTTAAAAATATAGGTGCCAGTGTCTGAATACAGTTTGTATAAGCATGAACTCAAAATTAGGGAAATAAAATAGTTTTCACTGATTTGTAAGTTCATTTTTATTTGTATGTCATTTCCTCCAACTTGATTGGTGACTGTGACACAGAAGGGTCTGACGTTTATTCAGCCTGCTGTTGCTGCTTGTTCTCCCCCAGTTGACCAAGCAAGACTAGTGCTCTAGTCCTAAAAGAGTTAGCTAATTGCAGTTGAGCAGAGTTGACTGGCCAAACAGAACACCAGAGCCCTGGAGCATTGGGGTTGTTGTTAGAGGCATATATGAGACAAAGAGAAAGGTGTAGGAGAGAGTTCTCCCAGCAATTCTCCATCTTGTTGAAAAGAGAAACACAATAGTGGATTTGGTTTTTCTTATTAGTAACCCATTGTTGTTTTTTTATTTTTACAGAATGGGACATGATCTGGGAGTGAAAGCAAGACAATTATCTGAGAATTAATTTTCTTAATTTCATTAAAAACTGTAGAAATGGGCCACAGGGAGCACACATGTACTTGTGGCACATGGTACTTGTCAACCCTGGTTGTACGTTAAAATAATTAGAATTACCTTGGAAACATTGGGGAATGCCCTCAACTACACTGCCCAGAAATTCTGATTTAATTGACCCGGGGAATGATCAGGCTGTCAGTAACTTCTAGAGTTCCTTGGGTGATTTTAATCTGCCCCTGGGCTTGAGAATCTGCTAGAGGATTGAATTTAGAGCAAGCGTGAATTCTAATCCTACTTTTGCCATCTTTGTCAGTCTTAACTTGTGTGGAATTATATTAGTTCTTTAAACAACTAATGTTTAATTTCAGATATTGGTGTATACTTTACAATATAAAAATATAAGTATGAATTTGTAATTGTCTCTGACCTCAAGGAATTCATTAGCTAATGTAGGGAGCTGGGGATGACCACAAGTTAACTTTAGTTGTTTTTATTTGAGAGAGAGAGAGAGAGAGAGAGAGAGAGAGAGAGAGAGAGAGAGAGAGGAGGAGGGGTAAAGAGAGACAGATAGAATCTGAAGCAGGATCCAGGCTCTGAGCTGTCAGCACAGGGCCCAACAGAGGGCTCAAGCCTAGGAGTCATGAGATCATGACCTGAGCCAAAATTGAACAGTTAACAAACTGAGCCAGCAAGGTACTCCAAGTTAACTTTAATATATAGTTTAATCGATGCATATAAGTTATGGACAATGGTGGCAGAATTAATTGCCTTTTAAATAGAAAAATCTTGATCTCATGATGAAACTTTGATTTGAGGTCAACTTCAAACAGGAGTATTCTAGATTAAAGAGCAGTATTTACAGAGGTTCTGAAGAATGCAGGGTATTTGGGGCGAACAAAAAGTACTTTAGGGTGACTCCACTGTTTTATACAATAGACAAGAAATTATGAAGGCTTCCCAGGATCAAACTGTGCAGGGTCTTAAATACAAGGCTCTCATTCAAGTATAAGAGGAAATATAGAAATTTGATAGCAATTTCAAAAAATGTTCTTTTACATTTTGAGAAATATTTCCCAGTTGCCATCTAGGCTCCTACCTGTGTCAATGCTACAGAGTGGTTTTAATTGGCAAAAGCAGGAATCAAACTCAAGTCTGAAAGAATGCATTTAAGTCAACCATCACACTATATTGCCTCAGGGTTCTCATGTATATTGCAATGAGATAAATCCTTCCTACCTTATAAATTGGCTATGATTGATTGAATGAGACGGTGCATGTATGGTGTTTCACAGCATACCTGATACATATAAAGTGCTCAGTAAATTATATATTTCTGTCCTAGAATGCTTTCAATCTGGCGGCCTCTCAGAGTGCCTGCTTTCCCTCCAGCAATGCAAGCATGCACACTCAGCATTTTCCCTTGTACTGCTTAGTTACGCAGTGACTGACAGTCTCCATTACCCAGATTCTTAGTATAATTTCTCAGTCCTCTCATCCAATTTAATTCAATAGACATTTACTGAAAGTTTACTAGTGCTCAGCAGACCATTTAGCAGGCCCTCTGTTGGGTGTAAAAGGACACAAAGATGAATATGGCATACTCTTTGCACTCCAGGAGTCTGCATTTTAATGGTTGAAATAGGTATATTCATAAACATCTAATACAAGGCTACTGTGGACAGTTTTGATTCCCTGTTGGAGGCAAAGGTAGGGCAGATGGGAAAATCTGAGAGTTCTGTGAAGTCTATTTTTTAATTAGGCCAAAGTATAATGGCTGGTTTAAGTTGGAATCATTTGGCAAAAAGCCTAAGGTACTGTGGTTCAGAAATTACACATGAATTATAATCAAATTGCAACTTAGGAAATAGAAGAAAACATGTCTAATTGCTCAGTTTGTGAATGTTATCTATTTTTCAATAACCAAGCAAACAAAAGCTAATTTATCACTTAGACATTGGTACTACACTTCAACATGAGTGTGTACAAGATATCAAGATATATTTTATAGAATTCAGTAAATGAGATTTTCATTTCCTCCAATAAATTATCAAGAAGTAACCCTTGTTACTTTCTTTAAATCTCTTAATCCAAATCACTGAAGTAGTTTACTCATGAAACACATCTATAAAAATGACAACACTAAAAAATTGTCTCAGGGAATATTTGATTAGCATTGGCTTTGTATGTTTCTTTAATATTATATATTGTATAAAATATTTAAATTCTTTCTCATAGTCACAGTCAATATAGGAAAATTAAAATTTATTTGAAGCCTTAAACTGACTAGTAATATTTACCAAAACTTGAATTATTAATTCCAGTACTCTTATCCTCTGTACACTGTGCAAGTCACCTGATTCACACTAGCTTATCTCCTAGTAAAAATAAAAAATATATACAACCATATGGCAGTATTTATTACTAAAGAAAAGTAAACACGTATAAAAATATTAATTAGGAAATATACTTGAAAATAAAGTGACTATTAAGTTAATAACTTTTTTCAAGTTGAACAGAATGATCTTTTTTATATAACACTATGATATTGTAATTAAACTGCTGGCATCTTTCATCGTGCTGCACTGCCTCAGTGTTCTCATCTGTAAAGCAATAGTAGATATTGTGTAAAGCTAATTCTGGCTTCCAATCTTAATTAAGAAAGTGCTGTTATATGCAGCAACACATAGCCCTTACATTTCCCAATACCCAATACCCAGTGAAGACATAAATTCCTCACTGCCTGAATTAATACAGGCACACAGGCACATAAGGACCAGAATCTTCATCACTAGCTCATAATTTTTGATTGCTCATCATTGGCAAGTTACTCTAACTAGGCACTCTAATGGGTACACACATAACCAAACATGCTGACGATGTTGCTTTTGCATCTGAGGGTTCCGTGCAAGCAAAAGAAGAAGCCTCAAGGAGTTGACAGAGTAATGGGGAAAATTGCATTTTACGAAGTAAGGAAAATTACTGAAAGGCTAGAGACATAAATGAATTTTGCCCCTTAGACAGAACTCTTATATATACTCTTCATGCAAGAAACTCCTTTATGATACTCAAAACAGGCTCTCTTTCTGTGAACAAAGATCATGTTTCTTGTAGAACTAAGAGAGAGACTGTTGAAATTTATCAAGAACATTTTGTAGAAATCTAAGGTCCAAGGTCTGGTAGGGGCATCCTGAGGGTATGTTGGAGAAATAATATTAAGGAGTATATCTTCTGTAGTAAATAACAATAACAATTTACTGAGATTTGACCTGGAAGATAGTTGAACCTATATTGACGATAAGAGTCATAGTCAGTCATTCAGCAAATACTTATTGGATATATTCCTTTTGGCAAGTTCTGTTCTAGGCACAAGGGATAGGTCATAAATAAGAATAGTATTTCCTGACCTCAAGAATAGCAATAAAAACTAATAAATGAATAAAACAAATTCAACTTGTAGTTAAAATTATGCAGAGCATAAGAACACACAATATGATAAAGACTAGTTAGAGGATCATGTCTAAAGCACAAATATCTTTGGTGTATTTCAGAAGATGTAAGAAGGCCAGTATGACGGGGACAAAATGAGGGTGGAGGAGAGGGATTGAAGAGGTAGGCATGAGCCAGATCTTGCAGAACTGCCCTTGTAAGCTATGTAAGCAATTTAGATTTTATTCCCACTATAATTCTAGCAATTGGAGGATTTAAGAAGTAAGGTGAAAATATTTTACCCTAAAATCTATGCCTATAAACTTTGATGTACATTTTTAAAAGATCACTGTGACTATAGTGTCAAAACTATATTTTAAGGTAACAGATGCAAAAGTAGAAAGAATCATTGGAAATATTTAGGCAAAATATGACGGTTATGTGGACTTGGAGATAAAGGGGCAGATACCGCATCTTTTGGGAGTTAGAGCCATAGGAAGGATATAGTAATTTCCCAGCTGAAGGCAAAGATTGGAAACCACGTAAGATGTATGATGTTTATACAGATTGTTCATAAGAGTGGGAAAGTTGCCAGAAAATAAGTTATCATACCCAATTCTGAGCAAAACCAGAGTGTCTCTACTTCAAAAATACCATAGGTATTCTGATTATAATACTTCAAGGAATAGGAAAGAGATAATAGGAAGCTAATGAAGTATTTAAGGTGTAGAGATCTGAGGCACGATTGTGGTATCGAAGAAACCTTTCCTCCAGGAAATCCAGGGAGTCAGAAGGCTTGTGTTCTAAGTCCAGCTCTGTTACTGTCCCAGGTGAAATTCTGAGGAACAAGCTGTATCTTTGTAACATTCTGTCTGCTTTGTAGAACAAGAGTGCTATGGAAGATTATAGTCACTAATAGCTTAAACATTTCATAGTCCCAATTAGTCTTTTGCTTTTAAAAATTATCAGTTAGAGATGGAATAAAAGGGAATATAATTGTGTGTTTTAAATAATTTTCTTATCGAATTGTAAACTATTTTAAACCTTGGAAACAGAACTTTAAAAAATATTTTATTCATATGAAAGTTGATACTGTTTTATTTAAGAGATAGTGAAATCATAAAATATTTGCCTTGTGTATTGAATAGCTAACCATTTTCCAAATCATAATTCATTTCTTATGTGTTAAACTCCCAAAATATAAAGATACTTTACATGGTTAGATTAAATCATATGTAAGAGAATCATTATCTAGCACTTACTGTGTGCGGAATACTGCTTTAAAAATGTTAACTCAATTAAATTATCAAAATACTCTCATAAGATAAGAGCTATTTTTACAACTATTTCATAGATGAGAAGATGAGACACAGAGAAATTAACTTTCCTCAAATCACATAGTTAATAAGTGGATGGGTCAAGGTTTTAATCCAATTTATACAGCACTAGGGTTTCTGCCCCTAAATGTTACATTATATCTGAAGTTGATAAAGGAAGGCCTGTATTCTTTACTTTCTTTCATTTTTCTTTTCCTTTCTTTCTTTCTTTCTTTCTTTCTTTCTTTCTTTCTTTCTTTCTTTCTTTCTTTCTTTCTTTCTTTCTTTCTTTCTTTCTTTCAGAAAGAGCACACATGAAACCAGGGAAGAGGGAAGAGGCAGGAAAAGAGGGGGAGGGGGAGAGAATCTTAAGCAGGCTTCATGTCCATGCCCTGCAAGGAGCCTGATGTAGGGTTCAGTATCCCAGGGCCATGAGATTGTAACCTGAGCTGAAATCAAGAGTCAGACGCCTAACAAACTGAGCCACTCCGGTGATCCAGGAAGTCCTGTATTCTTGAGAATTGAACATAGAGAAGCAGTTCCTGAATTCCTATGATAAATTATTCTCCATCATTATGAGGAAAAAATAAATAAAGACCTTTAAATTCCATAAAATAAATTTTAAAGAAATGAAAAGCTCTTATCCACCAAAGACTTTTTATACACTTAGAAGAATTGATTGAATAAACTAACACACAGTATATGTTTTTTGAGTGGATTCACACCAGAATAAGTGTTAAGTGGATTCACTTATAGCAGGTAGGTTTTCCCTAATAATCTTTAAGATGACTTGATTAGAGTGGTTTAGAAGAGATCAGCTTCCTAAAGAATAAGAGAAAAAGAAGAAACTTTTGTTGGATACTTGGTAGAGCTATCTAACAGGCTTATATTTTTCTTAAAAGTACACCTCAAATTTTGGCAATTTATATGTATATAACTCTAGTAAATCTTAGACTTACTTCAAACAATGAATTAGGTTACCACAAAATTAAATTCACTTGTTTCAAATGAATACTTTTATTCTGGTGAGTTGGAAGCTGTGAAAAGATTTCCTTCTCCTGAATTACCTTTTTACCACAAAGCAAACCTAATCTATTTTTAAAATTTGGTTTCTTTTTACTTGGTTTATTATGAGGGAATATAAAAGTTAAAAATATTGCATATGGATATTTGGATAAAATCAGGCATTGCAAAACTTAAACAAAAGTTTAAGTCCTGAAGTGCTTTTTTGATTATTTAAGATAGAATATATTTAATAACAATAGTTGCATACTATGCATTTAAAGTTCCATTTATTGGAAAATGGAAATTCATCTGTGAAATACATTACTGGCATATTTGGTTAGCCATTACATTTGTTTTCCTATTTAGAATACAGGAGAGTTTCTCTATGGGCAGTATAAATGTATATGGACTGAATGACCTTAAAACATGGATTGGGCCTTCATCCATTGCTTATAATAGCTAGGCATCAACTAAATACATTATATACATTATATCATGCTCCAACCCAACAGGTAGAACTGTCTTCACCTCCATTTTACAGGTGAGTAAGTTCAGACTTGCAGGGATTAAATAATTAACCAAAATAAACCTAAGGCAATGTATTTCAACCAGTGGGATTTGAATATAAGATTTCTGTGTCAAAAGCTGCAAACCCTATCCACAGTCATATAAAGTCAACATCATGTAGTATATTAAATATATTTAATAGGTATTTTTAAATTGTACTTAATCTCTACCTTGTTGTTTGTTTGTATAATTTTAAATATTAATTTCTTCATAATGTCACTTTTTCCTCTCTTTACCACCACCTACCTGCCTTGTGGTTGAATATTTCTTCTCAGGTTCAATTATTTGGTCTCCTACTTGGTCTCTTATCTCAGACCTCTTTAATAGATTTGGTATGCTGTCAGCAGATTGAAGTTTGTTTGTTTTTAGGCAGATTCCATTTTAAATTAAACCTGTGTTTCTTTATTCAAACACTTCTGTGTAAATATGAAAATCTTTTTTTTTCTTTAATTAGAGAGAGTATGAGAAGTGAAGGGGGTGGGGGGAGAGAGAGAGAGAGAGAGAGAGAGAGAGAGAGAGAGAGGGGGGGAGGGAGGGAGAGGGAGGGAGAGTCTTAAGCAGGTTCCACACTGAGTGTGGAGCCCCATGAGGATCTTAATCCCAGGACTCTGGGATCATGACCTGAGTAAAAATCAAGTGTTGGATGCTCAACCGACTGAGCCACCCAGGTGCCCCAATATGAAAAATTTTAAGCTATTTTATAAGATTTCTGATCACCATCCTCCATTAACTACTTTTATCTCCCTTTCCACTAACTCTTTATTTCATCCAAGCTGGTTTCCTCTGTGATTTAGGAACTAGTGATACTTATTGTCACCCTCACGTTTTTTTTTTCCTCATTCTTTTTCCCATTTTACCTTTACATAGAAAAGGATCAGTTAAAATGCCACTTTTCTAGGCTGATTTTAGCTACGGCACTCCATATTAACATGTTTCTTTTTGAAACTCCAGGCATTTATTATCCCTACCATTCATGAGGTATTTAATCATGTAGTGTCTAATATTCTCATATAACTTGAGGTGTATATTCATTACCTCTTTACTGCGTCTTACACAATCTCTACCCATGACTTCTCTATTATATGCTGAGTGAATAGTAACTGCAGTCAATTATGCATTTACCAAAGTTGTTCCACTTGAGAATAATCAAAGGTGATTGTACTTGAAAATGCAGTATCAGCTAAATGGTGTTTGCAATAGCACTGTTATTTTCATATTAATTTTCCTGTTTGTAAAGGTGCAAAAAAGGAAAATTACACATGCATTCAAATTAAAATATGCAGTCAAATATGGAAGCTGAATATATTTGTCAATACAGCAATTTGAGACAAAAGTTATAAAATTGCATGATTCAAAATAAAAGCATGGATTACCATTTAGGATAAGTTTCTTAAATGGTGATTGAATATCTTTCTTGGATGGCAGATATAGTAAAATTTTATGTTAATTCCAGGTATGTTTTGTAAGTGTTCCTACCTCCTTGAAGAAGCCATATCAGAACATTTATAATTTAGTAATATTTACTGTGTATTTAAACATTGGTTTTGTAAGTAAAAGAATATCAAAGACCACAGGTTTTTTTATTATTCATTTAGCAAATATTTATTGAATACCTAATATATAATAAACACTATTAGAGAATACGAATTTTTTAATACAGAGTTAGTTTCTTCTCACAAGTGCTCACATACTGGTGTTGAGGTGTCCATAGAAAATCAAAACACTACAAAAACAAATACCTGCTTTAATGGAGGCCTGTGTAATATACACTTGGAACAGACATGAGACACAAATTGGTTTAAGTTGATAATGAAATGTTTTTGGTCTAATTCCTATTTTACCTAGGTATCTAGAGTATGTCCCAATTTAAGGAAATCTTATATACAAATGTACAGAATAGATTAATTAGAGAGTTTGGAGTTGCATAAAGGAAGATCTGCTAAGACTTACTCCACTATGTTTAAAATTTTTACACATGCATGGATTAAAAGATTTATACAAGATTTTGTAATTACACAACTTTTAATTAATGGGATTTATAGATAAAATAGAAAACTGCCTCTTATGGTTCCAAATTTTCGAATAGAAACACTTAACATGGTACTAATGTTCATGAAATACTATAACTGGTTTTTCAGGAAAGCTCCTGCTTGTTAGGAAAATTGGATTTTTCCAAGCACCAGCTTACAGATGACCTGCCTGGGTGTAAAATAGCCATTGGGAAATTCAGGCTCAGGCCAATGGCATTAATATATAGAATGGTTCTCCATGTTGGAACTGGATATGAACCAAATTAAGAGACCATTTTAATGCTCAGAAACATCACATTTGTAAAGCCTGCAAATCATAGTTTCTGCTGATTATACAGCTATATAGAGCAATTGCAAGCAATGCATTGGAGGCTCTGAATCTTGAGTTTCTGCTGTTGCCAATGTAGTATTTCATCTTTGAATGTGCCCTCATGATCCTTGAGAATCTGTCATATCTGAACTATGCTAGATCAGTGTAGGCACTCTACTTGTACTGAATATAAGATGCTTTTCCAGTTTCCTTTAATTCAGTATTCCAGAACATTCCAATGAAATGTAAACCAAAGCTTTGATAGCTTATTTTAAAATGGTAATAGAAACATGATAAAGTGACTAATGTTCAGTACACCATTAGTTGTTATTCAATGGTATAGCAAACATTGTAATGCTGAATACAAAGTAAAACTGTGAAAGTAGATTATGAATGAAGTTCAAGCACCTGAGTTTTACTGTAGAGGGATACTTATGGTGGAACTGCAGTGGAAACACCCATTCATATTTCAACTAACTGTATAAGTAATTGTTTCAAGCTTCTATGGAAAATAGGAAGTTATTATCTGAATATCTACTAATGTAGAAGATGAATTCGATGAAAAAGTTTATAAATTTTAAATCATACAGTAGTATGAGAAGGTGGTGAATATTTTGAGTATCTACCATACCAAGCTTTATTCTATAATATTCTCATATAATTTTGGCTAATAAGTATAATAAGTATGTAAAGGTAATCTGTGTACCTTATATTTGAGCTTTTGCTATACTTCAGTATTGTCTGAGTGCAATAGCATATACAAAAACCTCTTGTTACTTACAACATAGTTCTGTTATGAAATAAGAAACAACAGGTGTCAAAATGTGGAATGCAGATGATAATCACAATAGTAGGTTACTTAGGAAGTGACAAACATATGTAGGTATTGCCAGGAATATTTTCATGTATGTTTATATGTCTGCCTATATACATAGATAGGTGTATGTGCATGTTTGTGTGCATACATAAATATTCACATAATGACAAAGTATTGTCCCTATCAAAGCTTGGGCTAAAGAATCAGAGAAGCATGGTTTGAAATAATCCTCATATAACCTTGAGCAACCGGTAAAGCCTTCGTCTCCTCATTTGTAGAGTGAAAATGTTAATACCTACGTCTTTGGGTTTTTATAAGACTTAAATAGAATGACGTTTGTAAAACACAAATTTATAGTCGTCATGTTGTGATTATTATATCAATTATCAATATGCATAGTAACTCTATAAAAATAAATGTATGCTTTCCTTGTTAGCAAACTTTGTAGTGTATAATTCAATAATTTTTACATTAGTTTTCTGCACTATTCAGCTACAGAAGTGCCACAAATACATGACAGCAGGACATTCACAATTGTCAGATTGAAGAATGGATTGTAAGTTTGTTGCTAAACCAGCAGTAGATATGGTTGTCAAACTTTACTGAGGTGTCAGAGTACTTGAGACATAGTGTAGTGATGAGTGAGTTTGCTTAGAATGTTCAAATCATGTATGTATACAAGCCATCTTATTATGCAACTATTCTTTAATTCTAGGTTGAAAGATAAAATGTCTGTTTATTTTTTCCATAAAATAGGGTTTTCACAAAAGAATTTTATGATAAAAGTTGTGAAATACATTTTTATTTCTAATGGTCTGAATAAAGCTATGCTTGTTTTGCTTCTTACAAAAAAAAAACTGTGTATGAAGACATAAAACCATTAGTTAAAACTGCTGTCAATTAAATCCTACAAAAGAGTGCTTTTTTATTACAATAGTAATTTATAATTCAAGCACCATCACCAGTTGTTCTTTAAAAGTTGTGGTTCACTTCTTCACTGCTTTAGATTACAGAATAGGTATGTTCCAGATATAATGAGTAACCTGTATACTCTGTGATGGGAACTCAGATTATGAATTGGAAAGGACTTGGCCTTTGGCCACATGACCTTAAGTAGGTCTTCCAGTTAGAGTGTTCCACGAGAAAACATACCCAAAAGTTACTGCCTTAAAATAACAAATATGATTTATTTGGCTTATAAATGTGAAATTATTTTATGTTTTATTTATTTTTGATAAAGAGAGAGACAGAGCATGAGAGGGGGAGGGGCAGAGAGAGAAGGAGACACAGAACCGTAAGCAGGCTCCAGGCTCTTAGCTGTCAGCACAGAGCCTGACGCGGGGCTCAAACCCACTAACGTGAGATCTGACCTGAGCTGAAGTCGGAGGCTTAACCGACTGCGCCACCCAGGCGCCCATAAATGTGAAATTTTGACAAAGTTTAGCAAAGGCAGCTCTTCTCTGCTTCATACAGCATTTCTGAGGTGGTTATCCAAGGGCCTGGTGAATCTACACTACAGGTAGCTTACTCACCTGGCTGGCAAGATAGGACTGGTTGTCAGCTGGGAGCTCAGCTAGAGCTGGGGGCCAAGGCTTCAGTTCTTCACGTGGGCCTCTCCATGGCTGCCTGACCTTCCTCTTGGCATGGTGTCTGGTTTCTAAATGTAAGCATCCCAAAAGGAAGAAGCAGCTCTATGACTTTTTATGAGCTAGCTGAGGAAGTCATATAGACCCCCCCTAGTCACAAACATATCCAGATTCAGGAGGTGGGGAACATGGACCTGAAGGGAACATTTTGTGGGAAGGGTGTCCATGAGACATTGTCAGAAGAGTGCGGGAGCAGGAGGCATTGTGGAGGCTGCTTTAGGAAAATACAATCTGCCATAGCAAGTTGCTTAATATCAACTTCAGTTTTCTCATCGAAGTAATAATATGCTGAGCACCCTTCTGATCGCTTTACACATATTCATTAAATTCTCACATGAACCTGTGACTTAGATGCTATCATTTATTGCTGTTTTCCAGACAAGGAAAATGATGCACAGAAAAATAAGTTACCTGAAGTGACAGAGTGACAATACAAGAACAGAACTCAAAGCTAAATAATCTAGTTTCAAAGGCCATATTCTTTATTTTCCTTTGTAACTAATTTTTACAAGAATATTTAAAGAAATGTGGACAAACTGTTTTTGCACTGTTATCTGGCTCATTCTGAATGCTCAATAACTATAAATAGTTTTGCTGTAGCTCATATTACTACTGTATCTTACAGTGAATCACTGGGTATGTTCTCTGCGGGGATGGTTTTTCTTATTCATAAAAGTAAATTTAGACTGGCTTAAGGGGTATAAAAGAAAGGAATATTGAAGAAAAAGTTAGAAACTGTCATTACAGTTGGATGTCTAAAAAATAGTGACATAACAATAAGAATCTCTAATGAGGGAATAAAAACTTAAATGGTATCTCATTTCAGAATATCTGGAAATATGGTGATTGATGGCAACAAACACGTTTGTAAAAGTGGTTCTAAATATGGAAGTAGTATTAATAATGTAGGCTTAAGTTTAAAACTAAAACATACCTGGGAGTAACAAATTAATTAAAAATTATATTAGAGGATTAATATTAGAACACTGAAATGGTGATCTGTATTTATAGGAAAAACATGTTTAGTTTTTAATATTGTGCCAATGTTATTACTGGATTGCTTACAAACAGGTGATAAATGGTAATAAAAGTAAAAATGGTGTCCAATCATAAAAACTGCTTATGATCTTCATACCTCTACTCCCTTACTCTCACACAAGAAATGCCTTTAGAATTTTAACTGTGCATGTCACAAGCCTGAGACTACAAAAGTATTTCTGACTTGACTGTCCAAATAATGCCCTGTTATTGACACTTACCCATCTCTTGAAGGAATGTGTTTTTTTCAAATCATTTTTAATGTATAAAGTATGTCTATGACAGAAGATAAAACAAAGATCTAACATATCTACTTTATGCTTGTTAATGGCAAATTATGTGGATTTGCCTGTGTATAGCTCTTCATTTTATAAGTTACTATATCACATAGTAAAAACTAAACAAATAAACAAAATGCTATTACTCCTTAGGTTCTTCTTTACATAACCAAAAGTTCAAAACTTTTGTGAAAGTCTGAGACCCCAGTCACTAGTGATCCTTTGGTTCAGTTTTCAAAGTCTTTGGTATGTTAAACAGAATCCCTTCCCCGCATATACAGTTTGGAAGTAAGCCCAGGAGTTCATAAACAAGCCAATGGGATTGATGCTCCTGTCTCTCCATGTTCTTCCCAGTACTCTCTGGTTCACTATGGCTCCTAGAAGGTCTCTTGGCTAGAAGGCTGGCTGAATCTTCACATACTCCACCCTGCCCTGTACTTCTTCAACTGGATATGCATCCAGGGCCCAGTGACATGAAGGCAGAGAGGGGAAAAAAATGCAGTCAATGGGACTTGACTCTACCAGCTCCAAATTACAGTTTCAGTGAATGAAGAGGAGGTTTATCTTTCTTAAGAATTTTGGCTTCTGTGGGCTCTCATTACTGGCCACTATCACTCCCAGCACCATTACCACCACCATCACCCCACCATCATCACTACTAGATGATTATATGAGGAAGGCAGGAGAGAAGGGAGACAAGAAAGAGACATAGAAGAGGAACAGACATTCACATTCTCTGCTGAGTATTAGGAGTAATGTTTCCCACTCCCAGAACTATGATGAGCAGGCTTGTCCTGGACCTGTGTTTGTGACCTGGTGCCCACTTTTGGTGTTCAGTCCATTCAGTTTAGGTTCCAAGTGTTTGGGGGAGACTGAGGGAGGGAAAGGAGAGAAGGATGGTAAACTCATCACCAGCTCAGTAGTACTGCATATCTTGTTCTTCTCCAGTATACCTGCTTCTACTTACTTTTCAGAGTCCTCAAATATCTATTGGGTATAGTGTGCTCAGATTTTGTACATAAGCAGGAGAAAGAGGACACAGTTTGCTTATTCCATTCTTTTCAGAACCAAAGCCCCTTTCTCTTATTCTTTAGGATAAAAGTTACATAACCTAAAATATAGTTTGGTAGTTCTGTTGGTTTTTCTATTTGTTTATTCAAGAGAAAGCCCATTTTAGAAATTTTTTGATGGAAGTTTAGAAATTAGAATTAGTAACTGGACAATTTTACATATACCATCTCATGAGGACTTTATGGTAGGACTGTATGGTTGAAGTACACCCTACAAGTTTATTACTAATAGATTTGCATTTGGTCTTGAGATTTTCCTTGGGTTGTTAATAATAGATTGCAGAAGCAAACTATTTATGGTTATTTACTCTTAGATTTTAGGGGTTTTTTTTTCTTTTTATTTTTTAATTCCCTAATCTTTCCTGCCTTCTCTGCTTACTTGACAGCTAAAGTTAATTTTCAAAATGGCAGAACTGGGGCACCTGGGTAGCCCAGTCGGTTAAGTGTCATGCTTCAGCTCAGTTCATGATCTCACAGTTCATAGGTTCAAGCCCTGCCTCGGGCCTGTGCTGACAGCTAGCTCAGAGCCTGGAGCCTGCTGCAGATTCTGTATCTCCCTCTCTCTCTGACCCTCCCCTGCTCATGCTGTCTCTCTCTGTCAAAAATAAATAAAAAACATTAAAAAGAAATTTTTAAAATGGCAGAACAAAAACTAAGAAAGCAGTGATGAGTTTACCTATCCCAGATTCTTAAATTCATGAATTCTGATGTTTTGAGAAATGATGCAGATCACATATTTTACTGATAAGTCATTCAGGTTTATCTAAACTTATAGACTGTTGAACACTGATGAGGGAAAGCAGTCAATTATATTAATAAAAGTTTCTGTCACACAAGAGGCAATTCAGTATTTCATCAAATGGTGAGAACTGCATGATACGCCAACTAGGATTACTTGTGGTCTCTTTTCTTAGAGTTCTCTCATAATGAAGATAAATCCCTAAAACATTGCTAGCAGTGTATAGCCTAACCATTCCATATTTAACATAATATATGTATAGAAAAGTTCATACATTTCTTAATTTTGTTTTAGCAGAGACGTGCATGTATGAGAAAGTACTTTCAGACTGTATTTCAGTAATATCAGAGACTTCAATTTTCTAAAGACAATGAAATTTCAAACATTTATGAGATAAATTGCATTGGAGGGTACATACTTCTTTAATATTAGTGGCATTTCAGTAACTATACTCAAATAGAATGGGCCTTTAATACATGCTTTTCAGAAAAATTATTTTGGCCTTATAATATGTATGACATCTTGTATTACTTTAAGCAAATATTTAAATATTTACTTAATTATAAATGTATTTTTGAAGTAGAAGACTATGTTTTAACTTAGATTATTTATTATATAATTTTATGAGAATATTTATATATTTTACATTTTATAGGTCTACTCTTATCAAATTACATTGTATTTATTCTTCTAACACTTTTGCTATTTTTATAAGTAGGCACATAGGAACATGGAAACAGATATTTCATAAATAATAACTTGATTTAATTTGATTATTTTCAAGTAAATATATTCCAATTATATGATTAGAAATTTACTAAAGCATAAACTCATTTGTTTTTTTTCTCCATAATATTTTATTGTCAAATTGTTTTCCATACAACACCCAGTGCTCTTCCCCTTAAACTTATTTGTTAAGCATAGTTAATTGGCCATATCAGTTCCGTTCCCTCAGGATACTTCATTAAAATGAGTAAGGGAACATAGTTCTATAGCAACAAGGACAAAATGGGGAGGAGGGAGTAGAAAATACCTCAGATGAGAAAGATCAACATGTTAACAAAATTACAAATTTAAAATCAAGTGGAAGAGTGAAAACTCACTCAGCCATGAATTTTGGTATGCCTGTCTGACAAGATAGAAGCTACTTTCACTTTGCTATTCTGTTGGGTATACACCTAGGAGTAGAATTGTTATGTCCAAAGATCTATCTATGTTCATTTATCATAAATACTGCCAGTTTCCCAAAGTGGTAGCACAAATTAAAAATCCTTCGGCAATGTATGAGAGAGCTTATATTGCCCTATATCCTCACCAACACTTAGTATAGTGTGTCTTTTTCACCTTAGGCAATCTGATAGATGGCAGTTGTATTGCATTGTACTTAAGATAAATTTTTCAAGTATGCCTTTGAGAAACTAACTAGGTGAACTTGGGAGAAAAACATTATAAAACAGAAACATGAAGACAATTAGAAAGATAATAATTCAAAATGATTAACAGTTTGGTTTTTACTTGCAGCCAAGATATAGTAACATCTGTTGCCTGAAAAAATACTAGAAAACACATGTAGGATATATGAAAAAAAATCATTTTAAGGCAATCTATCAGGTTAAGAAAGACTGTGATCCTTAGAGATAGAAAATAAAATAGATAAATGGGAGAGCCCAACAACTGTCCTTATTTAGTGTCTTGAGAGAGTTCCCAGGCCAGGGGCAGGGAGGAGAGACCCTCATAGAAGCGAGGAGTCTCCTTCTGTAGCTTAAGAAGACAGATCTGAGAGTCCATGTACACAGACAGCTGGATTTCATAAAACAGAGTATGAAAGAGTGCTTCCCTAAATGAGAATTCCAGAGAGCTGCAGACATACCCATGAGTGTTCACCTGAGTTTGCTCATGAGCAAACAAACCAACAAAGGAGATTGAATGAGATCATAAAAAGCATGCAGTTATTTAAAAAAAACAAAAAAAGGAAGAAAATGGAACAAAGAACAGGTGGGACAAATGGGGAAAAAAGTAGAAAGATAGACTTAAACCTAGGAATGTCAGTAACTACATTACATGTAAATACACAAAACATCTCAATTAAAGAAGTTGTCAGATTGGAATAAAGAAGAAAAAGCAAGACTAAGAAAAGTGCCTGCCCCTCCCCTACTCATAATCTGTCTCTCTATCTGTGTCTCGCAAAAATAAATAAAATGTTAAAAAATTCTTTTTAAATAAATAAATAAAATATTTAAAATAAATACAATAAATATAAAAATGTAAATAGATGAAAATAAAGGGATGCCAGGAAACTTTTGGAGTTCAATGGATATGTTCACTATCTTGATTTCAGTTAAATACTCATAGTTGCGTAAAGTCAGAACTTAATCAGTTGTTCATTTTATATGTACTTGCAGGTTTTTTTCATGTCAGTTACACCATAATAAAACTGTTAAAAATAGGATGGTGTGTGTGGAAAGAGGTAAGAAGTCTAAAATTTATGTAGCAGTGGAAGTGGAGTTTGCAAAAACAGGTGTGAGCTCAACTCTGAAGCAATTTAATGCCAAACTGAGTTTGGACTTTATGGTAGAGACCAGGTGTTAGTAAACATGTTCTGTAAGGGATCAGGTGGTATACATTTTAGGCTTTGCAGGCCAAGAGTCAAAACCAATGTTACCAGGTACCTATGTAATCA
This sequence comes from Suricata suricatta, assembly GCF_006229205.1. Lineage (NCBI taxonomy): Eukaryota > Metazoa > Chordata > Mammalia > Carnivora > Herpestidae > Suricata > Suricata suricatta. The sequence goes on from NC_043704.1 coordinate 45,122,321, forward strand.
TTTAAAGATCCATAAGCTATTCTTAGCTCACAAGCTTTATAAAACCAGGGGGTAGACCAAATTTGGCTAAGGGGCAGTGTTTGCTAACTCCTACTCTTTTGACTATTGACTATTTTTGACAGAAGCATGGTTATCTCTACCATCTAGTAATGTAACTGGTAATAACTATGATATAGATTTGAGCAAGGAGAAAACAGAGGCAAGCAGATGAGATGAATGCAGTAGTACAAGAAATGTGGATTTACATAATAAGGTTGTAGTATTGTGGAAGGAAACTAAAAAATAGAATCCTTATAGAACTTCTTTATCCATTCATTTATTGAAAAGCATGTAGGTTATATCTGCATCTTGGCTGTTGTGAAAAATGCTGCAGTAAACAGGTACCTTTTTGATACCCTGTTTTTATTTCCTTTTGATAAATACTCCAGAGTGGGATCACTGGATCATATAGTAATTCTATTAATTTTTTTGAGGAACTATACTGTTTCCCATAGTGGCTTAAATAATTTATGTTCCCATCAACAGTGCAGAAGAATTCCCTTTCCTCCATATCCTAACACTTGTTATTTTTTGTCTCTTTGATAATAGCCATCCTAACAAATATGAAGTAATGTCTCATTATGGTTTTGATTTGTATTTTTCTGATGGTTAGTGATGTTGAGCATCTTTTCATGTGTCTATTGGCCATTTGGATGTCTTTTCTGGAGCAATGTCTACTCAGTTCCTGTAGTCATTTTTTAATTCAGTTACTTTTTTGTTGTTAAATTGGATGAATTCTTTATAAATTTTGGATATTAACATCTTATCAGATAGATAATTTGCAAACCTATTATCTTGTTTTGTGGTTTGCCTTTCATTTTGGTTCTTTTTCTCTTGCTGTGAAGAAGTATTTAGGTTTAATATAGTCCTACTTGTTGATTTTTGCTTTTGTTGCTTCTGCTTTTTGTGTCCTATTCAAAAAATCTTTGCTGAAACCAATGTCAGGGAGCTTTTCCATATGATTTCCTCTAGGAGTTTTATAGTTCCAGGTCTCATATTTAATATGCTGAATATAAGCTATTTAATAAAATTTTTGTGAGTGGTGCAAGATAGGGATCTAATTTCATTCTTCTCTTTGTGGTTATCTAGTTTTCCCAGTACCATTTATTGAAAAGACTATCCTTTCCCTATGGTATAGTCTTGGTTCCCTTATCAGAAGATTAGTTGACCATATATCAAATAATTTATCTCTGGGTCCCTCTGTTCTGTTCCATTGGTCTGTGTTTCTATTCTTATGCAAGTACCTTACTGCTTTCATGACTATAGCTTTTGTTATAGTTTGAAATCAGAGAGTGTTATACCTCTAGTTTTGTTTGTTTGTTTGTTTCAGAATTTCTTTGGCTGTTGGAGTTTGTGTGTGTGTGTTTCCATACAAATTTTAGGAACTTTTTTTCTACATCTGTGGAAAATGTCATTAGAATTTTGAAAGGGATTGCATTGAATATATAGAAGATTTGGGATAGTATGGACATTTTAATAATTAATTCTTCTGATCCATGAGCATGGGAATTCTTTTCATTTGTTTGTGTCTTCTTCAGTTTCTTTCATCAAAGTTTTGTAATTTTCCCTATAGAGATCATTTACTTCTTGGTTAAATTTATTTCAATGTATTTCATTTTCTTGATGCTATTATGAATGGGGTTATTATCTTTTTTATGAACAAAGTCAGTATAAAATGGATAGAAAAATGTTTCTAAAAACAATAAGTATAACTGTAATATTGTTAATAAAAAGCTCCTACAAATTAATAGAAATATCAAACACATGCAGTATTGACATACATTGGAAAATATTCTTTTTTTTTTAAATTTTTTTTAATGTTTTCTTTATTTTTGATATAGAGAGAGACAGAGCATGAGAGGGGGAGGGGCAGAGAGAGAAGGAGACACAGAACTGGAAGCAGGCTCCAGGCTCTGAGCTGGCTGTCAGCACAGAGTCCGACACGGGGCTTGAACCCACGAACGTGAGATCTGACCTGAGCCGAAGTCGGAGGCTTAACCGACTGAGCCACCCAGGCTCCCCCATTGGAAAATATTCTTATCTAGGGTGGTTTGTTTTTTGAAATGAAGTATATATTCCCTATGAATAGATAAATAAAAAAGTGATAGTGAAGAAGAAGAAAACAATTTAAATGTTCTTAAGACATGGGTACCAATATCCCATTTGTAACAGAAATACAAACAAAATCTAAAATCACTAACTAAATAAATATATTGAATGGTTATTACATTAGAGTTCTAATAATTTCATAAAATTTTTTCAAGCCTTTGTAAAAACTAAACGTATACTTGATGTATGCTAAGCATTATGGATATATTCCCATCTCTGGCTTGTGGCAATTACAAGAAATTGAGGTGATAAGTGTCACAAAGTTATAACCTAATATGATTCAAGCTAAAAGAGAAGTATATGTTGTGTACCATTAGTGTGTGCTACATAAAGACAATGTGACTATTAAAACAATGGCTTTCTAACATTTTAAAGAACATAATCCTTTGTTTTTAAATGAAATTACAATTAAAATGTATTTTTATAAGTTCAACATTTAAAGATTAAGGGAATTTTGATGTGTACATGAACATTTCAAATCATAGATAATATTGAGAGTGGCAGTACCAATATTCAACTTCTATTTCTTGTGAAATATTCAAATTCAAGTGAATAATAATTTCAACTGGAAAGGTTTTTTGGTTTTTTTGATTGTTTCTGTTTGTTTTTGTTTTTGTTTGTTTTTCTACAGCCTGCTCATCTTAAGATATTAGAATAATCAGTTTTGACCTGCAACTGAATCACATTCTGTATCTTTTAGTCACTTCTTCCATCACTTACAGAAAAACAAAACAAAAACAAAAACACAAACCCCTAAATTTATGGTAAGATGAATTATGTTATGATCAGAACATGCACTAAGTAGAAATGTATAACCTTCTGCAGGAATTTGATTAGCAGAGTATTCACACTCTATCCAATTCAGTGCAAAAAAAAATATATATATATATATAGAACACCTACTTAATGATAATCACTGTGTCCTGCCAGTCCTTGTGGGCCCTTCAGCCATTAAACAAGTAATTGTCATGGTGTTGTTGAAAGGGGTAACAGAGGGGTGCCTGGATGGCTCAGTTGGTTAAGCTCCAGACTCTGATTCACCTCAGGTCATGACTTCACTTGAGGTCAAAGCCTCTCTTGGGGCTCTGCGCTGACAGCATTGAGCCTGCTTGGGATTATCTTTCTCCCCTTCTCTCTATTCCTCTTCTGATCATATGTGCACTTCCTTTCTCTCTCCCTCCCTCTCTCTTTCTCTCAAAATAAATAAACAAAGAAAGAGTTAACAGGACGGATAATCCTCAAGCTGGACCTGGGCAATTAGAGGCTCCTCAACCCCTCCCCTATTTGGACTCTATGGTCTTCCTTCTGTTCCCATAGTGTGAGCCATTTTCAAGGATCTACAATTGAGAGAGTAAGATGTTGCTAAGACCATCTAGATAGTATACGATGATTCAAGCTAAAAGTCCTTATTTAAGTCCTTCTCTATAAAATTTTCAGATTCTGGAGGGTGGGTGCAGAGAGCTATTTATCTTACAGCTGCCCAAAGCAAGCCTCATATGTCAGTTCCCTTGCTTATTTAACCTTCCATTTACCAATCTGGAGTGGTCTGTCTCTTTCTTCTGTCTCTCCTTGCCTTTGCACAGGGCCAGTTTGCAAACCAACTGATGTACTATTGTTGAAAAGTCATAGGTACCTGGAGAAAGTAAACTAGTCTAGAAAATCAAGAAGAAGTGAGACCTAAAAGAAGACTAGGAGATAGCAAGATGAAGGGTTATCAGGTGGGATGGAGAAAAGAGATTTTCAACAGAAGAAAAGGCTTGAGCAGAAGAAAGATCATGGTAGATTTATAGAAATTAAAAGAGTCCTCAGCAATTCATTCATTCATTTACTGAATATTGGTAGAAGGCCAAATAATGTCTGGCATTGTTCTAGACCCTGGAGATGCACCTCAGTTAAAAAAAAAAGAAAAGAAAAGTCTCTACCCTAACAGAGCATACAATTTAATAAAAAATTAAACATATCATGTGTCAAATGTTAAATTCTTTAGAGACAGGAAAAAGAGTGGAGAGTAATACAAATTACTGTGCAGTAGGATGCAGCCAGAGATGCAGTTTTAAAAAGGGAATCAGGCTTCATGAATACATTAACATTTTTGCAAAGACCAGATATAAGGTAGGGAACAAACCATACAGATAGGGTAAGAGCAAGTGTTAAAGGCCCAAGAGCAGGAGCCTGCTTTCCTGCAAGGTTCTAGAGGAGGCCTGTGTGGTTTGGAGGAGAATATCAGGGGAAAGGTGGAGAGCAAAATCATGCAATGCTTAGTAGACAAGTAAACTAGGGCAATGGCTTTGCTCTAGCAGAAATAGAAAGCCACCGGAAGCTTCGAGCCCACTAACCATGTGATTTCATGTATGCTCTAAGGAGGTCACTGCCTGCTGGGTCAGAATGGAGTGTAGAAGGGCAAAACCTTAATCAAGGAGGTGTTAAAGGGGAATTAGCATCATTTGATATGGTTGGAGCTGTAGACAGGGCCAAACCACAGGTGCATTTATTAATTCAGTTAATTTTAAACCCTATCAGTTCATTTTAAACCTTAACGTAAAGACGGTTGGCAGTCATCAAAGTTTTTCAACACGGAGATATAATGAACAGATTTCTGTGTTTAAAACTGTACTATCCATTGTGGTGGCTACTAGCCACATGAAGTGACTAGACACTTGAAATGTGGCTAGTTTCAATTTTTTAAATAATTTTTTCTTTTTTTTTTCTTTTTTTTAGCACAATTATTTTTATAAGTTGCCAAATAAAGTCAGTTTTTAAAACCTGAGTCTTGCCATTCTCAATCACTTTTCTGTATCCATGCCACTTATAACAAATATAAGCTGCCTATTAAGATGTGTTTTAGCCATCCCTTTGCACACCATGTAAATATTTTTATTATTTTTATTTTTTATAACAGTTGATCATCAAATTAGTTTTCATATAATACCCAGTGCTCATCCCAACAATACCCTCCTCAATGCCCATTACCCACTTCCCCTCTCCCGCAACCCCATCAACGTTCAGTTTGTTCTCTGTATTTAAGAGTCTCTTATGGTTTGCCTCCCTCCCTCTCTGTTTGTAACTTTTTTCTCTCTCCTTCCCTTCCCCAATGGTTGTTTCTCAAGATTGTGGCTAGTTTGAATTGAGATGTGCAGTGAATGTAAAGTACATATTGAATTAATTATTACAAAATACTTAGTACAAAAAACCCCAAATAATATAAAATATTTAAAGAGCTGAATTATATGTTGAAATACTTTTTTATATATTGTGTTAGATGAAATATATTATTAAAATTAATTTCTCCTGTTTCTTTTTAGTTATTTTAAGGTGGCTGCTATAAAATTTAAAATTATGTATATATGTCTTATCTTTTAAAACTGTTGGACAGAGTAGGTTTAGAAGATCCCTCTGTTGGGGCACCTGGGTGGCTCACTTGGTTAAGCGTCATACTTTGGCTCAGGGCATGATTTGCAGTTCCTGAGTTGGAGCCTCGCATCAGGCTCTATGCTGACAGCTTGGAGCCTGAAACCTGCTTCGGATTCTGTGTCTCCCTCTCTCTGCCCCTTACTCGCTTCTTCTCTGTCCATCTGTCTGTCTGTCTCTCTCTCTCAAAACTCAATAAGCATTTTAAAAAATAGGGGGGAAGGGGAAGGAGAAGAAGGAGATCGTCCACTTTCAGAATGAAGTAGGCAAGATTGGGTGCTGAGACCAGTTAGCAGCCTGGTCTCCAGAACAGTTTGAATATCACTAAGTTATTCTAAGTGGTTTAATAGCTCTTTTAAGCATTCTTAATTTCTAAAAGAACATGACAAATTAGCTGAAAACACTAAGCATAAGAAATTATTTAAATTTTTGGTTTTTAGTTACCAAAGAAAATAAAGCTAACAATGTTTTGTGGCACAGAATGAAGTTATTGCCAAGTTGGTTGATATGCTGAGCAGTCTTTATGGCTGAGATTTGAATGACTGGTAACAGAAAGAAAACAAAACGTTTAAAGCTCTTGTCTGTGTGTCTTACAGGTTTTATATCTGCACATATAGTAAACTTTAGTATAGTTGTACAGTGTTCACATTCCTAATTAATTTATTTCAAAATGGTCTTATTTCAAAAGGCTTTCACAATATATTTAAATTATATTTAAAATATTAATTGGAATATGCAGAATGCAAGCTCCTGAGAGCTTTCTCATGAGAAAGAGAAGAAGACAGAGTGTGAGCAGGGGAGAGGCAGACAAAGAGGGAGACAGAACTGTCCACAAATTCCCCATTTAAATTTGCACACTCTCTAAAAATGAGTAGTTTATCAGACTTATAGATATCATAATAGATTAAATATAGATTTGATTAAATTTCTAATTGGGTTCAACATTTAGAATTGTTTGCCAAAGTATTACAAATGTTTCTGTGGAATATATTCAATTATTTTAAACTTCATAATTAAGTAGAAAATAATTTCTTTATTGAAAAAAATATATAAGCTCAATTTACAAAATATATATAATGCCTTGTCTTGTAACTACTATATCATGAGGTTAGATTTATAGATTAAATATTTTTTTTAATTTTAGAGTTTTATTAATTTTTAAAGAGAGAGATAGTGCAAGCAGGGGAGGGACAGAGAAAGACAGACACACAGAATCTGAAGCAGATCCAGGCTCTGAGTCATCAGCACAGAGCGTGACACAGGGCTGAAACCCACAAATTGCGAGATCATGATCTGAGCTGAAGTACAACAGCTTAACCAACTGAGCCATCCAGGTGCCTCAGACATTAAATATTGTTTTAAAGAATATTTTGTTTGTGAAAATGTTAGGAGCTAATTATGTATTATTTACATACTCTAAATTTTGACAGGCTTAGAGGAATATTTTGATGATAACAGTGTTTTTATTGATTAGTGATATAGTATTAATTTATCAGTTAAGAGACTATGGTTGATATTTATTATTTAACACCACTTAGAATTTCATTGGTAGTGAATAACCAAATTTTTAATAGTAAATTTACTCTATAGAATTGATTATTTTACTTCTCTTGAATTACTAGGTCATTTATAAAAGGTGATATTATAAAAGCAAACATTAACTATCAAAAATAATTCATTTACAGCACATGCGTTTATGTGTGTAAGTGCACATTTGTGCACATCTTGTGGTTTATGTCCTCCTAGAGGATGAGTCACTGGTGCATAGAATACTGCTGATATCAATTGAATTGCAGTCATTTAGATCAGTTGGAATATTCATCAAAATGTACCTAGAGAAAGACAAAGTTATTTTATTGGGACTCAATAAATTTACCTCAAAAAAATTAAGTGGCATTTTTTTCTTTCTCTCCTGACTATATAAGCAGAAGCCTTATCAGAGATTATTTTTAAGATTCTTGTGAATTTCTAAGAAGAGCATTTTGTGAAAATGAATTGGATTAAAATAAGTAAACATTATTCTTCTTCCTTTATTTTGCTTACCAGTGTTAATTTATGTCTATATCTATGTATAAATATTTTAATGTTTAATTTTGAGAGATCACAAGCAGGGGAGGGGCAGAGAGAGGAAGACAGAAGATCCAAAGGGACTCTGTGCAGAGAGCCTGATGTGAGGCTCAAACTTACAAACCGCAAGATCAGGTTCTGAGTCTAAGTGGGAGGCTAAACTAACTGAACACCCAGGTGCCTCTAACAGTGTTAATTTAGAAAGTGATTGGGGTGCCTGGGTGGCTTAGTTGGTTAAGGGTCCGGCTTTGGCTCAAGTCATGATCTCACGATTCATGGGTTCAAGTCCCTGTGTCGGCCTCTGTGCTGACAGCTCAGAGCCTGGAGCCTGCTTCGGATTCTGTGTCTCCCTCTCTCTCTGACCCTCCCCTGCTCACAGTGTCTCTCTCTGTCTTTCAAAGATAAATTAAAAAACATTAGAAAAAAATCTTAGAAAGTGATCAGCAGTGAGTGGTTTGTTTGAGACCAGAAACAACTAAAACTACCCCTTCATCCTTCAGGACTTTGGATGCATACCTAGCATAGGATCCTTTTTTCTAAATCTTCCATTTCTGTGAAAATGTATGCTGTAAATGCATGGGTTTAATAAGCAAAGAGGAAATAAGGTCCAATAAAATATTTCATCACATATCTTTTATAAGTTACATTTCATGTTTAGTGATTTTTTTTGAAAATTTAGTTATTTGCTTACATTTTCATAGTTCTTGCCATATGTATAAAGTCCATATACTGTATTTACTTAATATGTTATCTACCTACTTTTGAAATTAATTCAAAATTTTAAAGGAATGTATTTCAGTATAATAAACAAAAATTGTTTGACATAAGAAAATAAAAACAAACTTGATAAAAATAAAACAATGTTATCAAACTATAGGTAGATCTTGCTAAACTCTAAATGTAAGGCCAGCTTTCATTTTGTTAAAAAAATAAAAATCACCAATAGGACAAGTGTTAAGATATACCAGCACCACACTGGGGCTTTTTCCTTTAGTACTCAGAAAGACTGAAGAAGTGTGATTCAATGTTCTTTAATGCTATCTCCCATAACTACACAAAATCATTTCCCTTAATGCCAGTTTAAGGCCATCCCTACACTCTGGTAGACAATTTATTTTGTATATGTGTGTTTCAGGTATGCTTTGTAAAATTAGCATCCTGAGCTAAATGAGAAGTTACCATTATATTATTAATTTTGAATAATTTTATTAAATGTTACAATATATTGACTCTTCTGTATATGTGTGACCCTGAACTCTGAAATCAAAGTATGTAGACATTGAAGTATGTTGTACATGTGCAAAAAACGAACTCTAGAAATAATAACAAAATTTAATTTTCCTGTTTTTACAGCTTGCAGACCAGGATTCTATAAAGCATTTGCTGGGAACACAAAATGTTCTAAATGTCCTCCACATAGTTTAACCTACATGGAAGCGACTTCTGTTTGTCAGTGTGAAAAGGGTTACTTCCGAGCTGAAAAAGACCCGCCTTCCATGGCATGTACCAGTAAGTTTATACATTTTGCCTTTGGAAATCCTGTTTTCAACCCTTTTGGTCTCTTCTAAATTGTTTAAAAAGAAAAAAACAGATACACAAAATCCTGTAGCAACCGTGTTTTTCATCTTTGATAGCAACGAGGAAAAGAGTTTCTCTTTCTTCTCAGCATAGTTGCTTTTCATCTACCTTCAAAGAAAGTGTTTATTCCCCGGAATTCACATTGATCCATGACATGCAAATCCCTGCGCTGGTCTGAGACCCTGAAGATTTTCCTGACTGGACTGTAGGCTGTCCTTAGGAAGATAAAGCAGTTTAAGGTTACCTAAGAATTTATAAGCAAGATTGTTCTTTGCTTTCCCTTATCCATTTTAAGGCACATCAGTTTAGGTCCATCAAGTTTACTATACAATGCTATGTATTGGGAAGGGGTGGGGCTTTCAGACAGAACTTTAAAAACCATTGTGCTGTTGTTTTGCAGAAAAGTTCTAGTTTTCTTTGACATTTGTCTTTAAGGGAAAGCATTTTTTTAGTTTGTCCACATTTCACCTCTCACATTCTGTCCAGTTTTGGAGTTGAAACCAATAGAATATTAAATTTAAATGTGAAGGTTATTTTAATGCATGCACTGAGACTTTTAAAATATTTGTACTCTTTTATTATAAAGTATTGTGAATATAGTTTACATTTAATAAGTAAAAGTGAAGTCTATTAATGCAATGCTAAGCTATGCAAAAGTAAAATGTCACCTCTTAGATAGCTATAAAAGTCTTGTTAAATACATAAATAAGATATTATAGTGAAAATTTGCCCTTCTATTTCATAAATTGGTGCCAAACTATTGCTTATCTTATGCAATTCCATAAAGCAAAAATAGATTGAGAATTATGTAATGTTGCATATTCCTTAGAGACAATGGTGATGTCCCATTTCTTTTCACTGATGCAGTTTGTAGATTTATCTGCATTACTACAGACTTTAATATAAAATATTTTTATAGAACCCATTTAATAAAAATATAACACATTCATTAGCACATATAAATTTTGCTTTCTGATCATAAATGCTGAGTGACCATTTTCTTCAGAAAATTGTAGCCTGGGAACTACTTGGCATTTTTTCATTGGAACATATTTTAAGTTAATAAATGGGAAGAGGAAAATTCAAAATATATTTTTCGTATCTAATTATGGAAATAGTTTTTAACAGGAAAAACTTGCTGTTATTATGCACATGAACCCTCATTGCATTGTTACTGTATATTATTGTATTGTGGCCAGCTTACTCCAGCTTAGGTAAATGGTGGTATTTCATATGGGTACAGTACTGCCAGACAAGTATTTCTCAAAGCCTGTATCAGACTGGGTGGAACTTCCTAGGTGAGTGATAGAGAAGTTTTCTTTTTATTTTCTTAGGAGGCCATAAATAGACAATTGACAGATTGAAGGAATATATTGATTTCCATCAATCTAACCCTTCAGTAAGGTAGCAGGGAAGGCTTGTAGTTATTTGGAGTGAGAGCCTGGTTAAGGAAATAAATATTGGATTCAGTAAGGTCTATGAAGCTGGTAAACGAGTCAGTTACTGATTCAAAGATGTGTACTTATCAGCTTTGTATTTATGTTTTTTGGGTATTATTTCCTTTCAAGATATTTCCTTTTTTATTCTTAGTATATAAATTATGTTTATATGTTTTTATTTTTTATCCCTTATATGTTTTAATTTTATTTATTTATTTTTAATTTTTTGACTTGTATTTATTTTTGAGAGAGACAGAGAATGAATGGGAGAAGAGCAGAGAGAGAGGGAGACACAGAATCCGAAGCAGGCTCCAGGCTCTGAGCCGTCAGCACTGAGCTTGTTGCAGAGCACGAACCCATTGACCGTGAGATCATGACCTGCGCCAAAGTCAGACACTTAACAAACCGAGCCACCCAGGCACCCCTGTTTTAATTTTATTTTAATTAATAGATATTATTTGCCAGGGAACTGTAATTGTCTGTCTGATCTTTTGCCATCTTTATTAATCTCTTGTTCATGACAAATTCTTTTTTAATTTAATTTAATTTAATTTAATTTAATTTAATTTATTTCCAGGATAGTTAACATGCAGTGTTACATTAGTTTTAGGGGTGCAATATCGTGATTCAGAAATTCCTTACATCACCTGACCCCTGTCGTGACAATGCTGGTCTGAAGCTATTCAAGCAGAAGCAGAGAAAAAGGTTTGATACTGGTCGTGGTTGGGCAGAGTTTTAGAGAACAGCATGCTGTGTTGTCTTCAAAAATTGAAAGAGAAAACCCTCCTAAAAAGGTGAAAGCTTTAGTCACATCTCCCTAGTCAAGACCTAAGAGGTTCCCCTCTTAAGGCTTCTCTGTGTTACTTCCTTAAGGACTGCTGTGTGATGTTTTAGCAATGATTTAGCATAGTGTATTTAAGTTGACCATCATTTAGAGTTTAGTTTTTTTTAAATATATATATTTTTTTCTCTCTTTTTAATCTTTTTTTTAATTAAAAGTACTTATATATTATTATGCAATGAAAGTTCCAAGCAACAGAATACTCTGCAGCCATTAAACAGAATGAGGTAGGTTTGTACCTATTGATGTGAAATAGTCTCAAAGATTATTATATTTTTAAGCAAAAGAATTACTATTATGTATGTGTGCATGCATGGAATGTTTCTTTCTTTCTTTTTTTTTAATAGTTTATTGTCAAATTGGTTTCCATACAACACCCAGTGCTCTTCCCCACAAGGGCCCTCCTCCATCACCACCCCTTCTTTTCCCCCCTCCCCCTTCCCCTTCAGCCCTCAGTTCATTTTCAGTATTCAACAGTCTCTTAAGTTTTGCATCCCTCTCTCTCCCCAACTCTCTTTCCCTCTTCCCCTCCCCCTGGTCCTCCATTAGGTTTCTCTTGTTTTCCTGTTAAACCTATGAGTGCAAACATACGGTTTCTGTCCTTCTCTGCCTGACTTATTTCGCTTAG
>NC_043704.1:45134529-45188379 GCF_006229205.1 Suricata suricatta
GGCTAAAATGAACAAATCAAGAGACTATAGATGCTGGCAAGGGCGTGGAGAGACGGGCACCCTCCTACACTGTTGGTGGGAATGTAAACTGGTGCAGCCACTCTGGAAAACAGTGTGGAGCTTCCTCAAAAAACTATCCATAGAACTCCCTTATGACCCAACAATAACACTGCTAGGGATTTACCCAAGAGAGACAGAAATGCTGATGCATAGGAGCACATGTACCCCAATGTTCATAGCAGCAATGTCACCAATAGCCAAAACATGGAAAAAGCCTAAATGTCTATCACCTGATGAGTGGATCAAGAAGATGTGGTATATATACACAATGGAGTACTACATGGCAATGAGAAAGAATGAAATATGGCCATTTGTAGGAATGTGGATGGACCTTGAGGGTGTCATGCTAAGCGAAATAAGTCAGGCAGAGAAGGACAGAAACCGTATGTTTGCACTCATAGGTCTGGCAGGAAAGCAGGAGAAGCCTGATGGAGGACCAGGGTGAGGGGAAAAGGGAAAGAAAGTTGGGGAGAGAGAGGGATGCAAAACTTGAGAGACTGTTGAATGCTGAAAATGAACTGAGGGTTGAAGGGAAAGGGGGAGGGGGGAAGTGTGGTGGTGGTAACGGAGGAGGGCATTTATGAGGAAGAGCACTGGGTGTTGTATGGAAATCAATTTGACAATAAACTATTTAAAAAAACTTAAAAAAAAGATAAATCTTAGAATCTTAAAAAAAAAGATGTGGTATATATACACAATGGAGTAAAATATATATATTTTTAATGTTTTTTTTTTGAGAGTAAGACAGCATGAGCAGAGGAGGGTCAGAGAGAGAGGGAGACAGATTCTGAAGACAGGCTCCAGGCTCTGAGCTAGCTGTCAGGTCTCAAACCCACAAACTGTAAGATCATGACCTGAGCTGAAGCTGAACTATGTAACCTTGGGCAAATTCTTTAACCTCTCTTACCCTCAGTCATCCCATGTATAGTGATAATAACAGTATATACCTCATTCTGTAGTTATAATGATTAAATAAGTTAATAACTGAAAAGTGCTGACATTGCCTAACACATAGTAGGTGCTACATACATATTTGTTTAGCACAGTAGCTGTTCTTTCACAATTGAATTTGAAATAGTTTTGATCATCTAGTATTCAAACTATCACTCAGTTTATGGTTGATACTATACTACTTAGCTCATGGATTCCATCATTTGCATTCCTACAAATATATATACAAAATATGTATATACTGAATTCCTAACCTTTTCACAAAATACATTAAGTCCTGCACCTCTGTTGCCTATCTAATATCAGCCAGATTTTCTGAATTACAGTCTAACTAGGGTGAGAGATCCTACCATTTATTATACTATATGCAGAAAAAGTAAGGACCATAAACTCCAAAGTATCATTCCTCCTAAAATTCATAAAATTAAATTGTTAGGGAAGAAAAATAAAAAATGACAAGGCAGGAGGTCATCGAACAATCAGATTTAAGAGGACCAGGATAAATTCACTGAAATCTAGAACATTTGAGTCCAAGAATCAAGCAATCAGCCTTTTCTGTCTTTCATTAATCACAAATAATAGATACATTTTAATAGGTACTTGCTCTCTTAACTGCCAGATCATGTATCTGTGAATTAGACATTCTTTATCACCTTTGTTCCAATAGTGTATTATCTTAAGGGCAGAATTTGGGTCAGTTAAGCAGTCAGTGCTATCACTTTCTGGCATTTTTGTCAGTCTTAGTATTTGAAACTGCTTTCAGAGAATCTTCCAGGGATTTAAGAGCAGGCATATTTTCCCTTAGTATCAGAGGCATAGAGATTTTAAATGTATGGGTTTAAAAGAAAGTGAAGGACTAAAACATTGGAAATTATAAACCAGGACATTTGGCTAGTACATGGCCTACTAGGGAAAGATTTCATATATTATAGTATGTGATCGTATAATTGATATGATCTTAAGGACTCCAAGAAGTCTTCCCCTCCTCCTTAGAGCCATCATGAAAACAATAACAACAATCCTTAAAAATGAATTTCACCATTAGGAGTTTTATGATTTCTTTGGATTTTCAATGTAGAGATAGGTATCTTTTTATTTTATAATCTTGAGACACATCATCTATAAGATTTACTCACATAAAGATTTTATTCTTTTAAAGCAGTTTGAGATTCACAACAAAATTAAGAGAAAATACAGAAATTTCTCATAAGCCTCGCTGCTCCCAGATATGCATTGCATCCCCTGTAATCAGCATCTTCTATCAAAATGGTACTATTTCTACCTACATTGACACATCCTAATCACCTAATGTCTACAGTTTACATTAGGGTTCGCTCTTGGTGTTGTATATTCCTTGGGTTTGGAAAAATGAATAAGGGCATGTATCCATCATTGAAGTATGTTACACACTATTTTCTCTGCTCTAGAACACCTCTGTTCCCCACCTATTCATAACTTCTACTCTCTAACTTCTGGAAATCACTTATCTTTTTACTGTCTCCATACTTCTTTGCCTTTTCCAGAATGTCATATAGTTAGAATCATACAGTATGGCTTCTTTCACTAAGTAATATGCATTTAATATTTCTCCATATCTTTCATAGCCAGATAGCTCATTTGTTTTTAGTGCTGAGTAATATTCCATTGTCTGGATGTAACACAGTTTACGTGTCTATTTACTTTCTGAAGGACAACTTGGTTGCTTTTCAGTTTTGACATTATGAATAAGCTGCTGTATGTATACATGTGGAGGTTTTTGGGTGGACATAAGTTTTCATTTTCTTTAGGGTAAATACTAAGGAGTGTGGTTGCTGGATCATATAGTAGGAATATGTTTAGTTTTGTTAAGAAACTACCAAACTACCATTTTACATTCCTACCAATAAAGAATGAGAGTTCCTATTACTCCACATCTTTGACATCATTTGGTGATGTCAATATTCTGGACTTTGACAATTTCTAACCGATGTGTAGTAGAATCTCATTGTTGTTTTAATTTGTGTATTTTCCCTGTTGACATGTAATGTGGAGCACCTTTTTATATGCTTTTTGTCATCTATCTTCTTTGGAGAGGTGTCCACATCATAAACATTTTTAAGGGTTTCAAATGGCTACAGTTAAAAAAAAATGATACCTCATATTGAAAGTTAATTCTTACAGTGGTGGTGGGCAGGAGGGTGGCCTGATCCTCAATCTATTGGACCTGGCTATTGTTAGTTTCCTTTTCTGCCATTTTGTTTCCACTAACTCCTTCCTCACAACCTATAAGCATACCTGAATTTCCATCATTAAAAGAATATTCCAAGTCTAATACTTTTTCTCCTCAAAAAACAAATGTTGAAAAAGCAGTCTTTATTGGATATGGTTACTGCATTTTTTATTCACTTTTTACTCTACGGCATTCAGATTTTTGCTCTTCACTCTAAGAGAGCAATCAGATTTTTGCCACTACCACTTCACATAAACTACATAAGAAAATTTGACCAATGGTCTTTGCCATTTTATTTTAGTAATGTTTTTGTCCTGTTATTCATATTATTTGGCTTTGTTATTTGAAACTGTTTCCTTTTATTCTAAGACATCATATTCACCCTTCTAATTTTCTCACCATTGTATTTGTCACCATTGATGGTTTCTCTTCTTTTCCTTACCTGTTAAATATTGATTTTCCTCATGTTCCTTTATTTCCTTTTTTATCTTTTCATATGTGCTTGTTCTCATGGCTTCAAATACTACTTTAAATAGATGGTGCCTATATTTTTATTCATATCCTGGTTTTTTTCCTAAGGTCCAAAGTTGTCTAGCCAACTAATTGTGGGATTTGACAACCTATATGTCCTAACCCGCCCAAATGTCTGGCATTAAATCATTCCATACTCCCTTTGGTTATTGATCTAATGGGCTTCCGAGATGCCGAACTTGTTCTCATCCTTGGTGCCAGCAGTTTCTTATACTTGAAATACTCTCCCTCAAAATCTTCTTATGGCTGTTTTCTTTTTGTTATTCAGGTTCAAATATCAGTTCTTAGGACAAGCACTTTCTGGCCAGTCATTCAAAAATAGAATTCTTCCCAGTACTCTTTTTCATGTCACTTTTAAAAGTGATTCTTTAATTTTTAGAGGGAGAGAGAGAATCCCAAGCAGTTCTGTATCATCAGCACAGAGCCTGACATGGGGCTCGAACTCATGAACCGCAAGATCATGACCTGAGCCAAAATCAAGAGTTGGACACTTAACCAACTGAGCCACTCAGGTGCCCCTATAACTTTTTATTTTTTATGGATTATGTCTTTAAAATTTCTGTTTATTTGTACATTTCCTTCTTTGCTTATTGTTATTCTAGTCTCACTAGACTATAAGATCCATGAGATCATGGATATTCTTTCTCTTCTATTCTCCAGCACTAATAATAGTACATAGGCACTAGACACTAGGTTCTAAAGTTTATTTAGAATTCATTTATTTGTTGAATGAGTAAACTAATAATTTCAAGCTCAACCTGCAAAAGCCAGCTTACTGCTTTCTCTCTTAGCCTTCTAACCCAGCCCAACTTTATATCCTTGTCCTGGTGAATCCTCATCTACTCATGCATCTAAGCCAGAAAGCTTGGAATAGTAATTCTTGCCCTGACCCTAACATGTCCTATCAATGTTGTAGTCACAAGTACTATCAATTCTTCCTCTTAGCATTTCTTCTATCCCTTCCTTCCTGTTAGTTCCTGGCCCTGTCCTTTTAGTTGAGGACTTCAACTCTCCCTTGGGCTAGTTTAATATTATCCTGGCTAGTTCCCTTCCTTTAGTCTTCCATACCTCCAAATATTACAAACTATTAGAAACAATAATAAACCTTGATTATATTACCACTTCTTCCTAAGGTCCTTCAAAGCTCAACCCCCATTTGCCAAAATTGTGAGTCAATCTAAGGATATTCAAAGTCCTGCCCTACCCTATGTCTCCCTATTTTTCTTTTAATTTTCAATGTTTATTTATTCTTGCAAGAGCAAGGGTGAGAGTGAGAGTGAGTGAGAGAGAGAGAGAGCGAGCATGAGTGGGGGAGAGACAGAGAAATAGAAGGAGGCACAGAATCTGAAGCAGGCTCTAGTTTCTGACCTGTCAGCACAGAGCCAGATGTGAGGCTCAAACTCACGAACCATGAGATCATGGCATGAGCTGAGGTCAGACACTTAACAGACTAAACCAGCCAGACAGCCCTCTCTCTCTCTCCTCTCTCTCTTTCTCTCTCTCTCTCTCTCTCTCTCTAATTTTAACTATATTAGGATCTTTCAAACAGACATACTGACCAGCTATATCAGCAACATATTTGTAAGCTGAGGCCTTCTTGATTTTTAAAAATTCCTTACATCGTTTTTGTTTGAATTGCAAAATACATAAAAGAAATTATGAATAAGAAATTTAAATGAAATACCGAAATGTTTTCTGTGGATTTTTAATCTACTTCATAAACCCTTAACTTTATTTCTCAAGTGACTAATTAATGTATACTCTGTGCTTTGAAGGATGAGCTTTAGAGGACACTCCTTAATATCAGGTCTTGGTCAGTTAGGGCTGCCTCTGAGAGCAGTTGAGAGCACCGGAGACGCAGCTGCCTGCCAAGAAATCTGTTATCAAAATAACTATCTAAGGGTTTTCCAGGTCAGAAGAGAAAAATACTCACTGAGGTTAAAGACACAAAGGAAATAAGAAGTACTAAGAAAGTACGTCCAGCAGGAAAGGCAGTAGGAAAGGGTCAAGAGAAATGAAGTGACGGTCGAATACAGGGTTGCATGAAAGTTAGACAAAATGTAATTACACTGTCTTAGCATTTTTATTTTGATGTTTCTCATGTTTTTAAATCAATAAGATTTTTTAAAAGCTACTGAAAAGATGCTGGAAGATTAACACATTCAACAAACATTTGTGTTACCCACTTAGGTTCAAAACATAAAATGTAAATCATATATATTAATGGGTAATTCTAATGGATATCATTAAGGATTTCTCTGTGGTTTTTTTTTTTTGGTCTTCTGAATATGAATCAAATATCTTACAGATTGTCTTTTCAAACTTCATTCTTAATGTAAAGGCAAATATCATGGTTTTGTGTCTTTGTGTTAGACATATGGTGACGAAGATTGACATGAACTTATAAAAGTTGAATTTACTTTTGCTCTAAGGCTAATATTGTAAAATAGCTTCTTTATTGCTGGAATAATTAGCAATTTTAAAAGTCATTATCTCTCATTCTTATTCTGAGTAGAACAAGTCGTATGTTGAGATGCAACAGGTGTTCTGCATTTATGCTGTCGGACTCATGTCCCCCACTTCTGGGTGGGTACAGCATGTTAGCACCCAGGGACCCCTGCTGTGCTTGCTTTCTCATTTCCCCATATCTTTCAGTTTTTTTCTTCTCCCTTTCCTAAGCATGTTTTGCATGGAGAAAACGATTCTGGTTCCTTGCTTTTCCATCTCACAACTGAAATACAAAAGTGTAACTAATTGGTTAGGTAGCTCATTGTAAGCACAATGTAGGAACCACAATTTTACAGACACTAAAATGGCAGAACTTAGAAAGATGAAGTTTCTTATTTCTAGAAGGCTATGTTATATTCTTCTCATACTATATAAAATAACTCTAAGTATTCATTCAGCATATTGCAATGGCATATTTTTTAATTAAAATGACCTTTATATATGGAATAAATACCTGTATGCAATGAATTTCAGTTTCCACAATACTGATCACTGATGTAGGATGTTATTTGAACTTCATCGAATTTCCTAAATGCAAATACTTTAATCTTTATTTCAGTGGAGGTTCTTTTACCAAATCACCTGGGAGATATACCTCTATAGAAAGAGATAGTAAATGGTCTTTCTGCTAATGATGGAGAATTGAGTTACCACTTGCTCTCATGCCTCTAACAGTTGGAATTCAGAGAGTATTATACCATTCAGTATCATCTACTTGTATGCAACAAACCACTTACCAAGAAGCATCCATAATCGGAAAGAGAGCATTCATTATTATCTTCACAGTGTTATGCATTCTGAGATGGGTTATTAATTTGCTTTAATCTATTTATTTATTGTTTCATTTTCCCTCCCAAGTTATGACTGTACTTAGTCTTTCCATATTTCTCTTTTCTATTTCTAATGAGTCTTTAATTAAAAATAATTGACTCAAACACAAAAAGGCTGTATGTATGCATGCATAATTTTTTATATGGCATTAGGGAACTGGATGATACCTGGCTCAGAAGACCCAAAGCCAGTCTTCTCATTATTTCATTTTGTATTTTAGTCCATTTTTATCATACGTGTGTCTTTCCATTTAACTCTTGACCTGTACAGCAATAATACTTTTCTATAATTCATACAATTAGTTATTCTATGGGTTTCCCTTTTGTTTTTCTGAATTGGTAAGGGTGGCCAATAACCATTTCTTGGAATTTTTCCAAGGTAAAATTATATCTGCGCTGTAGAGCATAGAAATTTGGGGCCACAAATGTTTACTTTTCAAATTCTTAAGTGTTTTTGAGGAATTTAAAAGTTTTTAATGAATTTAAAACTTTGAAGTTTTAAATTACCCTTTTTGCCTTGGGTCTTTATTAGTTAATCTGTTACTGTAATATAGTCATTCCCTTCCACTTCTTGATTTTTAAGTTATATGAATCTATTCTTTACAGTAACACCAGGATCTTAACCTCAAACTTCTTGCTCTCCAATATTTGTCAAAATTGGCACTATTTGAAAAATAATTATTGGAGGATTGCATAAAAACATGCCTTCTATTTGTCCCCTTAGTAAAAGCACATATTGTCTTTGGAACAGCTGGACCAGGATAAACTTATGTACACTAATACAAATATTTCAGTGTAATGTGTACCCTTGTTAATTGTTAGTCACATCTTCTATAAAATGGTGATGAATAACTACCTTTTGGGTTTATTGTGAGATGAATGAAATAAATCATATGAAATATGAAGTACACATCTTATAACAAAATGAGTGCTCAAGGTGCTGGCTATATTTTTGAAATTCATAATTATAAAGGTACAAAAGTGCTCATTTCTGCCCTGGGACCAGTAGGGAAGTGTCACAAGTAGGTAACACTTAAATTGGAAACTGAAGGATGAGTAGGAATCATCCATGGAACAAAAGGACATAAAGGAACAGCATGTGCAAAAGCATTGAGATGCAGCAAAAGGGAGCAAGAGACCTGGTTATGAAGACATGTGGTGATAAGGCTGAGGGTAGGTTTCATTCTGGAAGTGAGTGGTATTTGGCCAATAAGACATTTGTTGTTTGTTTTCACTAATTGTGAATTTTAGAAGTAATTGGAGAGTCTAAAAAGAATTATCTAAGTCACCATTCATAGTACTATGAAAACATTAATGGATAGCATGTTTTTTTCTCTTTTTTTTTTTGGAGTGTTTGAGAGAGAGAGAGAGAGAAAGAGAGAATGAGCACACACAGGAGAGGGGCAGAGCGGGGGGGGGGGAGAGAGAGACTCCTAAGCAGACTCCACACTCAGTACAGGGCCTGACGCAGGACTCGATCTCATGACAATGAGATCATGACCTAGACCAAAATCAAGAGTTGACTGTTCAGCCAACTGAGCCTCCCAGGGGCCTCAATGGATAGTAAGTCTTAGTTTTGGACATCGATTTAGTTACAGAAGTAGGTACAAAAATATTGAAGACAATGAAAATACCAGAAATGCAAAGAATTTGAAGTGCACTTGCTGCTGTATTTTAAGCAATATTTATCTTGAAAATTTAATTTTCAATTGTTCTTCTGTATATAAAATTGTTTTTTAAATGCTCTTTTATAACACTATTAAATAGAATCTGTTATTAGAATGAAATGCATTTCTCATTAATTTGTATGTTTTGAAAATTTGTATTTGACAATATTCTCTAAGCAAAGCACTATAAAATACTTTTACTATCCACATGTGTTTTTTTATCTATAAAATGAATACATATGAAAGTTAAAAAATATAAATATGAAAATACCTAGGTATTATCCCACCATTAATATACTTCATGACCTTGACATAATTACAGTACTTTCCTGGTTCTCCTTGCCTTATCTGACTAATTTGATTTATCTTCCCTCCAGTGAGGATGAAGCCCCACATTTGTGATTATTTATCATCTCTTTCCAAATATACAAACATTTTGTGAATGAAACGTAGAGTACAAAGTGGCTTAGAGAAGAAAAATACAGAATCTGTTTACAGATACACCTATTAAATACATTTTTCAAAGATCAATAGGAAGGACATTAGGTTAACAATGTGGCTATAGATAAAAGTTAAATAGCAATAATTCAAGTGATGAGATAACTTTTAGAGTTTTAAATTACATCCATATGCAAATCTGGCAACCTATAGTTTTGTACATTATTAAAATCTAGAAATGTACTTTTTCATGTGAATTATTTCTATGTGTTTATTTAATGTATTTTACAATTTACTCATTTGCAAAATTATTTACCTAGACAATTCTAGATGGTTCAGTATGTTTTTTAAACATGATTTTTGGCATAGATTAACATAGGACATTTTTCTTTCCTTTGTAAACTCATAGATATAAAGAAATTTCCTGATTATTAGGTGAATATATTACTATATGCATTTTTAATTTTTTTAGTTTTTATTTAAATTCCAGTTAGTTAACATGCAGTGTAATATTAGTTTCAATGGTAGAATTTTGTGAGTCATCACATACAATACCCAGTGCTCATCACAGCAAGTATCCTTAATATCCACTTAACCCTTCCCTCCACCTGTCCCCTACTGCAGCCACCCTCAGCTTGTTCTCTGTAGTTAAGTCTGTTTTATGATTTGCCTGTCTCTTTTTTCCACCAGGCTCAGCTGTTTTGTTTCTTAAATTCCACTTATGAGTGAAATCATATGATATTTGTCTTTCTCTGACTTATTTCACTTAACTGTAATACATTCTAGCTCTGTCCACTTCATTGCAAATTGCAAGATTTCATTCTTTTTTATGGCTGAGTAATATTTCAGTGTGTGTGTGTGTGTGTGTGTGTGTGTGTGTGTGTAAACATATCTTCATCCATTCAACAGTCAATGGACATTTAGGCTTTTTTGAAAATTGGGCTATTATTGATACCCCTGCTATAAACATTGTGGTGCTTGTGTCTTTTTGAATCAGTATTTTTGTATCCTTTGGATAAATACTTAGTAGTGCAATTTCTGTGTTGTGGGGTAGTTCTATTTTTAATTTGTTGAGGAACTTCCATACTGTTTTCCAGAGTGGCTGCACCAGTTTGCATTCCCACCAGTATAGTGCCAAAGGAATCCTTTTTTCCACATCCTTGCCAACACTTACTTTCTGCATTGTTAATTTTAGCCATTTAAACAGGTGTGAAGTGACATCTCATTGTAGTTTTGATTTTTATTTCCCTGATGATGAATGATATTGAGCGTCTTGTCATGTATCTGTTAGCCATTGAATGTCTTCTTTGAAAAAGTGTCTATTCATGACTTCTGCCCATTTATTCACTGGATGATTTGTTTTGGGGTATTGAGTTTGTTGAGTTATTTATAGATTTTAGATAGTAATCCTTTATCAGATATGTCATTTGCAAATATCTTCTCCCATTCCATAGGTTGCTTCTTAGTTTTGTTGATTGTTTCCTTCACAATATAGGCGCTTTTTATCTTGATGAAGTCCCAGTAGTTTCTTTTTGCTTCTGTTTCCATTCCCTCAGGAAATATATACTACTATATTCATTATAGACATTAAATTAACAAACACATTTAATTATTGCAAAGTAGTAACTCATAAAATATAGTTTAGCAAGCAATAGCCTTCCATGACTTGATACTCTGAGTTATTTGGATCAAACTTTCATTGTTCTTAAGGTTAGAAAATGCATCTGCAAACATAATTAACTATATGTAGGTGAGTAATTAGTCTTGAGTCAATTTTAAAAAGACCCTTGTTTATTTGTTAATGTGTTTCTACAATTATAATCATGAAGTATAAGTCTACAGCAATTGATGTAGTAACTGAAACACAGTCCTTAAGTTTGCTGTCCTTCAGTGTCAGCCTCTTAATGTTCTGCAGAATGCTAGTATTCCTATAAATGCTTCTTGGAAAATAAGGTTTAATGAACACATTTTTAAAAATGTTAAATTCAACAAAGTGAAGCCAATTGTGTTATTTTTGTTTCAGTATCTGTCTACTAGAGGAGTCTTAGTTTGAGTACTAAACTCATTTTTTGTGTGATATCTCATGGTACTAGAAATATTGCGAAGGACATATTTCATGAAATACAGTTCTATTTTTTTAAATTACATAAAATGAAATAAAAATCATAGCCCACCTTGCCTCTGCTACTGAGAGGAAGATGGGGGCTGCAGGCTCGGATGCTTTTCTGGGAAAAGAAAAGACCGTACTGCCCCCCAGCTATTCATAAGTTTGCTATTAGAATAATATTCTTTTATTCTTTAAACGTGTAATGCAGGAATCCAAACTAAAGCAAAAGATTAAAAATATACTTACTAGATACACTAGTAGAAGTAAAATTGTAGTTTTATTGTAAGGCTTAATATATGATAGACTTGAAAAACAGCTAGTTACAAATTATAATAATTGCCCTTCTTTTATGAAGTCAATCTGGAGAGTGACGTCTTTTCTTCTATGTGAATTACTTGTTTCCTGTAAAGAAAAAAAATCAACATCGGGAAATCCCTGAGAGTTTTCTATACAGATGTCTCCAAAAGGGTTATTGAACCAAGTTTTTTTTCCCCAATGTCACATAATCTTTGTATAATTTATAAATGATAACAAAGCAATCAGGCCACATTCATAAAAGCCCAGTGACACATAATTTACTTGAATCTGAGGATTAGAATTAATTGTCTCTCTTTGTTCCACGTTTTAAATCTTAGTAAATGATTCACTGTATGTCATTACAGCTTAATATTTGCATGAAATCACAGTTTAGCTGGCATAATTTAACAGCAATTAAAAAGCTATTTAACCGTCATGCACATTGGTCTGAGGGCCCCGGAGTAAGAAGGGCGTCTCCAGGCGGACAGTTATATACTCGCAGACACCCATAACATAATTGATAACATTCTTCCTATTCATGAAAATGCAAGTGAATAATAACTCATGTTTTCTATTATAAATAAGAGAAAAGAGCAACAATATGAATGCGTCATTCTGTAGGAAGACCTTTTATGATAATGATAATGAATCTTTATCTTCCAGGTCTAAGTCTGGGTTGGAGGTAAAAAGCAACATGTGTCCCTTTGCTGTAGTCTGTAATGCCTTCCATGTTTTCCTTTCTGAAGGCAGACATTTCTGCAACTTTCTGGAGCATGAAATGACATAAAGCAAAGTATGCAGAAACCTTTTAGAAAAGCTAACCATCCCCTTTCTAGGTCAGGTTTTACATGATATACATACAGATCTGAGGCCCCTACCCATCAGGTTACTGTTATCAGGATTCTTCCCCCAAAAAAATGGAAAATAGAAAATAATAATTATTAATGTCTCAAACGCAATACATAGTTATGCAAATTTATGAGTAATGTTATGCTACTGTATAACAGATCTCACTATAAGTTCCCAATGTTTATTAAGACTATCCCCTACACTGCATACAGAATTCTTTTTTAAAAACCACATTACCTCCATATATTAAATCTGTAAGTCTGTTTTTGTTGTACATAGGAAAATATCCAGACTCATTCTAATGACCCTAGGAGTTTTGTGCTATTCAACCCCTTCTTCCTTTAAACTCACTTCTTGGGACTCAGGGGTGTCTCAGTCAGTTAAGCATCTGACTTTGGCTCAGGTCATGATCTTATGGTTCATGAGTTCAAGCCCCACATTGGCCTTTCTGTGCTGACAGAGCCTGCTTTGGATCCTCTGTCCCCTTTCTCTGTCCTCCCCCACAGGTTCTTTCTTCCTTCTCAAAAAAAAAAAAAAACAAAACTTTAAAAAAACTCACTTCTTACTTTTTCCTTTTGCATTCTAGCTACAATGATTATCTGCCACTTCCATGACTATTTCAAGATCTTTCTGAACTAAAGAACCATTTGCCCTTATTATTTTCACTCTCTGACATCCTCCTCACTAAGTCCATGAGGCTTTCTCAGAATCTTTCTGCAGATTGGTTTTCCTGATAATGTATATTTCATCTCCTTTCCTTTTGATTTTGCAAATGCCCTCATTATAATTTGAATTTTATTATTCTGTTTATGTGCGTTTATCTGCCATTCAACTAAAATGTAAATAACAAAATAGGGATTATGTCTATTACATTCACACTGTAAATCCAAGATCTAATAGAGTATCTGGCACACAAAGTAGTCACTTAAAAATATTTATTTCATGAGTAATGACTGTATCTTGAAATCCAAAAGGAGCCTGTAGCAAAACTTTAATCTCTTCCTGTGGAAAGAATGTTGTACATGATTCTCTCCCACCTTCTAAGCAAATTTTCTTGGTAGCAGAAATTTAAAGAATTGTTTTAGATTTCATTTTAGGTAGTTTTTCTAAAGTATTGCAGAATGTTATTTCATTAGTTACTTATTCAATGAATTATTTTTAAAGTATCTATCAAAAGCATAGTCTCTTAGATAAAGGATTCTGTATTATTTCACACCTGGTGTAGTGCCTAACACCGAGCAGACCATCAGTTAATGCTTCTACAATGAATAATACAAAACTGAGGTTTGAAGTACTCAAATAAGTGTAAAAGATTATTGACACAATTTTAAGAAAAGACTAGAGTAGTTAAAGGATATTAAGTACTCTATGCAGTGTTGATCCATAGGAAAAGAGACTGAGGAAACATGCTCATGCACTTGTTAGAACTGACTTGGTTTATGCAGAATTTTGATGATAAAAAAGATTCTGTGGCTCTCCCTGTTAGCTTTTAAAACACACTTATTTGTGTTTAGTACTGTTAATCTAAGTAAAAGTGTAGTCACCATATCTTATGTATACATACCTCTTTTTATCCCTTCCATATAATACTTTATTCCATGAAACTGGCAAGGCCCCAGGAAAAGCCTTTCTGCTGCTTCCAACTTTCCTTCCTCTTCCTCTTCTTCCAAACTCGCTGTCTACCTAAAACCTATAATTTTTTCTCAACCTGCGAGAAATAGATCCTTAGGGATTGTCAAAGGTAATAAGTGGGAGTTCTATCTATATACCAAGTATAATATGAAGACTGAAAGACTGAAGACAGTATGTTTTGTATATGTATGTTATTTTTTTCAAATTTTGAAAATGGTGATATAATTATTAAGATTTAATTAAAACCATCACAATTTAAAATAACGTTTGCTAATTATATATTTCAGTAAACAAATTTTCAAAGTACTATTACCATATCTTTTGGAGATCTTTGGGGTTTGATTTTAAATATCAAAATACTCTTATTCATATGTCAAAATGTTAAGATACAGACCATCTTCACTGATAAGATTCCTTTCTTACCAGACTTAATCGTATGTTTCGCACCATATTTCTTTATGGTTCCTATTAGAAGAAAGGGGTCAAACTAATATAAAAGACAAATGTTTATTGATTAAGTTTTCAAGTTAGCACCCTTCTCATTCATTGTCCTACACATGTACATTTGTTTTATAATTGCTTTTCTCTAGGGCCACCTTCAGCTCCTAGGAATGTGGCTTTTAACATCAATGAAACAGCCCTTATTTTGGAATGGAGCCCACCAAGTGACACAGGAGGGAGAAAAGATCTCACATACAGTGTAATCTGTAAGAAATGTGGCCTGGATGCCAGCCAGTGTGAGGACTGTGGTGGAGGACTCCGCTTCGTCCCAAGACATTCTGGCCTCATCAACAATTCTGTGATAGTACTTGACTTCGTGTCTCACGTGAATTACACCTTTGAAATAGAAGCCATGAATGGAGTTTCTGAGCTGAGTTTTTCTCCCAAGCCATTCACAGCTATTACAGTGACCACGGATCAAGATGGTAAGTTCCACTGCTGTTCTCTCTAAACTAACCCATAATTCTCTTTTGATGCATAATTTCCTTGGTGGACTTATATTCACTGAGGTGTAGCTGTATACTCCATACACTAAAGAAGTGATTTTCTGGTTGTTATTCGTACTGTTTTCTAAGGTCCAGAAAGATATTTTTTATTAGTAAGGGTATTTAGTAACTTGTTACTAAGATTGATTAGATATAATGCTTCTAACATTTATGCATTGCTTTTGATATAATACTATACAAATACATCTTAATGAGCAAGTCCATATTACCTTACCAACAAATATCAGATACAAAAAAAAATATTAAGTGAATGGAAATTCAATTATTCCACTTATGTTGCCATTCCTTTTCCATATAAAATAAAGCAAATGATAAGAATTAATATTAATTATAACTCATATCTATGATGCAGAAACATCACAGTCAAAATGTTTAACTATGATCCACTCTGAAAAGAGCAAAAAATATCTAGAAATATATCCAAAAGCTGTTGGTAGGTAAAAACTAGTTACATTGTCTTTTTAAAAAATCCAATTGCTTTTGGTTAAATGTTCCCCTCATAACACTATAGATTTTTGCTGCAACAGAGTTAGGCAGGAATACCCCTATGATTTTTATAAGTATATAGTTTCTTTAACTCCCTCATATCATGATTTATTGCAGTGCATGATATAGGAAAAGCATCAGAGATTTTAAAAACTCCCTTTGAAAAGCATTCATAAATTATATGGACACACAAACAATTGTCTTATAATAGAAAATATTGTCATATATGAGCATATATATATGAGATAAATTTATAAAGATAAAACTACTCTTATGAATTGTTTTTATCGGCTAACTCTGCTATAACAAATACCATAGACTATGTGGTTTAAACAATAGAAATTTATTTGCTTATAGTTCTAGAATCTAGAAGTCCAAGAATAAGCTGTCAGCAAAGCTGATTTCATTCTGAAGCCTGTTTCATTTTACCTTCATTACTGCTTTGAAGGCCCTATCTTCAAGTATAGTTAGGTTCTGAGGTTCTGAGGTTAGAATTTCAACATGTCAATTTTGGGCATGGAGGTGCAGTAGGCAGCATATGGTGATATTTAAAATAAAAGTATATTGAAAATGTTGAAATACTACTCAGTAATAAAAGGAACAAATTATTGATACACATAACTTAGATGAATTTTAAAGGGTCTATGGTGAGTAAAAAAGCCAATCTCAGAGGATGCATATTGTGTGATTCACTTATATAACATTCTTGAAGTAACATAATTATAGACATGAGGAATAGATAAATGGAGTCCAGAACTGGTATTTCAGAAAGAGGGCTATTGCTATGAAGAGCAGGAGAGAGCTTTGTGATGATAACACAGTTACATAACTTCTGTGGTGGTAGTTCATGAAGCTACACATATGACACATTGCATAGAGCTATACACACACAACAGCCCAGTGGATTTTATTACCCATGTCAATTTTCTGCTTTTGAATTTGTACCATAGTTATGCAAATAGTTAATACTGGGGAGGCTGAGTAAACGGTGTATGGGACTTCATGTACATATTTTTATGAATCTATAATTATTGCAAAATTATTTTAAAAAGTTAAAAAGCATTGCTAAACCTGTAAAATGCACAGAAAGAAAACTTTAACATTTTACTAAGAACATTTTAAATGAGTGTGACTTTATTTAAATTATTACACATAACTTTCCATTGCCAATAATCTTCAGAAATGCATCTAATAAGTAAAGCAAAGCCAAATAATACTGTACAATCATCATCTCTGTATTCACCATTTAATTTTCCCATTCATTTAGCAAATAGTTACACACCATAGAATTTGCTTTATGGCTGTTAAAATGGAATTCCTATTTCCTCTTTTTTTTTCTTCTTTCCCATAGTATCAACAAAATCTTGTCAAAGTGTCTTCAGAATAAAAGAGACTAGGTTCTTCTGTTCCTCTCAACATTAGCAGATTATTTCTAAGGCCTTTTGTCTGTCACCTGGTCAAAAAATACAACTCAAAGCAGTTATTCTTAACTATAGGGTATATATAATTAAGTTGGGGGGTAAAGACAGTGTATCACTTTAAATAAAATATATATTTAACTATGTTTACATATTTTCATACATATTACACTGAGAAACCTTTCATTCTAGGTATAAAAGAGTTATTTAATCTACTTTTCCACTTAGCACAAAGATATAAATTGTTTCTCATTTTAAAAATGAGATAATTCATTAAAACTGTATTACTGTGAGCACAGAAAGTTAATTAGCCACAAAATAAAATATAGTATCCATATACTGACACTATACATTCCAGAAGGATAATATTATTAAACAATCTTCCCCAGTAATTTTTTCTTTGTTGAAGACTATTAAGAAACAATTACTGCTATTTTAATTTAACTGTGTTTTAGATATAAATACTAAGATAAATCAAAATTTATTTAAATTTTATTTGAATAGTACATAAAGGACCTAAACCGAGCTAAAATACTGACAAAAATATTTAATGAAATATTATGACTAGCAGGAACAAGATAATTCTTAGCACATTTCTTCAACATAGTAGTAGAAGTCTTAGACACAGCAATCAGACAATAAAAAGAAATAAAAGGAAACAAACCTCAAGAGACTCTCAAGGATAGAGAACAAACTGAGGGCTGATGGAGGGAGGTGGATGGGGGATGGGTTTAGATGGGGGAGGGGTATTAAGGAGGCCACTTGTTGTATGTAAGTAATGAAGCACTGAACTCTACTCCTAAAGCCATTATTGCACTGTATGTTAACTATTTAAAATTTAAATTAAAAAAGTAAAGTAGCTTACATGAAGAAAATGACTTAATTAATAAAAACATAGTTATATATATGCATACATATATATGGGAATATTATTTCAATTTAAAATTTAAATTAAAAAATAAAGCAGCTCACATGAAGAAAGTTAATTATTTAATTAAAAAAGAAATTTTGTAAGATATATATATATATATATATAGACATATATATATATAGAGAGAGAGAGAGAGATTATTCAGGCATAAAAAGGGATAAAATCTTGCCATTTGCAACAACATGGATGGACCTTGAGGTATTGTGCTAGGTGAAGTAAGTCAGAGAAAGACAAATACTACATAATCTCACTTATATGTGGAATATAAAAAAACAACAAAACAAAAAACATGAGCTCATAGATACAGAAAACAGATTGATGGTTGTCAGAGTCAGAGGGTGAAGAGTAGGAAAAATAGGTAAAGGGAGTCAAAACTTCCATTTATGAAATAAATGTCACAGAGATACAATGTATAACATGATGACTATAGTTAATAATACTGTGTGGCATATTGGAAAATTGCTGAGAATAAATCTTAAAAGTTTGCATCCAAGAAAAAAAATTCTGTATCTATATGTGATGATATTAACTAGATATTGTGGTGATCATTTCATAATATATACAGTTACCTGATCATTATGTTGTACTGCTGAAACTAATATAATGTATGTCAGTTATACCTCAATTAAAAATACAAAAAATAAGTAAAGACCTAAAGATTAAAAAAAGAAATAAAAGGTATCTAAATCAGTAAGGAAGAAGTAAAATTTTCATTTGGCATGACATGACTCCACCAAGAAACTATTAGAATTGATAAATCAATGCAGTGAAATCACAGGACAAGTCAATGTACAGAAATCTGTTGCATTTATACACTAAAACTGAGGCAGTAAAAAGAGAAATCAAGGAACCAATCCTATTTACAACTGCACCAAAAATTGTAAGATACCTAGGAATAAACCTGATCAAAGAGGGAAAAGACCTGTACTCTGAAACCTGTAAAACACAGACGACAGAAATTAAAGACAACAAAAAGAAATGGAAAGACATCCATGATTATGAATTAGAAGTACAAATGTTGTTACAGTGTCTTTATTACCCAAAGCACTCTACATATTTAATGCAGTTTATATCAAAATACTAAAAGCTTTTTACACAGATCTAGAAAAAACAATCCTATAATTTATATGGAACCACAAAAAAACCAAATTCCCAAACCAGCCTTGAAAGAGCAAAGCAAAGCTAGAGGCATCATAATTCTAAACTTCAAAACTATAATGATCAAAACAGTTTGGCCCTGGCATCAAAATAGATACATAGATTAATGGAACTGAATAGAAAAGCCATAAATGAACCCACAAACTGGATGATCAGTCAACAAAGCAGGACAGAACATCCAATGGGGAAAAGGCAATTTCTTCAACAAATCGTGTTGGGGAAACTGGACAACACTCAAAAAAGAATGAAACTGGACCACTTTCTTACACCATACACAAAAATAAACTCAAAATGGATAAAAGCCCTAAATGTGAGAACTGAAACCACAAAAATCCCCGAAGAGACCATAGGCAGTAACCTCTTTGATGTCGGCTATAGCAACTTTTTCTAGATTTGACTCCTGAGGCAGGAGAAACAAAAGCAAAAATAAACTGTTGGAACTGCATCAAAATAAGAAGCTTTTGCACAGTGAAGGAAACAATCAACAAAACTAAAAGGCAACCTAAGGAATGCAAAAAAGTATTTACAAATGATATAGCTGAAAAAGGGTTAGTATCCAAAATATATAAAGCACTTAAAAACTCAATACCCTAAAACAAATAATCCAATTAAAAGTGGACAGGAGACATGAAGACATACTGGTGGCCAACAGACACATTAAAAGAAGCTCATCATCACTTACTATCAAGGAAATGTATATTAAAACCACAATTTGATATTACATCACACCTATCAAAATGGTTAAAATCAATAAGAAGCAACAGGTGTTGGTGGGATGTGGAGAAAAAGGAACCCTCTTGCACAGTTGGTGGGAATGCAAACTGATGCAACCACTGTGGAAAACAGTATCGAAGTTACTCAGAAAGTTAAAAAATAGGAGTCCTCAATCATCCAGCAATTGCGCTACTGGGTATTTACTCATAGTATACAGAAACACTAATTCAAAGGGATACCTGCACCCCTATATTTATAGAAGCAGCATTATTTGCAATAGCCAAACTATGGAAACAGTTTAAGTATGCATTAGTTGAATGGATAAAGAATGTTATTCAGCCATAAGAAAGAATGAACTTGTGTAATTTGCAACAGTACAGATGGAGCTAGAGAGAAGAATTGTAAGGAAAATAAATCAGAAAGATGAACATTATATGATTTTATCCATATGTGGATATTAAGAAACAAAAAACGAATGAAGAGACAAAAAGAGAGAAAGATAGACAAACCAAGAAGCAGACTCTTAACTATAGAAAATGAACTGATGGTTACCAGAGGGAGGATAGTTGTGGGATGGGTTAAGTAGGTTTTGGAGATTAAGGAGTGCAGTTTTCATGATGAGAACCAGGTGATGTATGGAATCGTTGAATCAGTGCATTGTACGCCTGAAACTAATATAACACTGAATGTTAACTAACTGGAATTCAAATAAAAACTTCAAAAAATAACAGAAATAGGCATATATGCAAGATATGGCAGTGAGCTACTGAATATTAAAGTACATTAACCTTGCACTAACAAAATGTATATTATGACCAGCTTTACAAGTATGAATGGCTGTCTCCACGTCAATTTTGAGAAACACCAAGAAGACTTTGCCTCATTGTATCTGAACTTTAAACAGTAGAGAATCACATCTTTAAAAATGCAAATGCAAGGGTAACAGTATAAAATAACTCAATCTGTGCCTGTGCATTTATCTGTTACTCTTTTCTATCATATCCTAGTGTTGAGTAAAAAAAGGAGCTAATAGTAACTAGAGTCTATCAGCTATCGTAATGTGTGCCAGCCTTTTTTATAATACAATAATAGTTTTAGTATTAAAACTATTAGTTGCAAATTGACGAATGCATTTTTGATCATCCCATTTGGGTAACTTTGGGAAATCTCTTTCAAGAAACTTTAAAGGCACTTTCCAAAGTTATATGGTAGATAACACAGTACAAGTTTGTTGGTCTAAGAGGACCACAGTCAAGGATTTTTCTCATTAACTATAGGTTACATTGTTTTCATACTGAGATGGAAAAGTGATACATGCTGTTCACAAAACCTTTAATTTATTCAACATATATACATTGCTGAATGAGCCCTTATGAACTTTACTCTCTGGTGGGGAGGCAGGTAATAAAAAAATAACTTGACAAATCTATAATTAGTATGTGATAAGTCCTACTACAGAGAAGAGCAAGATCTCTGAGAGCATGTATTCTCCAAGTCTGGGGAATGAGTTTTCCTGAGGAGCTGACATTTAAATTAAGTTTTGTTCTGTGAGATGAGTAGGCAAAATGAGATTGGAACAGACAAGGAAAAAGATTCAGAGCAAAAGGAAGTAAGCAAAAAGAGGGTGAGCAGTTGAGGGATTAGGTACTGATGAATAATGCACACAAGTTATCTAAAAAGCTGATATATTGCCGAGGTATAGCAGGATGTGGGGAAGGAACTGAGGTTTATCTTAAAATTTGGAGAAATGAGTGGTGAGTGTCTGTAAAATAGCCAAGGTAATCTAGGGAATCAACTATTTAGCAGAAGATGCTGCTATATTATCAGAACCATAAATAGGGAAAAAGAAAATCAGCAGAATAATAATATTGTTTATGAGGTGATACTTATAGGAGTAAGGAAATAAAATATTAGAGACCAAAAAGTATAGACAACTATATTATGTTTTTACTAATTTTTGTGTGTGCATTTTAAAATGTGGAGATGAAGAGGACATATTCATTGCCTTTTCTTTAATGTAGTTGATATATGTATATATGTATATATATATATACACACACACACGTATATATGTATATATATTATTTTTAAGAAATATTAAAGAAACCATATTAAATAATCCTGAGTTGTTTGTTCTCTGTTTACAATTAAACAAATATAAGAAAAAAATTCCAAATCACTTACAACCACTTAGCTGTAGTTAGGAGGAACATTCCTTGATTATTCTGATTCTAGTTGGATAAATAAGATTATAGATTTAAAACTACGACTCTCATAATTAGGAATCTTTGCAATAAACCTTAATTAACTGACTTCTACAATCCCTCAGAGCTATTTTTGCAATCTTCTATTTTCATAGTTTATTTAAATGGTCTTTAAAGGTGTTTCATTTAGAAAGCAACACCTAGAAAACATTTTAGTTTAATCTTTAGTGCATGATAGGGAAACTAAGGTGTGTAGTACAGTAAAAGGAATTATTCAGGTCAGAAAGTAAAAGAGAATGTTAATCATCGATAGTCAACCTGAAACAAATTGTATTTGTAGATATCCTGACATGTGCACAAACATTTAGGGGCTATGTTCAAAGTGAAAGAAGTGCTAAATTACAAACCAATTCTGCTGATATTTGCTAACGGGTCTTTAAAGCAATTCCTGTTAGAACCAGGTTGTCTAATTCCTTGGTTTCTTAAAATGCACCTTTAACACTCCTATCTCTACCATTAGGTGACTATTCTGCATAGGTCTTACCCTAGGCTCATATTTTGATTGGAGATTTCATATATTTGCTCAGGCAGCAATAATTAATTGGACTACCATTGAAAATAGATTTAAATAAACCAAATTCTCATATATTTATAAACTTGAGATGTCTATTTGATTTACAGTCTGCTGCATTTTGTAAATACAGTTTATCTCAAATGCCAACCTTTTTACATTGCTGGAGTAGGTAATTAGGGACATTGTAAGCATTCATTCATCTTTATATATGTATTTTAAAGTATTTTATCTCTGGATATCTCTCACAGTCCTGTCAGAATTCTTGACAGCAAATACTTATTTTTCTAGAATCTGCACAAGTCTACTCAAAGTAAAAGAGTAAAAAGTCAGTATGTTTTAAGTGCTTCCTAAATATATGCTGAATACAAGCCAATGGCATAAGTTTCTTCAAAAAGGCAATAATGATCATTTAAGAGAGATGCTGTATTATTTGTATTTTTTATATTCTTTAAACACAAGAAAATTACATATTAAGAAACTACCAATACTTATATTGAAGGATAAAACTTTCCTATCCAAGAAGTGTTTCTTTTCTGAAAAGTATGCTGAATATTTTATTTATGGAAGATAATTAAAATCATCTTCAACAACAAAAACAATCAGTCTAGTTAATCATAACTAAATAACTTTATGGTCCAGCCAAATGTTGAATTTTAATAGAGTCTGGATGATAATAAACTGTCCTTACTTCTAAGAACTATTGAATTACTTCCAAACATCCTAGTGTCTTTTTGTAGCATGCATCTTTTGAGTAAGTGAATGATCTAGACAAGGACCTTAGACTTTAGAATTAATATGTTAGGTTAGTTGGTGCTTCCATTCTTAGTCAACAAATGAAAAAACTGACCTGATCCCAGTCAACTGTGTTCAATAGCATGCATGTTTCTATCTCACTGAACCATACATATGTATTTTTAGTATTTGGTTTTTCAAACCAACATGTGAGCCTCTTGAGAGCAAAGATGATGTATTTTTGACTAAGGATATTCTCAACCTACATTTCCTGTAATGCAGTCAACAAATCTCTGTTGACTTGCATTAACAGAAATAGAAGATAATTTGAGTTGTCTTACATTCATTAACTTATTCATTAATTCATTCAAATTTTTATTGAATATTTACTGTGTGCCAGGAACTTTTCTATGAACTAGTGGTTTGGCAAATAAAGGAGAAAAACAGACAAACAACAATAACAACAAAAACAATTAAGTGTCCCTGCCTTCATAGATACTGTATTTTAGTGGCAAATAGTGATATGTCCCATGAAGAACTAAGCAGAGTAGGAGATTTGAAAGAAAGAGAAGGGGGGATTTTACATGGGGAAGGCAAAAATACCTTTCTTGATAACAGAACAATTGAGCAGATCATGAGTTAAAGATGAAAGTTAAAGAGAAAACTTGTGAATACATAAAAGACTTGCAGGCAGTGGGAGTAGAAAATGAAAATGCCTTAAATTTAAGCATAAATTTTTCTAGGAAGTAATTGCACATATTTTCTTTAGCACATACTAAATTTCATGCTCACTAAATCTTCATGTGCTATGTACAGAATTTTCAACAAAAGGTTTCAATCAACACTAAACCATCCTTTAATAGCAATCATGTTTTTTTTTCCCTTGGTGAGCATACATTGCTAGAAAAGTGTGCTTAATCCTAAACTTGATTTTAAGCATTTGGCTCTTAGAAGTATCAGCTGTTTCTCTGAGGAATTCTCGTTTGCACATTTTACAGGATAGATGACTAAGTAAAAAGTAATAAGATCTTATTGCTATTATAATGTCTTTACTACTACATTAACAATGTTAACAGCATTTGTTCATAGAAATTAAAAAGTATTGATAGAGATTGTTTAGTAAATATCTTAAATCCTACAAAAATAGACATGGTTAGTAGTGAAGATGAATGCATATGATCATATTGTGTATAATCTATATCTGCCATAGGTTTAAGGCTCTACTTTATGATTAGGCATATGCTACCCAAGTATTTGCTCATTTCCAATGCAGTTCTTTGGAGAAGGAAGCCAATTTAATTTTATCAATAAAATTCTGACTACAAAACAAATTGATTTGGATAACTGACTTGTTGGAGATTACTATTAAACACTAGGTTTTAAAAAATATATTTTCTAAAACCTGTCTTTGTTTTAAATATTATAAAGGACTAGGGGTGCCTGGGTGGCCTGGTCTGGGTGGTCTCAACTTTAGCTCAGGTCATGATGCCCAGTTCATGAGTTTGAGCCCCATATCAGCTTGCTGCTGTCAGCCTGTCAGCATAGAATGCACTTCCAGTCCTGTGTCCTTGTCTCTCTTTGTCCCTACCCCACTTGTGCTCTCTCCTACATACATACATACATACATACATGCATAACCAAAGATTGAAAAAGTATTAGTGTGTAAGAATTTAAAATTTTTCAAGGTTGATAGATTTTTTCTGATCATTATTAAAAATGTGAAATGTATTCATGTTTAAATAATTTGTAAAGATTGAAAACAAATTGGTGACCTTTTAGTCAGACTAAAATTCCATATAAAATATTTAGATCAAATAGTTTTTTTT
Organism: Suricata suricatta; assembly: GCF_006229205.1. Classification (NCBI taxonomy): domain Eukaryota; kingdom Metazoa; phylum Chordata; class Mammalia; order Carnivora; family Herpestidae; genus Suricata; species Suricata suricatta. The sequence goes on from NC_043704.1 coordinate 45,159,659, forward strand.
CTCCCATGTATTCCTCAGCACTTTTATAATTCTTTTGGATTCTAAAACAGTCAGGTCCAGCTATATAATTTGTGAAGCCCACTGAAAAATGAAACTACAGGACCCTTTGTTCAAAAAGCTGGAAAAAAGGGTCATTAGAGGTACTAAAATATAAAGCCTTTTCCTTCTGCAGTTTTTATCTCAACTTGTCATGGTGCTTTTTAATTGTCATTTAATGTTCTTCTAGGTAATGAAAAATACAATATCAAATTGTTAACATAAACTTTACCTTTCAGTTTTATATAGCTCAATGCCACCTTTAAATTCAAATATAAAAATGTGGAATCTGTGGAATCATCAAGATCACCAAATCCTTTTCCTGCAGTCCCTCCTCCCCCATTACAGCTTTTAAAGTTTCCCAAGCCAACCAGAAGAGACCAATGTAGGCCGTACTTAGAAAGAGCTGGAAGGAGGAGGAGAGGTCTTGCCACGCACTGAGCAAGTTCATTGGGCACTTCCTCTGCACAGAGATGCTTTTACGGAGAGAAGACATCCCCATTCCCAAGGCCTTCCCAATCCACAGTAGAAGGAAGGATGCCTAAATCTTTAAACTGCACTTTTAGAAACTGTTGACTATCTCCATTGGTGGGTGAGAAGCTTGCCCCTACTAAGACATGGCCTCTTCAAAACATAGACAGCCAACACACACACACACACACACACACACACACACACACACACACACCTTTGCACTCCTTGGGGCTAACAGACCCAACCTAGCCCCTGCTAGTGCATATGTCCAGACCCCCACTGGACACAGGAGAAACCTAGAAATGTGATCCTGACTCTTCAGTGATCAGCACAATCACCTACCTCTGGTAGAGGGTGGCAGCCATGACAGGGCGAGACAGGCATTGGAAGATTGCATGGCAGAGAGCAGGGGAGTCTGCTTTGGAAAACCCATCTTAGAAATGTGGGAAGGTGACCAGAGGCTGGACCTTGCTTAGAGCCAGGGCTCCAGGATCCCATTGCATGCTTATTGTCCCATCACACTTCACTTAAGAAACATGTGTTCAAAGATAAATTTTTTTTATGAATTTCAAGATGGCAGTAGCTGAGCATTAACACTCTACATGGGGGGAGGGAACTGTGTTGCTGGGTAAGTCATACATTCATAAAGCAAGCCCTGCAAACATTTTACAAAGCAGTAGTAGCATTATTTTTCCCACTTACCTGTATGTGTTAGTCAGCAAATAAATGTAATCAGTGAGTGTGGTGTGCCAAATACTGTGCTGGATGCTATGTAGTGAAAACAAGGTGCATGTCTGAGTGTTTGAGATGAGCTGTCTGCCGCGGAACATCTAACCGTCAGTCTTTCATTCTCGAGATTTAAAAGTGACAGCTTGCATAAGTAAAAAAGATGCATGATATCTGAATCAGTATACATTTTCAGGAACTGAGTGCCTGAAGTACTACTTAGTATACAAGTCCTTAAAATATATATATAAAGTAATGAATAATTAAATACTGTTCTGGCAGGGAGTGAAGGTTGACATTTCACTTATCTATTTTTATGAAAGAGAACCTAGTTGTTTGACCACATATTTATTCTGTTAGGCACCAACCAAAGCTTTCAGTTATGAAAGACTAAAAACAAGGTAATTGAAAGTTTGTTCCACAATGTGCCTAATGCTATTATAATTATTTTGACATTCTAATAGACCAAAGGTGAGTCTCCATAACTATGATTCCTTTGTGCTCTGCTGTATATTGTTATGCGGAGTCATTTCCAAGGTAAACCCTTAGATAGAGAAGAGGTTTTTTTCCTCAAAATAATTATGATGTGATTTGAATTCTGTGTATTCATTCTCTTAAATTGTAATCCAGCTTACATATTTCTTAAGTACTCTTTCATTAAAGCAAATATATGTGAGTAGAAGTGTACTTTTCATTCCATTTCATTTTGCCTTTAAAAACCTATATAAATAGTCTTCTGTTCTAAGATATGTATTACCTTTTATTTTATATTAAAAATATATCTCTTCTACTCTAAGATATGTGAATTGATGAATTATCTTTTTTACTTCCTATTTCAAGGCTTCTTTATATAAATAGTGAATGATTGAGTATTTCCATCTATGAGTTTAGATTATATTTTGATAAGTTGATTTGATAGTTATGTCCTATCTCTTAATTTTATATTGTTAAGTTTTTAAATTACTTTTCATGATGACAAGCATGTTGGTCAGTTGTAGATATGAATTTCACATTAAGATTCCTAAAAATTGGGAATAGATTTCTTATTCTATTTTTATGAGAAGAAACATTTAATGTGCTTATTATTTAAAAGATTCAACCGCTGTTTTTATTTAGCAGTTTTACAAAATGTGAGATACTTGTATTAAGGACAAAACAAATAAAATCTATTTCAAAAGCTACTTAATTATATACTTAAATTTAAACTATAACTGACATGCAAAATTATTTCCTAAAATAAACTATTTTTCTCTATCTGAATTTTATTAACCTAACTGCTGCCATCTCTTATCAGTTTTACACTTATTTTACAAGGTGACAATTTTCATATGCCTTAAAAAATCTCAAGAGACTATAAACTTCAACAAATCATCAGGCAGGATGTACATATGAGCATTACATAAACAGATATATATTTTAAATTTGTATGTTATGAATAAATTTTATTTAACTAATTTTAGAGATCTCTAAGAAAGATTTCCAATCCTCTAGTTTCATTAAACTGACTGTGTTAGCATGATTTTCCATGTATCTCACCTAAAATCTCTCTTTTGCCTGCTAACCTATTCAATGGAAAAAAATGAATTGTACTTAAGGAGGGGGAGGGTCACCATTCTCTGCATCAACGATCTGTAGACAGAAATACCTGCTGTAGAGCACTCCAATGGGATCATCCCTACTTATTTCATTTGCAAGTTTATCATCCTCAACTCAATTGCTTCTCCTGTTCTCTAATTGTATATTTCTGGTGAGCTGGAGAAGTATTATACATTTATGGTCATAAATCTTAACAGGAGCCACAGGAGAAAAGACAGTACAACAGATTAAGGACTCTTCAGGAGGACCTCTTGGATGCATATTCACGGTAATCTGAAGCCTCACAATCATTCTCTTAAATGACCACAATGGCATTGTTAGGCTACAGGAAAGATTCCTTTCCAAAAGTAGAATAAGAGTCATAGAATCATCCAGAAAACTTTTCAAAATCTGAATACTTTCCCCATGCTATTCTGCCATAGTAATGGTGCCTCCAAGTAGTATTTTTGCAAGAAAAAAAATTACTCTAAATAATGTGTTATCACTGATGATAAGCAAAGAGTTTAGGTTTACTCTTAAAATCTTAAGTTGTTTAACTCTGACACATGAAACAGGAAAGTGTTCTATAAAAATTATATATTATTTAAAAAATTTATTTTTGTAGACTCCACAATATAATATTTCATATTAAAATATTGCAGAATGCTTGAATCTTCTATTATATGACTAAGCTGAAACTAATATGGCCAGGCCATGCTAAAAACATGTAACACATTTTGACATAGTAAAATAATTATAACTTTAAAGTAGCATATTAAAATAAAGGGATTAGTTATTTCTTTATGTCAGATTTAAGGAAAGTGTGGGAAAAAAGTCTTAGTTTTATGTTCAACAGTATTGCCTTGGGTTATTGATTTAATAAAACTATAATAATAGTTTTATGTTAATATCATTCCATATAATTTATTACTAAATTATAAGAATAGTTTCCTATTAATATCATTCTGTATAATTTATTGCTATTTGAAAAGTAAATATGAGATATAGCTAACATGAAAAGTAATTATTTCTGTGTTATAAATAAATTTTTAAAATAAATTATTAGTATGTTATTTTTTCCTAGTTTTCTCAGTAAAAAAAAAATCCAAAATGATCAATGAAATGCAAAAAGTAACCAAATTGCATTAACCTTCTTTTTAAAAAGTTTTAAAATTTATTTTGAAAGAAAGAGAGAGAGTAAGCAGGAGCAGGGTTTTGGCAGAGAGAGAGAAAATACCACGTAGGCTCCATGCTGTTAGTCAGAGCCAGCCATGGGGCTCAAACTCACAAACTGTAAGATCATAACCTGAGCCGAAATCCAGAGTCAGACTCTTAACCAACTGAAACACCGAGATGCCCCTCATTAACCAGCTAATAGAACTTTTCTTATGGTATATCCTTGATATGTGCTCTTTTTATACTCATGAAGAATTAGATAAAGTTTTAATGAACTTTCAAGGCAGACATTCTCATTTTTATACTATGAACTAGAACTAGATATCTTTCTCTAAACTAAAACTAAACTGTTTTCTACAAATGTTCTGATTTTTTCATTTCTCATGTTAATATTGATGTAAATCTAATCTATTTTAATTTTACTTTAATTTCATGTTTTACTGTTACACTTCCATAATTTTTTAATAAAATTTTTTAATGTTTTTTATTTATTTTTGAGAAACAGAGAGAGACAGCGCAAGCAAGGGAGGGTCAGAGAGAGAGGGAGGCTCAGAATCCGAACCAGGCTTCAGGCTCTGAGCTAGCTGTCAGCACAGAGCCTGAAGTGGGGCTCAAACCCACAAACAGTGAGATCATGACCTGAGCCGAAGCCGGACGCTTAACCAACCAAGCCACCCAGGAGCCCCTACTTCCATAAATTTTTATTTTCCTTCCTGTGGTGTATCACAGTCTCAGGCGAGAGAATGAGGTCATATACCTGTGTTCATTTGAGTTTTAAAAACATTATAGTTTGTCAAGGTAAGATATGGGAAAAGTTACCAATATTATTTATTACATAAATTTGACACAAATTTAATACAAATGACGTAAATTTGGCCAATAAGGACTTGATTTTGAAGGGAAAACTGTAATTGTAGAGCAACTATAATTCTAGAACCAAAAGATGCTGAAATTATTGTTACCTACTTATTTACTTCATTAGTTTATTAGACAGCTAAAGAGAGTAAATGTTTGAGGTTTATAGTAACCAGACAAAAACTCAGTTTCTACACTGTCTAAACCTAATGTATAAACATGGCAAACAGATGGTATTACTGTACAAGATTTTGCAAAACAGACAGCCTTTATTTTCAAATTCTTACTTTTCAATAACTCAGTATTTTTCTCAACATTTCTTTATTAAAATTTTACTTAATTTTCTGTGTAAAATTTTTCTAAGGAAGTATGCATCACATTTCCATAATATTTTCCAAAAATTTGGTGCATTGTGTTTGAATGTTGAAAATGTCATCTATTGCTAAGATAATGAAGGTGTTACGTAAATGCAAATGTTATGCTGCTCCATTTGGATATAACATTTTTTAATGGATTCTCATCCAAGAATATTCCCTTAAAACATGAAAAGTATATTTAATCAAAATAACCTAATGAATAATTAGCTTTCATTTCAGGAATTAATTAGTTTTCCCAAGGAGAAAATTAAAAAAAATGTGATCAAAAGGAAGAGATAGCCTTGGAAAAATAGTTCTTATTAAGCAAAAAATCTTTAACATAGGATAAAGAATACATCTTAAATTAATGGGAAAATAAATATACATCATCGAATCAGATTTGTCAAAGGAAAATTATTATTTAAAACATCTTCAGTGGTGCCTGGGTGGCTCATCCAGTTAAGCATTCAATGCTTGATTTCAGCTCAGGTCATGATCTCACAGTTTGTAAGTTTGAGCCTTGCACCCGCCCCCCGCCCCCCACCCCCAGTCAGGCTCTGTGCAAAGCCTACTTGGTATTCTGTGTCTCCCTCATTCTCTGCTCCTCCCCTGCTTACATTGTTTCTCTCCTGAACAAACAAACAAAAATTTTAAAAATAAATAAGTAAAACATTTCCAGTTAATTCATAACTAAGAAAATACCCTTTAAAACATTCCAAAGGATTAAGCAGATAAGTGTTAAATACAAAATTTTAAGAAAAAGCAAATATAGGTAAATGTTGACTAAATTGTGAATGGAGAAACAGAAAAAAGTACAAAGCAGAAGACAGACAAGTTTAATTGAAATTTTATACATCAAAGTCATTAAAAATAAAATGAAAATAATTGATAAGCTGGGTAAATACCTGTGATAAGTAGACCATGGTAAAAATAGACAAAGGACAAGAGCTGTCAATTCTCAGAAAAAAATATAATTGCCTGATATGCATTAAAAAACTTCACTCTTGCAAAAAAATCAAAGAAATGAAAGTTGAAACAATGATAGATAATTTTCTTCTAATCATATTGGGTATGTTTTTTGTGTCTTGTGGAGTTTTCTTTGGTAGATGGTAATGCCCATGTCTGCTTAGGGTGTGATTTGATCAAAACTCTCATGACTACTATAGGACTACAGGACTAACTACAAAAATATATGGCAGTGTGTTTCTAGCACCTTAAAATTGTTAAAATCTTTTTAAATTTGCAATTATGTATTAATATCTAGGAAAGATAAAATGTAGAAAAACTATATGTGTGTGTAAACATGCAGCACATATAACTAAATGTATAAATATTCTAAATGACCAACAAAACATAATAAGTAAAATGTATTAAGTCTATAAGATGGAGTGTTAAGTTTAATGAAAGAGAATAATGCTAACAATATTGTAAGTACCACAATGGAAGCTTTCTCTATATTATCAATAATTATGTAAACTTAGGTATGCATTATTCATAGAAAAATGAATAGCAAAGTTTTCAAATGTTGGCACTGTTTCTCTTGGTATGGTGGGATTATGGTCAGTGATTTCCCTAAAGTAACTTCTAAGGTCCTCTTTGGATGACCTTATTGTCTTTTAGTAGATCCTTATATTTATCCTATTATAGTACTTATCACCATGCTTTATATTTCAATTGCATGCCAATTTTTTTCTGCTGGATTGTTGATAAATACTTATATTTTCAAGGCTTAACATAGTGCCTTACACCTAAAATCTAATCATTAAATATTTACTGAATAAATTAGCAAATTAAGTGTATAGGTATGCATACATACATGTACACACACACACACTCACACATGCTCACACAAACACAAAATTTTATAATACTCAAAGTGAAACTTTTAAAGCTTTAATACTATAATAATTTTGTCCATTAGTCCTAAAGTGCTTACTAAGGACATCGACAGTAAGTATTCTATTCATAGGTTTATTGTTCTGGAAAAGATCTTCAGAAGGCATAGTATTCAGTTCTGTAAACCTAAGCAGGAATGCCCTAAAAATATGCAGGAGAGATTATTGTCCATTGGTTTTATGGATCTCTAGGGCCTGAAATTTCATATCCTACATTACATAGTTTAGTCTGCTATTTACCATCTGCATTCTCATGAATGTCATTACTTTGTTTTCTCTTGAAAATGTCCAATAGTTTAGTCATGCAGAGAGACAGGAAACAGCTGCTTAGAATCTGATCAACTTTGAGTTCTAGTCCCTAAACTGCTACTATTCAGCTGTGTAAATTCAAGCAAGTTATTTAATCTTTCTGTACCTCATTTTTCATCTGCAAAATGAGAATATTGTATTGAATAATATGGTGAACACTCTATGCACAGTATTTTCATATTTAAAATCAGTTTTCTATATAATCCCAAAGGCTTGATATAATAAAATTTTTTAAAAAATAACATAGTTGGTAAATATGTAAAACTATTTTTGATAACTTCTGTAAGAGGATACCTTCTCCTAAAAATCTAATTGTAACTTTCCATACATACAGATCCTGTTATAGGCCTTACGTTATAATTATTTTGCAGTATTCTTGAAAGGTCCACTTGGAGATTTCAAGTTATACAGTTATTTTTAGAATATAAAAATAAGTATCTCAGTAGTATTTCCTCCATGTTCAAGTCCGTATCACTTTATACTCTGTAATAAGAAATAAAAGGTTTTGTGGTTACTGAAAAGTAAAAATATATATCACATTAGAAACCTGAGGATGTAAATAAAAACAATTTTCATGGTTTAAGCATAATAGGAAGAATGTCTCTTCCTCCTCTTCTTAACTTTTGTTTTATTTCACCCTTTGTTTTCTGTCTCTTTCAAACTTACTTTTTGGTTTTTGGTTTCTATTTGGTTTGATCATATGTTTATTTCCTATGGAAGTACCTAAGTCACTTTCTTCAGAGTGGCTTCTGTGTGTTCTTTATTCCATTGCTTAATTCCATGATGTAATAAATTCCAAATATAATTTGGTCCTTCAGCAATAGAATTTATGCTCCATGAGTACTGGAATTTTACACTGTATTTTATTGGTCGGTTCACTTTATCTCTTTGAACAGTACATTTATAGTGTACTGAGCCATGAACAAACATTTATTAAGCCATAATATGTGATCAGTACTACAGTCCACCATACAGTAGAAGTAAGAAAGCTGGGAAGAAGCTAGGATGGCTTCTTCAAATGCCTTGCTTTAATTGGGGAGACAATGTTAGCAGACTCAAAAGGCTAACCAAAAAGAAATGAGAGAAAAAAAGATTTTTAAGTGCTTAAGCTATTGATAAGATACAGATTGTGAATGCTTTAGTTCAGAGGAGGAAAGATTAATTGAGCTGGAATACGTCCTGGAGGAGATACCAAAAAAGGAAGAATTGGATTGTCCATACAAGAAGGATTGAGCCTTGAGATTATCCAGCCATGCAGGAGGAACAAGTTTTTACAATTTGCTTCTGTCAGGGTTGTGGAAAAACCCAATTCTTCCTGTGCATATCTGAAGAAGCCTTCACTGAATCAAGATTTATAACACAGTCTTTGATAAGAAAATTATAGAATCATGCTCATTCAATTTAGGAAACAATTTCATGCACGGTATTAGGGATCAGGTCTTAGTAGCAATGTTATATTCTGCTTCCTCAAATATGAGCAATGCTGAATAAAAAATATTTGAATATCAAATATTAGATTTACCAGACAGGGAAGCTTACTTTTGAGGGTGGGGTTTGTCCTTTTAAGAAGCAGGCCTAGCAAAAAGGAAAAAAAAAAGTTTCCATCTGGGAGCAAATTCCCATGGCACTTTCACAAGAGGCACAGTTTTGATAGTGATTTATAAACAGCCGTGGGAGTGGGATACTCGTCTTCCAACAGTAACATCTTTGAGCACTAAGCACTTTTTTGGTCAAGCCCCTAGGATTTAACTGCAGGGCGCTCAGTTATAAAACCATTTTTCATCGATCTGAGCTGTTGAGTTCTTAACTGTAGCTTATTTTCACTTTGATTTTGAAATCCATAAATGCCAGTCACAGCATTTAGGAACTAAAATCATTGGCACAGGAATTTAAATGAAGAGTGATAAATCAAGGCTGCCAGTGGCTACTGCCTCAGCCAGATGCAAACACCACAACCACAGTTTTTAATAGCTGTGCATGCCTAATTTCAAATTAAGTGTGACAAATTAAGCAGGAAGTTAATTACTATCTTGAAACAAATAGTCTGATGTTGATTGGAAAGGGCATCATAAAGCTATGTTTTACCTTAACAGAATACCCAGAGGAAATATTAGAAAATAGAGATGTACAAATAACAATTAGTTCAGCTAAAAAAAAGGGGGGGGGAGCAGTGATTATTGTACATCTGATTAGATGAGCACAGGTATATGAAAAGGTGACTTCCTCTGAGAATAACTTTAGTAGTCTAAAACAGGAAGTGAGTTCACAGATTCATGAGACTCTTGGTACCTAGATGGTAGATGAGGGAAGAGAAGGCTTAGGTATGTATATTTGTACTACTACTAACCAGATCCAATGTGAACAATGACATTTAAAATGAATGTGACCCTAAAAGCCTAGAGGTGGTATGAATCACAAGCTTCTTAACTAGTCCCTCATTTATTTTCTGGGCCTTTTCTCCATGTCTCTTATTGTCTTTAGCATTCATTGAACAGTTGTTTCTTCCTACTTGACTTTATGATTTTTTCATAATGTTTCAGGAAGTGTTTTAAGAATGAATCTGTTCTTTGGAGTGCAAATGAATTTTAAGAAAGATAAAGTTCAACCTTCATTTAATGTCATTAAGTTATAGATCACTTACTATGTCAGGCACTTTCTAGCACTTATATTCATTCATAAAATAAACCAATTCAGTAAGGTATTATTTTGGGTGTTTTTCCGGATAAGGAAACTGACACACACAGAGATGAAGTAAAATGTCACTATCACCCAGTTGGCCATGAACAAATCAGAATTTATAACCAAAGAGACTTGGTCCATAATTATGAACTCTTTTTTAAAATAATTAATTAATTTATTTATTTATTTATTTTGAGAAAGAGAAAGAGAAAGAGAGCATGGGAGTGGCAGAGAGACAGGGAGAGAATCCCAAGCAGGCTCCATGTTGTCAGCATGCAGCTGAATGCGGGCTCAATCCCAGGAACCGTGGGATCATGACCTGGGCAGAAATCAAAAGTCGGATCTTTAACTGACAGCTGCACAGGTGCCACGAGAATTCTGAACTCTTAGCCATTAGGACGCACAGCCTTTTGAAACCTGGGCCTGAAGAGAGTGGTGGTAGTTATAAAACTCTTTTTAATCACATCTAATTCACACCAGTCTTTTTGCTTCTCTGCCCATTGCAAATGAGAAACATGCTTATCAGAAAATAAGATGAACAAAGATTAGTATAGCTTTTGATCTGACTGTGTAGAAAATACGGTGAGCTAGCACAGTAAATGTAAGACTCCAGGGGGCTTTGAGCTGTCTTTGGAGTACAGGAACTCTGCTAGCCTCTTACTATAACATCTCACCTAAACTGCAGGACACCAGAATCAAAGGAGGATACGGAAACTAAAAATCCCTTCTCTGCTTAAAAAGAAAGTATTCTTAGGTCTTTCAGAATATATTATCTGGATTCAGATGTAAGTATTTTGGCTGCTTATTAATATCCATATACTCATAATATAATAATAATCTTTAGAGAAAACACAATATTAAAAGATAAATTTAATAAGAAAGCTCAAATTTAAAATGTCAGTATTCTCTGGTACACCTATACTTACACATATATTCTGTTAATTCGAATTCCATGTATGCCAGGACTCCTGTCATATTTATTTGCTTTCTTACCAGTAAACCTGGCTGATATTAGACACCCAATACATATTTTTGAATGAATTAATTAGTAATTAAATACATGAATTTTTTAAATTTTTAATGTGTATTTATTTTGAGGGAGAGGGAGAGAGACAGAGTGTGAGCAGGGGAGGGGTTAGAGAGAGAGGGAGACAGAGAATCCGAAGAAGGCTCCAGACTCCAAGCTGTCAGCACAGAGCCTGACACAGAGCTGAACTGGCGAACCGGGAGATAGTGATGATTAACCGACTGAGCCACTCAGGTGCCCCAGTGAATATTTTTTAAAAGTTAGTTTTAGGGGCGCCTGGGTGGCTCAGTCGGTTAAGCCTCCGACGGCGGCTCAGGTCAGATCTCACGTTGGTGGGTTCTAGCCCCACGTCAGGCTCTGTGCTAACAGCTCAGAGCCTGGAGCCTGCTTCTGGTTCTGTATCTCCTTCTCTCTCTGCCCCTCCCCCCCTCATGCTCTGTCTCTCTCTGTATCAAAAATAAATAAAATATTTAAAAAATTTTTAAAATAAATAAAAGTTAGTTTTATGATGATTTAACCACTTTCTAGTTAAATATGTCTGTAATTTAATTGATAGGAAATTCTGTAGCAAAACTAATATTTATAGTTCAAATATATCCTTTATTTTGACATCCTAACTCTAGTAAATTATTTAAACACTCTGTATAAAAAGCTTTTTTTTAAGGCACTGTTAACTGCTAAGCAGAATCAATTTATGCTTATTAATGACAATGGCTTATAGATGTATTTCTGGCAAGCTATAATACGTGTCAAAATTATTTTAAAGAAGAAATATTTACAAGAGTTGTCACAGTCAATCTAAATGATTCCTGCTTTGTGTTTAGAAATAAACTGGATTCATTACTGTATTTTCAGGACCTAGTATAGTGCATAGCACCTAGAAGGTATTCATAAATACTTGGTGAATAAAGGAATGCATGATTAAATAAAGGAGTGCACTTTTAAAGTAACTTTTTTATGATGCCTTACATAAAAGCCTTCTACTTAAATTGGTTATGTGTACCTAAGTAAATAGGTTTGCAAAGCAATGGTACAACTACTTTACTTATAATAACTAAAATATGTAAAGATATAAAACGGGATACTTAAGAAATTCAGCAAGTAAGTTAACAATTTAATGTTTTTATTGATATGTTTGTAAAGGATGTAGAATAAAAAAATCTTCAAGTTACAGAATTTTGCAAAATTATATCAAAGCTGTTTTCTAAGATATATCCCCTTTTGGTATAATTGTGACACACAAAATAAACAGTAGAAAAAATATAAGATGATGTGTGTGTTGCTGAAAAGAGAATATAATGTGGTAGATATGAAGAAAGAGCCCAGAATTCCTGGTTCTCATTCTGATTTGGCCACACATTTGAGTGAAATTGAAACATTACTATAGTCTTCTATACCAAAACTTTTTTCATGACATACATGGGACAGTTTATAATAATTATTCCAAATAAAAAATATGAGGGTTTTGTATAGTTAGATTCTAGATCTCTACATGTATCCCCCTTCCATCTAATTTTTTTTTTCCTGTAAAGAGCCAAATAGTAAACATTTTCAGTTGTTCAGGTCATATATTCTCTGTCAGACTAATCAACTGTGGCCTTGTAACAGGAAAGCAGACACTGACAATATGTAAATGAAAGAACATGGCTGTGTGCTAATAAAACTTTATTTATAAAAACAGGTATACATAGTTTGTAAACCCATGCCCAAGATGATAAAGCTTTATATTCTTAGATAAAGTAATGATACTTTGATTAATATGCTCATAATTTTTTAAAAACTGAAATTTAAAAGGACAACTAGAAAAAAAATATTCATTACTTAAAATCTGTATAAGGGAGAAAGAATGATTCTCCAAAGACCTAGGAGAAATAGAAATTTAGAAATAGATATTTTGAAGTAAAAAGCTGGTAATTTTATTTTTAAAAAAAATAAAGGGAAATAGAAAGGGTATTTTTATGGATTTTAGTCTTCAGAAAATAGTGTAAGGCACTGTTAATCTTAACTAATGACAAAATGAAATTATGATAAATATTTATATAATAAATGCATGCTTAAAAGTAATGTAATTTAAGGAAATTTTAATATTACCTAAACATAATTGTCTCAGTTAGCATGGGAAATAATAAAATTTTATTATTCTTCAGGTCTTCCAATTCCAGATACATTTAAGAATGAGCAATATGAAACTAAATTAAATTTAATGGCAAGAAGTAAAATGCTAATTTTTGAGTTAACGGGAATTATTATCACATGAATATCATTTACAGAATTTTATTTTAAAAATGAAAAGCTTGTGGAGATTTCACTACTACTAACAAAAACAACTCATTCCTGCTGTTTAGCTTTCACTTTATTTGATTATTGCTTAAAAACTTACTAAATCTACTTCAAGTGCTATTGGCAAAATCCTGGCTAGGTTGATGTATTATGAGGGTAATGTAACATTACACTGATTTGTGCCAACAAGATAAAAGGACTGACCTTTACCCATATAAAATTTTTCTTAACTTTGGCAAACTGCAAAATCCCTGGAAAACTAGTAATAATGAGCTAAAAGTGTGGTATAAATACAATAGAAAGAGTATGAATTAAAAATTGACAGTTGTTTTTTATTTAATATAGGCCTGTACATAACTGTTTCACCACGTATTTTCATGATATATTTGCATATAGATAAAGTCATTTATGTATAAGGTCAGTTTACACTCCACTCTCCACTAGAAATAAAGAGGAATTAAGAGGTGTTATCATGAAATAGAACCAGAGGTGGAACTATTGAAGTCTGTAGCTAATGTTTTGTAACCACAATAATTTGTTATTTTAATGTAGAAATATGGGTTTAATCTGCTTGTTAAGAAAAAAATAGCTAATTATATTTTTGTTGTGTTTGTTTGCTAATTCAGTTTTGAGTATGGGTTCTTATACCTATGAGTATTTTATTGATTAAAAAATTAGTTAAATAACAAATGATCCCACAAGTCATTTAAACAAATGCAATATATTTTCCCTCTTTTTCCTCTTATTTCTTTTTTTTCCCCTATAGGCTCTATATTGGTAGGAAATAACTTAATGTTTTTTTTTCTCCCTCTGAATACAGGTGATTGGTCCTCTGTGGTCTATGACACTTTTTTTGTGCCCACTAAAATACAGAAATATAATCCAATTTAGATCCACTTTCATAATGCCTGTCAGAGTCCAGCCTCTATTAGAATAAAAGCTTAGGATCAATTGAAAGGAAGGAAGGAACTAGCACAAAAATATTATTCACCACATATTTCCTGAGAAACATACAGTAAGTGTCAGATAGTAGACCTTCAAATAAATGTTTGTTGACAGACTAAATGAGTGAATGAGTACATGAGAACAATTAGTTATGTTTATATTTACTTTTTCATTCCATATTGTAAATGTGAATGTTACTTAGTTTGGCTTATGAAATTTTATTTTTATTTTCCTCACTTGACCCAAATGGAAGAAGATCAAGGTATTTAAATCTAAAAATTACTTCATAGTGAAGTAAAGTTAGATTGGGGTATGCTAGGCCCAAGAGTTGCATAAGTGTTCCTCTTTACTCTTTTAATTAAGACAAATACTCAATGGTTGTTTTTGGTTTTTGAGCCATAGAGAGGTTCCCAGGGCATCATATCACTGAAAATGGAGAAAAGAAAGATAAGTAAGTAATTCTACCAGTTAGGAATGTATTTGGTTAAAAGTAACAGCAAAACCAATTGTTTTGGGGGAAAAAAGAGAGTGTGTGTGTATGTGTATGTGTGTGTTTTCTCATGTTTCTCAAGAACAGAGGTAGAATCTTGCCAGAGATAGTTGAACTAATCAGTGATAATTGATGGTTTTAGGAGCTTTCTATATTTCTCTTCTATCATACAAAAAGTGTTGGTTTCTTTCTTCTAATAAAGATGATGGCTTCATACCCAAGCAACATCTCTTTTCAAGACAGGAAAAAAAGAGATGTACAACAAAATGACAATAATAGCATGGTCTGTCACTTTCATTGGGAAAGAAGAGTATCTTCTTAATGTTTATTTATTTTGAGAGAGAGATAAGAATGCAGGGGAGGGTCAGAGATAGAGGAAGAGAGAGAATCCCAAGCAGGTTCCATGCTCTAAGTGCAGAGTTTCACCCGGGGCTCAGTCTCACAACCGGTGAGATCATGACCTGAGCCAAAATCAAAAGCCAAACGTTTAACAGATTGAGCCATCCATGTGCCCTGAGAAATAAAAAGCATTTTTAACAAATAATGACCAGAAAACTTCTGTTTAGATTCCATTAGTCAGAATGGGGTCCCATACTTATCCCTAACTACCCAGCAGCCTGGAAAATCAAGTTTGATGCATTTCAAGCCCTACAAAGAAAAAAATAGCATCAAAGAACACACCTGAAAATGGGCGTTAAGTGTCTGCCAAATAATCTTTAGCAAGTTCCTTAATTGAGCTACAGATTCTGAGAAAATTTCTCTGTTTATGAAAAAATACCTGGGAGGGTAAACACTAGAACCAATAGAAGTGGGTATTTTGAGAAACGGAATGATAGCTTTTTTTTTCTTTTTAATTTTGCATTTTAAAAATCCTTTACAATAAGATATTTTGTTACAAAATAAAGAACAAATTTTCTAGAAAGTGATTATAGAGAGGTTAGAATTCTTTATACTTTCATGTTTTCTTATACTTCATAGTCAGTAGCTCTACTTTATAAAATATTGGAGATTTACTAAACCATTCTGTGATTAGTACTACATACCATCAACTAGTTAGTATAGGTAAGAAAAGAATAAGGCATGGTAGTCTGCCTCAAAGATATTATTACTTTAATAGATGAACTCTTTACATTTACTTAATAAGAAAATGTTCAAATTCACAAAAGACAAGGAATGACTATTTTAATTTACTTTGTTTTTAGACAGATATTCAGGAATTTACTTCTCCATCATATTAGCCAACCTTACTTATTTTTATTGTACTTTAGCTGTGGCTAACTTTCCCTCTTCTAAATCATGATTTCAAGTTCATAATCATGTTTTAAATCATTTGTTGAACTTTATGGGATTAAGGTATTAAAATAAGTCACTCTATAAGTATATATATATACACACACATATATATACACAACACAAATGTTAATATGAAACCATTAAGTAGTTTTAAAGAATATGTAGGCAAGTTTTACCTGATCCAAAGGTAGTTAAGTTTTAGTAATCCAAAAAGCAATAGGAAAATTTCAAAAGCCACGACCAAATGTTAACACACACACAGAGATTTAAATTCTTAATATACCTAAAATAAATACGAGGCACAATTTTTATAGTGAGCATAAAAGTGAATGAAGTTTTCATAATCTATAAATATAAACCAATCAATATGCAGACTAAAATCATGATTTTAATGGTCTGTAACTAAATAATTTTACAAAAAATAAATAAAAGTTACTTTTAAATATTAATTACTCTCAGTAGGAAAGGAAACTCAAAATTATAAATAGGAATTTTTGCCTATCAAGTTGGTAGTGATTTAAAAATGAATAATATTTATACTGGTGGGGGTGTTGCAAGATAAAACTCTCATATACTGTTGGTGGGAGTTTAAATATGTTTAAAATGTTTAAAAAGCATATTGAGAATCACAAAAAAGTAGAAATAAATTAATAACAAACATTTAACAAAAGAAGAATGGATTAATAAATTAAGAACACTTATGAAATAATTTGTTATGAGGAGGAGGAAAATGTTTTCCTTCTTCCCCTATAAATTATTTGGCTGGTGTAATAATTAAATTGACATAACACTAATGAATAGGAAAAAAATTATTTTGTATGTATGGGAGCCACTTAAAAATATGAGACTCAAGAAGTGATAGAAGTAGGAAGTTTTTATAACTTTTACTTTTAGATCAAGAAACAACGAATTTATAAAGAAGTAACAAGACAAAGGGGTTTGGACTTTAGGTAGTAAATTAGTAAAGAAGTAACAAATTTTGTTCATATATCCTTCTAGGCCCTAAACTCCTTGTCTCTGGTGATAATGCCTCAAGTACCTTTAATTCAAAATAACCAATATACCAAAATGGCATATTTTGGCATGGAAGTACTTCCCCTTTCATACCAAAGTCCCAACTTTACCAAGGGGTAGAAACAATGTAATTTGTATCATTATATCCTTCATACATCATATTAGATGTATGAAACAAAGTATATAAGAAAGAAATGATATTTATTCATGATATACAAATAACAAACTAATTGTGTTAATTCATAAACTTAGCTATCTATTTATTTTTATAATATTATTTTAAATTTTTATAATATAATTTTTGCAATTGTCTTTTATTAACTAAAGTACTTAGCTATTAAAATTTCTAGATTACTATTCACTGTTAATTTCACAGTCCAGTATTACATGGACATAGAATATACCTCATGAATCCCATATTTTAAATTTTGTTTGCCTAGGCATTGTCCATAGGAGTATAATTTTGAGGAAAGGCTAAAAATAATGACTCAATTAAAAAGCATCAATATTTAGATTGACTTCACAATTAGAAAAAACAAAACTACTCAAATAATTCAAAAAATAAGGAAATATTTAGCAAAACTGTTTTTTCCTATCATCTCATACAAAAACTACCAGTATTGTTTCTACTTCTCTAGTGCTGAAACATAAAAGACGGGCCCAAGAATATGGGTAAAGACTCCTCCAGGGATTGGCTTTAATCATTTCTCTCCTGCAGGTTAAGAAATCATTTTATCCTCCTGAGTCCTCTTTCTTTGCTTAAAGCGTATTAACAGTCTTGCCAAAAAATTAATGATACATGTAATCTGTAATCTTGGCTTGCTTTGGGGTATATTGTTGCATTTGTCATTTTTCATGCTAGAAGAGAATATGCTTCCTCTTATAAAGCAAGTCAGGTTTCCCTTAGACAACACAATTCTGAGCAACTCCATTTGCCTTTATGACAGATACACACACACTCACATATACATATATATATATATACATAGACATATTTAATTTTTAGAGAGACAGCACAAGACAGGGGCAGAAGGAGAAAGAGAGAGAGAGAGAGAGAGAGAGAGAGAGAGAGAGAGAGAGAATCTTAAGCGGGTTTCGCCTAAGGACTCAGTGCAGAGTCCACTGTGGAGCTTGATCCCACAACTCTGGCATCATGGCCTGAGCCAAAATCAAGTCATATGCTCAGCTCACTGAGCCACCGAGGCACCCTGCCAGATACACTTTCAAAGCTTCACAGCATAACTGAATTAGTCATCTAACTACAACCCAAACAAGGAAGAAATGCTTCAAGACTGTTTTGTTCAGTCTTACAGCCATTAAACCCAGTAGCAGGATTGCCAAGTTTAGAGTGGAGAACCTTCATTATACTCTCCAGTGTGGTACCTTTGAAGAATATCTTCAGTTCAGACTCAGAATGTTTTTTTTTTCTTTATTTAACTTCCTCACTCATGGACATCACACAATAGTACTAACATATACAGTAAATATCACTGCAGAACAGAGAGCCTGTAGGCCTTTCCTTAAATTCTCAGAGTCAAAAAGTAGTCTATGACTTAGGTTTTAATTTGCCCAAATCCTAACAATGTCTAAGAGCAAAGGGCCATTAAAGATTCAAAAGATGTATATAGCCCTTCCATGGCATATCTCATATTTGGGAATCTAGACAGTCATTTATCCCCTCAACTGTAACAAGTAGAGAATGATGGCCAAATAATGGGTAATCAAGGACTAAATGGACTAATATAATTTATGTCCAAACTGAGGCATTTCTGAAATTAAGGAGGGAGCTATTTATAATCATATATGTACACTGGGCATTATCCTGAATTGCCCCAGGCACACCTAGATATAAACAGTGTAACATACTGATTAAATGAATGAACTCCTGGACTGACACACTTCTGAGTGTGTAGCCTCACCAAATCTGTGAGTTCTCTCTTGAGGTTATTGAAATTAATACTATAATTTACTAAATATTTTACTGCTTTTTTATGTGTACCTTCTGTCTTTAAATTCCTTTAATGGTTTGTAAAGACATAAAATGTTCTTCAGAGTTTCTCTTAAAATTTTTACAATATTTGTGTTTATACAATTTAAATTAAACCAATTAATGGTCATATATATATTCATAAGTTTTCACAAACAAAATCAATGGACACTTCTTAAAGGATAGTCACTAAGCATTTTCATTCATTTTCTTATTTTGATTTGTTATATTTCTTTAAAGCTAATATAGTGACATTAAAATCAGAGTTTAGACCTGATGGCTGCTGTATTAAATATTACAGATCTATTTGTATGAAAGGATAACACTGTTCTGAATTTATGACTAGTAATTTTATTCTGCAACTTTAAACATAAAGATGTATCCAAGATAAAAGGTGACCCCTTAACTGGTAATTTAGTGTATACACACAGTTTTTTAATTTTTACAAAAAGGACCCTGAAAGTATGTTTTAAAGTTTATAAATTGACCAGTGCCTTATAAATTAATAAATTGGATTCCCTGAGAACTACAAATATTATAGAATACTGAACTGTTTCTCTAAAGACATAGTTTCCCATGAACTCAGTCAAATCCAAACAGGCGGATGATGAATCTTCACAGGTTACCAGAAGATGACGGGAGGTAATCACCAGTGAGTCCAAAGAACTTTTCTAATGGCTATTAATTCAGGCACCTCTACTTTTCAGTGGCCTGTCACTGTTGCCAAATGAATTATCAGGCACCTCAGATTCTAATCTTTAAATGGAGGGCACTAGTACTCATTGAGCTCATAAGGTATGGGTAGAGAGAGGTCTATATTCTTTTTGCAGTGAGAAGGACTTCTACATGATTTTCAAAGTATTCCTGCTTACCAGGCTATCAGCAACTAAGGGTACTTGTTCATTGTCTAAAAATGCTGAGTGAAGATGGGCAGTTGAGGAAGGAAGAAAAATAATTGGGAGAATGGGCACCTATGAGAGGTCATACAATCATGGATTTCCCAAGGCTGAGCTGCCAGAGACTCCTGATGGGGTAAAATGTGGGTTGAGTCATAGAACTAGGAAAAGTAACAGAGAATCCTTAGCTTGCTTGAGATTGAGGATATGGTGTTTTACTAGACATTATCAGAAAACCACTAATTTGTATAGCCAGATCCAAAATGTACTCCTCTACCATGGTGGCCACCCAGTTTTTGGTCCCAGCAGCCAAGCATAGGAATTAGGAATTAGATATCAGCTAATTGGAGAAAGGCAAATTTGGTTCAACAGTGCTTTTTTTCAAATGCTAATTAGATATCCTAACAAATGGAAAATATGAATCACTTCCAGGTTAAATTTATTTCATTCTAATCTTAGAAAAGATTACAATCACTAATTAAACAGTCTGGGTACAGAAATATTAAAGTAAGCACAAGTTGCTAGTCTGTTATTCATTCTCCATGAACATATTATCATAATCCATTTTTGTTTCTTGATAGGAAAATTTAGTCCTAAAGTTGTTGAGTTATACACTATAATAATCTATATTGTATTTACATAACTTCTCAGTGGGTCTTTTTTTAGACTTTTTAGAATGTCTCTTAAATATTAAAGTCACAACATGAGAACACACAAATCACAGAGTAAGGAAAAAGACAGACCATCCACCCTAGTTTTGCTCTTACCTTCAGTGTATTCTAAAAATATTTGTTTGGAAAGAGAAATATATTATTTTTAATCTGTTGGCATTGTGATTTATTAATAGTGTTCTTTTTGTGAATGTTAGAAAAAATATATTTTTAAATCTCATCTTATTAGAACTCTCTTACCAAAGTCATGCTATTTTATAAAAAGAAAATGTCACTCTAACAAGTGTGACTAAGAGGGAAAAAATGAGCCATCATAAGCATCTTTTGAGTGCTGTCAGATTGCTCAAGTGAGGAGAATAGGAAACCTATAAAGCAAAGCAGGTCAGAGCAGGGAAAGTACAAATTAAAATCAGGTAAGGCTTAAGCAAAATGAAAGAGCACTTTACGAGAAAGTCCAAATCTAGTTACACAATACATCATAGGCAGAAAGCCAAGCAGAGAATCAATGAAAACTAGTTATGATCAAGGTGAATTTAAGGATGGAAGAAGATAGCAAAGAGTAAATGTTTGATGATGATTTTTTACTGAGGACATGAGTGACATTTTCGCTCCCAAATTTTCTTTAGAAGAAAGGTCAGAGATATTAGGTCAAACACTATCCAATTCATAGGTGTTGTTAATCCTGTTAAAGACTAATGAATAAATTATATGCTCCTAAGCATTTTGAAGTAAATTTAAAGATGAAATTGTGAAAATGTTGGTCTAAATATTAAGAGAGTAGCTTAACTGTTGCATGTCCTTATCTGTAAATTATGGGTTGATAATAGTGTCCCCTCAAAGGATTGTTGTAAAGATGAATGCCAGGACATAAGTAAAATTCTCAGAACAGTTCCTGGCATGTTGTAAGTGCTCAAGTAACTTTATTATTTTTGTTATTTAGAGGACCAAAAGAATATAATATATATATATATATATATATATACACATATGACCAAAAGAATATTATAGATAGATAGATAGATAGATAGATAGATAGATAGATAGATAGATACAGATATGAGATTATCAAGAAAACAAGAGATGAAACACATTAAACATAAAACCTACTAACATCCAGGGGTACCTGAGTGGCTCAGTTGGTTAACGTCTGACTTTGGCCCAGGTCATGATCTCAGTTCATGAGTATGAGCCCCATATTGGGCTCTGTGCTGACAGCTCAGAGCTCAGAGCTGGATCTTAACATCTTTGATATGCAATTATGGGCATATTAATCATGTCTCACAGGGCAAACATTTTGACCCCATTTCCTCCTTTCAGACAATCAACCTAACAGATGATATAGTCCAGATTTATAATCTAGTTAATTCTCTGAATTAATACTAGAGAAATTTTGTCTATTATTATTATTTTTTATCTACATAATTCAGTTCCTTAGCAATTTCTGCATTATTTTAAAATTAAGCAAACCTTTTCATTAGGGTTGTTTGTAAAGAAACAAAATTGACTTGATTGACTAAGCTACATAGAGATCTCATGGAAATTAAGAAAAACAAAAAACTACCAGTCTAGGAAAGTATAGGAAGTAAAGCAGTCTAGGATCTAGGAAACTAGGTGTTCCTCAGAGTGATATTCATAAGACAACTAAGCTTCCAACACCTTTGTTCTTCATCAGCTTTATCAGGTTTAAATAAACAAAATAAACACACGGGTATTCCTAGAATATGAATGGGGCCCAGGCAAAGGCATCTGGCAGACTGTCCCAACAATGCCACACACAGTGATGAAAAAAAAGTCTCCCAAGGGAACATGAGAGCTGAACCAAAGAAGTTAGATGTCAGATGATATCAAGGAGATGTTATAAAAAAGGAAGAAGAGTTTTGTTTTAAGTTTGTAAAGATAATATCTAAATTGCAATCATTAATTCTAAAAGTGTATGTGTGTGACTATGGGTATATGTTTTAAGGTCACTGCTTTGTTAAAATTATCCATTTAAATACAATTAACTTAACATTTTCTCTTGGGACAAGGAAGAATATCTGCCAAGGAGAAGGATGGATCACATTTTAATTTGTATTTTAATTTACATTAATTTTATTTTTATTTGCATTTCTCTTTAAGTAAAATTAGGCATTTTTCATTCTGTTAAGGGAAAACAAATTTTCAGTCTCCTTTAATCAAGTGTGCCTATTGATCCAATCAATCTCTCACTCTGATCTCAATCACTTTTACCCCACACTAGAGAAAATTGCATAGAATACTCAAAAAGTAGCCTGAAGAAACTCACATTATAAGGCAAATTAAACTAAGGTTGCAATAATATTATTAATATCATTATTATTGTGAATTAGATTTACCGAATGCTTTTCTATGGGCCAAGTACTGTTCTAAAGGCTTTACATATATTAACACATGGAATCCTTCCAACCTTAGTGTAGTAATAGTTAGTATCCTAACTATTTTTATAGCTGAACAAATTGAGGCACAAGGGAGTTCTTAGGGTCTGACAAGAACCAGTGGCACACTCAAAGGGGGTCAGTTAAAAAGTATTTAATGAAGGAACAGTTTACAGAGGGGTTGGCAAAGTTAAGAGAATAGATGCAGATGGTGATGTCTGGGGCACTAGCTCAGCAGGGAGTGATTGCCTTTGAGAGCCTGAAGGAGAAAGAGGAAGGAACTCTGCTCCTGCAGGAGTTGTAACCCCACAGAAATGCAACCACTGAGTCACCAGAGGGGCAAGAATCGAGCAAATGGGAACAAATATCCCGAAATCAACCTAACCAGCACTTCTTCATTACTTGACCTGAATCGCATAACTGGTGAGTGTGGGTGCAGGGATTAAGTTAGTGTTCTGATAAATCGTCTGTCATGGCAGCCACCCACATCAGGACTGTTAATGACAGTCCGTTCAAAAAAAGCATCCTATCAACTTCCACTTGTTCCAGGATGTGGCCAGCCATAGAAAACCCTCCCTTCTAACATAGAACAATCCTTTGGAAATAATGCTCAAACTTGCTTGTTTACACCCTTGCAGCCAAAGACTACCAAATGTTCCTAAAAACAAAAGAACATTTATAACTCCCCTTAATAGAATGCTTGCCAATCACAGATAGGATTTTCCCTTTTTTTATAGTGCTATTCTCTTCTAACACCTTTGAAACCTTGCTGAAATAAAGCAAATAGGTTACTTACTGAATGTTAATGAATAAACAGCCTTTGTTAGTTGTATATTCAACTTGGTTTTGACTTTGACAATTCTTATACTACTTCTCAAGAATAGTGCTGCTACAGAACTAATAATTAGAGCAAAGAAAAGAATAGGGTCTGGGTACCTAATGCACTGGCCAGATTGGGGTAAATTTTAAAATCAAAATAGATAAGATCAGTAATAGATGATCACCTATTGATTAGAATAATTGGTGAAACTATACTGGCAATAAAAGTAAACAAATAGGAAAATAAGTGAGTAAAATAATAAATAAGGAGAAAGGGAAACTTACACAATAGAGTGTCTCCTAACAGAAGACATAAAAGACTTAAATATCACCACATTCAAATCATCATAGCAAAAGTATATTCAGGCATGAATTATCAATTATTTTAAACCTGGAGTGATTTGATGAGGAACAAGGTATTTATGTTTATATATTTCAAAGAATATTCCCTCAAATTCTTAGTAATTAAAAAAGGAAATGTTATAACCATAAACTGGGTAAAACAGACAACACCTCAACAGAGTGACCAAAGTTGTCTGCATATTGTGTGGCCTGGGATATGAAAAGTCAACATCACT
The DNA here is from genome assembly GCF_006229205.1 of Suricata suricatta. NCBI lineage: Eukaryota > Metazoa > Chordata > Mammalia > Carnivora > Herpestidae > Suricata > Suricata suricatta. The sequence goes on from NC_043704.1 coordinate 45,184,133, forward strand.
TGTTGATGTTAAGATATAAGCATCATGTATGTCTTGTTTCAGACAGCATAACCTAGATGCATAACTAAAGGGAGTAATCAAGTAAAAATTGAAAACATTAGGTTGCCTGGATGACCTAGTCGGTTAGGTGTCCAACTTCAGCTCAAGTCATGATCTCTCGGTTTGTGGGTTCGAGCCCCACACTGGGCTCGGTGGTGACAGCTATGAACCTGGATCCTGCTTAAGATTCTGTGTCTCCCTTGCTCTCTGCCCCTCTCTTGCTCATGCTGTGTTTCTATCTCAGTAAAAAATAAACATAAAAAAATAAATTTTAAAAACGAAAATTGAGAAGAAACCCCGAAATGTATAAATGAATTCCATGACTGATTTTAAAGAAAAAGTATAAACCATAACTGGCAAGTGAATTTTCTTCTCAAGAACAGAAGATATTAAATTGAAACCTAAAATTAAAATTGAGGATATTAACACAGAACAAGAGGTATCGTAACTAATCACTAACAAAGTACATCATCATATGTGTATCAAATGTAAAAACCTGGATGAAAATTATGATTTTCTAGAAATACCAAATATCCTTTATGGAGGAGAAATATTAAAAATAGATAAAGAAACTTGGATAAAACTGTGTCAGATTCAAATTTTTTCACATATTTTAGAAAAAATGCATATTATTTATAGAGCATAAGGAAGAAAGAAAATCTTCCAAACTCTTAAGCCAAACAAGAATTACCCAAGAGCTTACAAAAATGACATTATGTAAATAAATGTCATCTAAAATAAATATTTATATGAATTATGCTTATGGATATAGTTGAAATATTATAAATATGTTTCCTTCATCCCAGAAATGCAAAATTATACAATGTTAGATAATCTATTAATAACTCAAAGGAGGGAAAAAAATAACCATCTTAAAAGATGTCTCCAAATCTCCAGACAAAATTCAGTGTCAACCCAGGTTTTAAAAAGCAAAATTAGAAACTTTTTGGTAAATTATTGACAAAATTTAATGCCCCAACCCTCCCCTCTCCCAAATAGCATAAAATGCACAATAATAAATCAAGAAAAGTAAGAGAACTGATTTTTAACTGTATACCTTTAATTTACGTTAGAAATTTTTACAATGTTTTGGATTAATTACCCTTCAAATATAACTTAGAACGTATTACAAATACAGCAGAAAATATAGGATATTATTTTGTGGACATTAAGACAAATACGAACAAATATCTCACAAATGATGACAAATGAAAAATATTCATCGAATATGTAATGACACCAAATCTTATCTTACATTTACGTTTTTTTAAACTTTGTTTGGTAGTCAAAGTGGCAAAGAATATGATAAGTTATAGTTGTTTTAAATAGCATATAATATATTCAGTGTGGTTAAGCAATTTAAACTTAATATATTAAAAATAATTAAAATTACTATTAAGTAATAACACCTGACACATTATTTGTAGTAAATAAAGTTTTACGTAATGAGAATACAGGTAAGTTCTGAAAGTGGCAAAACATCTGGTTTCAATACAAACAACTAGAGACACAAACTAAAGCAAATTTAGTTGTATCTAACTTAAGGTTGTATTGCAAACCATAATCTTCACTTAGAAATGTAATAATTTCTATGATCTCATAATCCTATTCTAATCCTTAAAAAGTTATTTCAAAAATTCTGCTTCATAAATTTCTGCTACCCATTGCTTAACTCAATGCATAGAATTTAATACACAGTTTATATTAGAATAACAAATCCCTAAATCAGATATGCAGAGTCCTATAATTTTTAATAAGCCTAATTAATATTTACTTTTCATTACATTGTACACCTGCTTTGCAGAAAAGTAGAGTCAATACTTCTTCCCAAATACATATTTAATCCTTATTGTTTTACTAACTTTTAAAATGTCTGCCATTTTATTACTTTTGAATAAAAAGTCTCTGCAAGTTTCACTTTGATGTTGATTTCCTCCATTTTTCAGGGGGAAACAGGCTGTTAGTTTAAGAACAACTTGAGAACTATCATCTTTCTTGTAATCTTTAATCTTATTTTGAGAATGTCTCCATTTAAATCTTTATATTTACTTTTTTTTCTTTTTCCATGAGTCAGTCCTGTTTTACATTTCCTGTCTCATTTCTTTTGTTTATACGTTTTAATTGTATCCTCCAGTTAGTACCTCTACTCCTCTGCTGAATTGGCTTTTCTAAAAATAACATCTTCCAAATATGTGACTGCTGATTCCATACAGTATGAAGGCACTCATTTCGGAAGTGCCAGTTCAGCATTATGGAGTATAAGTACTGAATAGCATGACATGAAAAGTAGTGGACTGTCCCAGATTGCACCATATTGTTGTAATAGTGATTCATTACAGTTGCTATTAGTTAGGAAAATCAAATCCCCAAGGTCATTCTTCCCCAGTAAATATAGATCTTTCAATCTAATTTCATCCTAGTGCCATAATTAGAGTGATAGGTATACATTAATTATATAATTGGTGTCTTTTATTTTAACATTTTATAGTTTATGTGCTTATCATTTAAGTTGCATGAAGTATAATAGTTTAGAGGAATTTTTTCCCTCATCAGTTTTTTTTATTGAAGTATAAATAGCATATAGTGTTATATTAGTTTCAGGTGCACAGTATGATTAACTAATTCTATACATTACTCCATGCTCATCAAGATAAGTATACTCTTCAACTTTATCTATATCAGTCCTCCTTCCCCCAAACCCAACTCTCCTCTGGCAACCACCAATTTATTCTCTGTATTTAAGAGTCTGGTTTTTGTTTGTTTGTTTGTTTGTTTGTTTGTCTGTCTTTTTATTTTTTTGCTATGTTTCTTAAAATTCACATATAAGTGGGATCATATGGCTTTGGTCTTCTTCTCAGTGACTTATTTCACTTAAAATTGTAGCATTTTACCCTACACATCCATCCATTATTGTTGCAAATAGCAAAATTTCATTGTTATTATGGCTGAGTAATATTCCATTACACACACACAGACACACATGCGGCATACTAAATATATATATATGTAATTATATACATATAGTGTGTGTGTCTGAATGTACATATGTGTGTATGTCTATTTATATATAGTGATATTTATATATATCACTTCTTTATCAGGTTATGGATGACACTTGCATGGCTTTCATATTGGGGCTATTGTAAGTAATGCTGCAGAAAAAATAAGGGTGCATATATCTTTTTGAATTAGTGTTTTCTTATTAATTGGGTAAATACACAGTTGGTGGAATTACTAGATCATACGGTAATTCTGTTTTTAACCTTCATATTATTTTCCACAGTGACTGCACCACTTTGAATTCCCACTACCAGTTTATGAGGATTCCATTTTCTCCACATCCCCATAAATACCTATTATTTATTGTGTTTATGATTTTACCAGTTCTGACAGGTGTGAGATGATATCTCATTGTTATTTGATTTGCATGTCCCCAATGATCAATTAATATTGAGCATATTTTCATGTGCCTTTTGGCCATCTGCATCTTCTTTCTGCTCATGGTGTCTGTCAATTTTTATTTTATTTATTTTTTAAATTTTTCTTATTTTTTTAAAATCGTTTATTGTCAAATTGGTTTCCATACAACACCCAGTGCTCTCCTCCACCACCTCTTTTCCTTCCTTCCCCTCCCCCTTCAACCCTCAGTTCATTTTCAGTATTCAATAATCTTTCAGTTTTTGCAGGCCTCTCTCTCCCCAATTCTCTTTCCCCCTTGCCCTCCCCCAGTCCTCCATTAGGTTTCTCCTGTTCTCCTGTTAGACCTATGACTGCAAAATATGGTATCTGTCTCTGCCTGACTTATTTCTCTTAGCATGACACCCTCAAGGTCCATCCACTTTCCTACAAATGGCCAGATTTCATTCTTTCTCATTGCCATGTAATACTCCATTGTATATGTATACCACATCTTCTTGATCCACTCATCAGGTGATGGACATGTAGGTTCTTTCCATGATTTGGCTATTGTTGACAGTGCTGCTTTGAACATTGGGGTGCATGTGCTCCTATGCATCAGCACTTCTGTATCCCTTGGGTAAATCCCTAGCAGGGCTATTGCTGGGTCATAGGGGGGGTTCTACTGATAGTTTTTTGAGGAACCTCCACACTGTTTTCCAGAGTGGCTGCGCCAGTTTACATTCCCACCAACAGTGTAGGAGGGTGCCCATCTCTCCACACCCTCGCCAGCATCTATAGTCTCTTGATTT
>NC_043704.1:45188479-45254977 GCF_006229205.1 Suricata suricatta
ATTTTGGATACTAGCCTTTTATCTGATATGTCATTTGCAACTATTTTTTCCCATTCTGTGGGTTGCCTATTATTTTCCTTGATTGTTTCCTTTGCAGTGCAGAAGCTTTTTATCTTGATGAGGTCCCAAGTGTTCATTTTTGCTTTCATTTCCCTTGCCTTTGGGGATGTGTCGAGTAGGAAATTGCTGCGGTTGAGGTCAACGAGGTTTTTTCCTACTTTCTCCTCGAGGGTTTTGATGGTTTCCTGTCTCAAATTCAGGCCCTTCATCCATTTGGAGTTAATTTTTGTGTATGGTGTAAGAAAGTGTTCTAGTTTCATTCTTCTGCAAGTTGCTGTCCAGTTCTCCCAGAACCACCTGCTAAGAGGCAGTCTTTTTTCCATTGGATACTCTTTCCTGCTTTGTCAAAAAGTAATTGCCCATACATTTGTGGTCCCAGTTCTGGGTTCTCTATTCTATTCCATTGGTCTATGGTTCTGTTTTTGTGCCAATACCATACTGTCTTGGTGATGACAGCTTTGTAGTAGAGGCTAAAGTCTGGGATTGTGATGCCTCCCATTTTGGTTTGCTTCTTTAATATTACTTTGGCTATTCAGGGTCTTTTTATTTCCTTTTATTGTCTGATTGCTGATGCGAGGACTTCGAGCACTATGTTAAGCAGTAGTGGAGAGAGTGGACACCCCTTTCGTGTTCTTGACCTCAGGGGGAAAGCTCTCAGTTTTTCCCCATTGAGGATGATATTAGCTATGGGCTTTTCATAAACTGCTTTTATAATGTTTAGGTAAGTTTCTTCTATTCCAACTTCCTCAAGGGTTTTTATTAAGAAAGGGTGCTGTATTTTCTCAAATGCTTTTTCTGCATCTATCAACAGGATCATATGATTTTTATCTTTCCTTTTGTTAATGTGGTGTATCACATTGATGGATTTGCAAATATTGAACCAGCCCTGTAACCCACAAATGAATCTCACTTGATTATGTTGGATAATTTTTTTATATGCTGTTGAATTCGATTTGCCAGTATCTTGTTGTGTATTTTTGCATCTGTATTCATTAAGGATATTGGTCTGTAGTTCTCTTTTTTGGCTGGGTCTCTGTCTGGTTTGGGTATCAAGGTGATGCTGGCTTCGTAGAATGAGTTGGGACGTTTTCCTTCTATTTCTATTTTTTGAATAGTTTGAGAAGAATGGGTATTAGCTCTGCTTTAAATGTGTGGTAAAATTCCCCTGGGAATCCATCTGGCCCTGTGCCCTTATTCATTGGGAGATTTTTGATAACAGATTTGATTTCTTCACTGGTTATCCATCTGTTCATGCTTTCTATCTCTTCCTGTTTGAATTTTGGTAGTGCCTGTGCATTGAGGAATTTGTCCATTTCTTCTAGGGTGTCCAGTTTGTTGGCATAAAATTTTTCATATTAATCTCTGATGATTTCTTGTATTTCTAAGGGCTTGGTTGTAATAGATCCATTTTTATTCATGATTTTGTCTATCTGGGTGCTCTCACTTTTCTTTCTAAGGGGCCTGACTAGAGGTTTATCAATTTTGTTTATTGTTTAAACAACCAACTCTTGGTTTCATTGGTTTGCTCCACTGTTTTTTGAACTCTGTATTGTTTATTTTGCCTTGATCTTTATTATTTCTTTTCTTCTGCTGGGTTTGGGGTGCTCTTGCTGCTTCCCTTCTAGTTCCAGTAGGTGCTCTGTTAGATTTTGAATTTGCATTTTTTTTCTAGTTTGTTGAAATAGGCCTGGATTGCAATATTCTTTCCTCTTAGGACTGCCTTTGCTGCATCCCAGAGATTTTGGATTGTTGTATTGTCGTTTTCATTTGTTTCCATATATTTTTTAATTTCTTCCCTAATTGCCTGAGTAGCCCAATCATTCTTTAGTAGGGTGGTATTTAACCTTCACATTTTTGGAGGTTTTCCAGACTTTTTCCTGTGGTTAATTTCAAGTTTCATAGCACTGTGATCTGAAAGTGTGCATGGCATGATCTCAATTCATTTATATTTATGGAGAGCTGCTTTATTCCCCAGTATGTGATCCATCTTGAAGAATGTGCCATGTGCACTCGAAAAGAAGGTGAATTTCCTATATTCAGGATGCAGAGTTCTAAATATATCTATCAATTCCATCTGTTCCAATGTGTCATTCAGGTCCATTGTTTCTATAGTGATTTTCTGTCTGGTTGAGCTATCCATTGCTGTCAGTGGAGTATTAAATCCCCTGCAGTTAGCACATTCTTATCAATAAGATTGTTTCTGGTGTGATTAATTGTTTTATGTATTTGGGCGCTCCAGAATTTGGCGCACAGATGTTTATAATTGTTAGCTCTTCCTGATGGAGAGACCCTGTAATTATTAAATAAAATCCTTCCTCATCTTTTGTTACTGCCTTTACTGTAAAGTCCAGTTTGTCTGATATAAGTATGGCTACTCCGGGTTTCTTTTGGCGTCCAGTCACATGGTAGGTATTTTTCTATCCCCTTACTTTTAATCTGGAGGTGTCTTCAGGTCTAAGGTGAGTCTCTTGTAGACAGCTAATATTTGTGATTATTCTCTAATTGACACCAGTATTAACAGCTACTTACTTTCTACTTAAATTGATTTTTACTTTTGAGACCAATTTTCAAGTGAGTATTTTGCCTAGCTTTAGATTTGAAAATGAAAATGCTGTTTTTCTTATTGTAATTGTATAAAATAAATGGAAATAAAAAGTAGCAGATCATATAATAATAATGTGAAGCCAGCAAGAAAATACAGCAAATAGCACTAGTTTCCTTTCCATGTCCGTATGTTGAGTTGGAATACGTAAGGTAGCACTCTGGTTAATATATTGTATCTTACCATGAAAACTGCATCTTGACATATTTATATTTCAGCATTTTGTATACTATTTAACATCTTAATAAATGACATGAATTATTTTAAAGCAGTTTCAAAGATAACTATATTCTATTTTTTTCCTTTCCCAAATCCCTTGACAGATTTTGTATCCAACATAATACCAGATCTGCCTTATCTGATAGTTCAGAGTTTTACCAAAGCATTTTATTTCCATTCCTGTCATTGTCTCCTGAATTTGCCTTAGTAATGAGAATTTCAAACCTAGAGATGGGTTGTGATTAAGTTTTATGGCTGATTTCTATAAGGAATGACAAGGTTAAGACTTCCAAAAATCAATCTGAGTATGTCTAGGACTGCACTTTTTCGTAAGCACAAGCAAGTGTTAGATAACAATTATCACTATGCTGAAGGAATCATGGCATTTTGTTACATTCTTAGTTGCTTGTTTCTAGGATATAGGAAGAATTTAGTAAATAATTAATTACAGTGTGAAAGCTACTACCTCACTTGACAATTTCTTTTAAAAATAAACTAAACTATTGGGTCCTTTAAATAGTTTTCTTATCCTTGGCACACATCTGAATTGTCTATAATGTGCTAGGAATGCATGATTTAATCCCAATTACCAAATTTATAAAACAGAAACAAATGTTCTGTTAATCATAGATAAAATAAAGATAAATAATCTTATATTTTAAAAATAATCATATATTTAAATTAAAGATAAATAATCATAGATTAAAAATTACTTAGTATTTGTTATTTAGTACCAAATGTAGCCATCATTCACAATAATCCATTAATATGTTAAAATATTTTTGGATTGATTTTCTTCCAAAATTAACTTTTCACCAAAGCTCAATAAATACAAGTGTAACCATTAAATTTTTTTTTGAATTTTCAGTAAGAAAAAACAGATCATTTATGTTCCCCTAATAAACAGTTAGAATCTGATTAGGAATTTGAAATTTAAATTCTGACTTTATTTTAGGCTTCCTGATTAACTTGAGAAAACACTGCATTTTTTTCTACCCAGTGTTCTGATTTTGAACCAGTCATATTCATTTAGTTAATATGCCTTTTAAAACACAGCCAGCTGATATTATAAAATTTTTTTCAATGCTTGCAGAATAGAATATATATTGAAACACGAGAACCAATAAACACATTGAGAGGAAACAACAAAGAATATTCCTTGAAACAAAAATTTACAGATTTGGGCATTATTATTATTATTATTAACACAGAAACTTATTGTATAGTCTACCAAACTTTAGGTTCTCTTAAAACCTTTGTGTAATCACCCTTTGACTGGATAGTTTTCTACTGTTGATCTGTGTGTGTGTGTGTGTGTGTGTGTGTGTGTGTGTGTGTGTTTGCATGCACATGGGCATTTTGGCTCTCATAGTTTTCCTATTCACGGAATATCTGACCAAATAAAAACATACCCTTTTATTATCTAGGTAAGCTATCTCTTTCAAAACTCATGAAAGAAAAACAGCAACAACAAAACTTATTTAAGTTTCAGCCTCCTGGCTCAAGGATTGAAAAACACTGCTTTGCCTAAAACCAGCACAAAAGGAAAATAAATGAGAAAGATTTTATGTTTAAGGTGGAAGGATATTTTCATATTACAGAGCTTTGTAGGAGACCTGAAGCAGCCCTTTGAGAAAAGAAGATGAATATTTTTCTTGTTTGTTTTTACCAAAAAGGAGGTTTTAAGTGCACTGAATGCCCGTTGACATTAAAGACATTATAGAAAGATCAGAGGAGAAAAAGCCCATGATGTAGAATAATTGTATGATTACAAAACTATGTAGAGTTGATCTGAAACAACACAGGGGTCTGAGCACTGAACCCCCACACAGTTGTAAATCCACATATAAGTTTAACATCCCCCAAATTACTGACAACCTTCTGTCAACTGGAAGCTTTACTTACAACATAAACAGTCAATTAACACATATTTTATCTAGTATACATATTGTATTTTTTATATTTTTATGTATTTTTATGATTAAATAAGCTAAAGAGAAGAAAATGTTATTAAGAAAAGCATAATGAAGAGAAAAAAACATTTACAATGCTGTATTGTATTTATTGGAAAAAAAATGTAGTGTATAAGTGAGCCTGTGCAGTTCAAACCCATGTTGTTCAAGTGTCAGTTGTATATGGTTTTTATTTTTTCTACTTAAAAGGGAAATTTACTTGGGGGAATTTTTTCTCTTAATAAATTGCCAAATCACACATAGCTTCTTTGAAACCCAAAATAGCAATTATCATTGAATTTTAAGTTGCACCTAGGTTTTAGAAAAGCAGTCTTTTATTCAGCATATTTCAGGAGGAACACATGGCGTTTAGGGAACAGGATGATTGAACTGAACCTAGTAAATAATAGATTGCATAACCTTGGTTAATTTATTAGCCAATTATTATTTCATTCTTATAGTATAATAGAAAAATTAGTATTCCATTGCTACATACACATTTTGCACTCAGAGTATTCAAAGGAATATTTCAAATCAGATAAAACCTCAAGAGTTAGAATTAAGAATAATCAACATGTATAATTTTCAGGAAGCTTAGATATAAATTCAAACCTTAGCATTTTTCTTTATTATCTTCTTAATCATAAGAGCCTTTATTGAAAAACTATAAAATAGGGACACTTTGGTGGCTCAGTCGGTTAAGCACCCAACTTTGGCTCAGGTTATGTTCTCACTGTTCGTGAGTTCAAACCCCACATTGAGCTCCATGCTGACAGCTTGGAGCCTGGAGCCTGCTTCAGATTCTGTCTCTGTCTCTCTGGCCCTCACCTGCTTATGCTCTGTCTCTCTCTGTCTGTCTCTTGAGTATAAAAAAATAAATAAATAAAATATATAAAATAAATGGAGAAAAATTACGCCAAGATTTCCTCAGATAGTAGATTGGGTTAACACCAGTACAAAAAGAGTTACTGCAGTGCTCCCACCCTCCTGCAGTCACTCAAAGTGTACCCATCATACAGATTATCACTTTCATTTCTCCCCATAAAACATGAACATACTTCCACACACACATATAGTAGGCAGCAGATCAAACTTAATAAACCACGAACATGTTTGAGATGATACGCCAAGCAAGGAATAGGGATGTGACTAGATCATTTGATACCTTATTTAGCAATTCTGAATACCAGCAGATTTCCCAGAGTCAGAAGTGATGCACTCTACAGTGAATTTGGATGAGCTTGGCCTATAGAAGGAACAAAGTTCAGGGCAAGAAGGCCATTATACATACACTTGGAAATGATTTTGAGTTGAGAGCTACGTGACAGTAGGTTTGAAGCATGATCTTGCACACTCGAGATATGCCAACATAAAAAGAAAAATGAAGAGTAATGCTATCTCTGTAATTTTTCCATGGCATTTAGGATTTGCCTCAGTGACATTCTCACTGAGATTACATCCTATGAGAGCCCTGAGATGAAGTGTTCCCTTTTATCAAGCCCCACTGAAAACACAATGCTTCTTGTAGCATGTGACCACTAGCCATCCAGAATCCGTGTCTGCGAGGTAAGCCATCCTGCCCAGCCTTTGAGATTCTAGTTTTAATGTTTGGGTGGTGCAAATAGCAGTCCTAGACACAGCCTCCAGTCTTGGCAATGACTTCATGTCCATCTTCTCCCACTACTTTTAGATAATCTGATCTTGGCAGAATATTTAAAAAAGAAAACATGACACATTCTAGGTAGGAAGCATGTTTTAATTTTAAATGTTTTCTATTTTCTCTATTTATTCTGTAATCTAGAAGTTCTTCCTTGCTATTTCCCTGCTGCTTGTCTTCTACATGTAGCTTAATGAATTCAGCATGCTAACCAACTAGACTCAATTATTACCTACTTGATTACTGATTCTCTAAAATTAATCAATTTATTTAGTTTAACAGACACATAGCCCTCATTATGTACCAGACAATGTGCAAATTGCTTTACAAATATAAACTCATGTATTTTTCACAGCAGTATGAAATACTTTTTTTCCCCATATAATAGGTAAGGGAACTGAAGCAGAGAAAGAATAAATACCATATCCATCAGGGTCAAACAGAACATAAGTTTTGGAACCAGGTTTCAAACTCAGGCAATCTGGTTCCAGAGTCTCTACTATTAGCCATTTTGATCTGTTGATCCTATCACACTGTGTTCTAACAATTTGTTCACATCTTTCTCACTATAAATATTGACATGACCATTCAATCTTTATTAAACAAATGAAAGTTCTGTTATACATAATCTGTGTTTAGATGATTTAATAGTATGCTTTAAAACACTGACACAAAATCATCCAAAAACTGATGAAAGTGTAAGTTACAATTATACTATGAACCTGATATTTGTCTGGTAACACTTATAGATCATTCATATATATATATTGAGCAGCATGCCTGTTTATTTCACTTATATTTGAATCATGTCACCTAGTAGAGAATGAGTATAAAAGGTACAGTGCTTATTGTGGAAATAAATAATAACATATATGTACAGTATACTTTTACTACAAAATTTTACTTCCATTTGCAAATTAAGTTATTTTAAAAAGAGAATTTTTGACTACTTTCAATTCATGTTGAATTTAATGTGTTTGACCAACTCAACATCTGCCACTTAATGAGTCTATTTTCTTGTTTTACAGTATTTTGGAATTAGAGCTATTGATAATTTGGGGCCATTTTGTTAGCGACACATACAATTTAATGATTCTCTTTGCAAGAGGAAAATTTAGCATGATATTACACTTTTATTTTTGAATTTTGTATTATTCTGCAAAACCTGTCAGGAAGTAGAAAAAAATGAGCAGCTCTTGTCATAATACAATATTAAAATGTTTTAATTTTTAAAAATATAAACTGCTATGTATTTTTTTCTACAGCGATTTTTCTAAGCATTCATATTTTTACACAGAGATTTTCTTAAATAATTATATTTTTAACCACAGGCAATTCTTTTTAGTCACTGTCAAAATGACAACTAGCTTTAAGTGGTGTATATTGTCTTAGCATAGGAAGTCGCCATATCTAATAACTTTGACATTAATTATAGGTACCAATATTTTAAAAACTAAAATGTCATAAATGGAATAAGATTGCTTACCTCCACAATATTTCCGGTTAGCAGACAGTTTGATCTTTGCCTAGAAAATTAAAGACTCAGCCTTATAATTTTTTTCAGAGAATACGTTAACTTTCTCATATAAGGAATAAAGGTATTTTCTTATAATATCTTAGAATTTCTATATGCAATGAAAATATTGTTGATTTTCGCCTAAGCCATATTGTAGACTCAGAAACAGCAACCTGTATATATGCCTGAATCTTTTTATTTGCTGTATGCCCAATATTATATTAATCTACTCTTCCAGGAAATAATTACATAAGGCAAAGATGTTTTAATTTTTATGTAATAAAAATAAATATTTTCATATAACTTAATGTTAAAATGAATGGAATATTCACTAAAATAATAAAACCAAGAGATAAAGAAGACAGAAAAACCAAGAGAGAAAGAGATATACATTTGTTATTGAAAAGACCTATGGAACATTAAAGAAAGTTCCTTTCTAATGTTAAAAGATACACATTTTTAAGGAAATAGAATCATTTCACACTGAAACACTTATCAAAAGAAATTAAACAATTTAAAAGAGAAATGGATAAAGAAAGTATGGTATATACAATGGAATATTACTCAGCCATAAAAAAGAATGAAACCTTGCCATTTGCAATGACACGGTTGGGGCTAGAAAGTATTATGCTTAGCATAGGGCGACTTCCTATGCTAAGACAATATACACCACTTAAAGCTAGTTGTCATTTTGACAGTGACTAAAAAGAATTGCCTGTGGTTAAAAATATAATTATTTAAGAAAATCTCTGTGTAAAAATATGAATGCTTAGAAAAATTGCTGTAGAAAAAATGCTATATGAATTCACTCATATGTGGAATTTAAGAAACAAAACAAACAAGCATAGGGAAGAAGAGAGAGAGGGAGGCAAACTAAGAAACAGATTCTTAACAATAGAAAACAACTGATGAAGGTGGGGAGGGGAGGCAACGAGTAAAATATATGAGGGGGATTAAGGAGTATATTTGTCATGATGAGCACCGGGTGTTGTATGGAAGTGATGAATCACTATATTGTACACCTGAAACTAGTATTATACTGTATGTTAACTAACTGGTTTAAAGTAAAACTTAAAAAAATAAATGATTTTAGAGGTGCCTGAGTGGTTCCTCGGTTAAGCATCTGACTTCGGCTCAGGTCATGATGTCATGGTTTATGAGTTCGAGCCCAGCATCGGTCTCTCTGCTCTCAGCACAGAGCCTGCTGGGATCTGCTCTCCTCCTATCTCTGCACCTCCCCCACTCATCCACCCATGATCGCAAAAAAAAAAAAATAAATAAACACTTAAAAGAAAAAATATTTTAATGTTGGAAAGCTAAATATTACAAAGAAAATAATCCTAAATGAATTTAGAGTTTTAATGCCATCCCAATGCAAAACCAAAAGGAACATTTTAAATATAGAACGTTAATTATGAAGTTTCGCTGGGATAATACAGGGGCAAAAAAACAAAACAAAGACTTTTGAAAAAAAAATAACTTACTATTTCAGATACTAGGATATATATCACAAAATAGAGAAATTCAAGCATGATGATAAATGATTAAAAATATATTGGTCAACAAGAACAAAATCTGTAGTCTCCATTATTATAAGATAATTCATGATAAAAAACAAAAAAAGCACAAATGACCAGAAGTTTCAATAATAGTCAGAATATTTTGTAACAATTAGCAGTTCTGGAAATAATGAGGTCAGATTCTCACCTGTCAATTTGTGCTTGAGCAAAGTACAGGTATATTACTATAATGGTTAATTTTGTCAAATTGCCTAGGCTGTGGTGTTGTTTGGTCAGGTATCAGTCTAGATACTGCTGTGAGGGTTATTTCAGAGATGGTAAACATTTTAAATAAGTATACCCTGAATACAACACATTATTGTCCATAATGTGGATCAGTCTCATCCAACATTTGAATGACTTAAGAGTAGAGACTGAAGTATCCCAAAGAAAGACTTTTCAAATCAACATCAGCTCTTTCCTGAATGTCTAGCCTCCTACCCTTCTGACCTACCTACCAAGTTCAGACTTGCTAGACCCAAAATCATCTGAGGCAGCTCCTGAAAATAAATCTCATTCTCCTAATAGAAACAGAATGAATATATAACCAATTGGTTCTCTTTTCTGGAGAACCCTGACTAAAATTAATACATTTATATATATTAAATTATTGAAAATCGAATTAGATGCTTGTCAAAACTTCTTGAGGTAGATGAAATTTCTATAATTCTAAAAAAAAAAAGGAGAAATAAAGGTGACTAAATGAAAATATAAGACTTGTTTATGAAAGTATTAGAGTAAAAATATAATTAATTATTTGGAGAATGTATATATTCTGGTAGTTTTATCATGCAAGCTCAAATACAAATTAAGATAATTTCTAAATCGGGACACCTGGGTAGTTCAGGGTTACTTAAGTCAGGTTCTGTGCTGACACCTTAGAACCTGGAGTCTGTTTCAGATTCTGTGTTGCCCAATCTCTCTAGCCCTCCCCCACTAGTGCTCTGCCCCCGCCTCTCAAAAATAAATAAACATTTTTAAAAGGAGATAATTTCTAAATAAATACCCTTTTCTTTGTTGCTTTTGCCACTATGTACCAAAATCAGAAACTTGGGATTCACCTTTAATTCCTTATATTTATCCTTGCTACCAGCAACCTGTCAATCTCTACTTCTTCATCATTTTATGAATTGTGTTCCTCAAATCTTTCCCTGCTTTCTCCCTTGCTAAAGCTACTCATTACCTTAAATCTATTCTCATCTCTATGATTATAATATTAAACTATAATCCCTTTTTCCATTCTTGATCTTCTCAAACTTATCCCTTCCAAAACTGGCAGTGTGAAATCCTAGCCTTCAAACAATGTTTTTAAAAACTTTTGGCAGAAACCAAACTTTTGGTAGAAAAGAAAGAAGGTACTCCGAAATCTATCACCTTTCTACTACATCTACTACTGTCAAGTCCTACTGCTTTCTCTTCCATCCTTTGCACTTTACAAAATAGTAACACAGAGTAAACTTGACATTACTTCAAACAATCCATTCCTGTTTCACATATCTGTTCTTTTTCCACAGAATCTTTCACCATCCCATCCCTGTGTTCACTTCTCTGTATCTCTCAAAGCCCAGCTCAACCTTGAGTTTTTGTGGTATCTTCATTGATCCTCATGGCAAATAAAATGAACATTTCCTCTATGAACTCTCTTATATTATAAACTAACCTCTGCTCCAGAACTTATTTCACTGTATTGTAATTATTAGCTTGAATGTATAATTCACTTACTGCAACATTAATAATTTATAAATGCCAATTATTCATTATTTGAACTCTACACCCTGGCTCATCGTGTGTACTCAATGAATGATTCTGAACTGAACCACAATAGTTTCATTACTTAAGACCAGTGAGTTCAGAGAGAACTTATAGTGAACAAGAAATTAGCTTTATGATTTATTTCAAAATATGTGAGCTCAAATCAGTATGTAAAATTGCATTTTCACTTACTTTTTAGATATTTTGCTTTCATTATTTTGTATAGCAAAATTAAAAATGAAACAGGTTGTGAAAACATACAGTCTTTGAGTAGTTGATTTGTAGGTGATTTTTATTTTGTTTTGTATATGATCTTTGGACATTCAGTTCAGAAGTTATGAACTATTAGTTTCCAATCTGTATGATTGGTACAATATTATATGAGACTTTTTAATGGTTCAAATGTATTAATTGTCATTAAAATAGCAACTTTAAAACTAAATAAAATATATTTAGTAATTAGTATCAAGTGATTATATCTAGGTAAGAGTGCAAAACTCTAATATGTAAATTGCTTATTTTATAATACATCAAAATTATTATCTTACACTAAAAATAGGAATGAATTAATTTAAAATTGATATTTTATTGGAAACATTCAAATACTGCTTATGTATTTAATGATCTTTTTTTTATTTCTTTATTCCCAGAACTATTCCACTAATTAGATGATGCATTTTAGTATAATTTCAATAATACTTATTATAATTTTATAGTAAAAGGTAGAATCAGCAAACATATTTTAACAGAAAGAAACCTTTGGGGAATGTCTTATAAATTTATGATGAACAAACAAAATGCTTCTAGTAACCACCTTTGCAATTAAAAACAATACAACAAAATTAAAAGATTAGCATTTTTAAAAAGTCATCAGGTTAACTGTTTGTAGTAACCACCATAAGTCACTGAACTATGAAATAACTTCACATTATAATTTTGAAAACCATTTTGGGGGCACTTGGGTGGCTCAGTTGGTTAAGCATCTCACTTCAGCTCAGGTCATGATCTCATGGTTCATGGGTTCAAGCCCTGCATCAGGCTCTCTGCTGAGAACTAGAAGCCTAGACCCTGCTTCAGATTCTGTGCCTCCCCCCCACTCTGCTCTGGCCTACCCACACTCTCTCTCTTTTCTAAACATAAACATTAAAAAAGAAAGAAAAACATTATTTATTCCAAAGGCTATTAATAAATCTTCAGAAAACAAATCAATCATTTAATTTTTCTGGTCAAAAGACTTTGGTGACTCTTTGTTTTAGGATAAGCCAAAGCTCTTAACCCCACCCCACTTTCTTCTGAGGACTCTATAGAATCTGTACCTCCCTACATTTTCAGCACTGTCTCAGAAGTATTTCTATTATAAATATCAGAAAACTCAACTCCAAGTTTATTCAGTAAAGAGAGTACTTTCTCACATTGGGTTTGCTAGGAGCCAGTGAGTGCCATGAAAGCTTTTAATAAACATGCATCAACTGAGAAAGCATGAGCTCTCTCAGTCTGGAAAAAGCAAGCCACAACTGACCAACTAATCTCAATGTAGTAGAATTTATAAGAGAACCATTGACAAGTTGGCAAAGAGAAAGCTGAGATGAAAATGATCTTCATGAAATACAGTCAAATCTCAGATAACTTGAAGACAATATTATTTCTTTATGAGGAAATTTGAGAATATCATATATATTTTGAAAATCATTGTTGCCAAAAATAATATTCTATTAAAAATATGACTTTGATCATACTACTTTGTTTTTTTCTGCTACTGTTGGTAAATTTGAAGTTAGTATCTCAAAGGAACGACAAAGCATTGACATGTCTTCAAGCGTAAACCTACTAATCCTCAATAAATGCTAGTCCTCAACAGATGATTTTTTCTATATTCTCTCCAGGTTAGATTACGACTTAATTTATTGTACTTTTTTTGGGCCTACAAAGTGTCCGTGAAGTATTATAAACATGGAAAACTTCCATAATTATTTGTTTCTCTTTGATATAGCCAAAATAGTGACTGAGATCGGTACAGTCCAGGACCATTACACAATAATCTATGTTCCATGCATAGCTAAACTTGCTATTTTTCATGTAAAGTGTGGGCTTCCTCTGACACTGACAGCATGATCAACTTGATGAGCAATCTAGAAGAGAAGAGCAGTGGTATCCAGGGCCATGACGTCAGCTCTGCTCCCAACTCTGGTGAACTTTGCAAGCTTCGGTGCTGAAGTACCAAAAATAGAAAAAAAAATGTCTTCTATCCTTCTCCATGCTGAAACATGGAAATATTGACAATATATCACCTCCGTTTCTTAAACATGGGAACTTTAGCAACTAAAATCACTTTTTTCCTGGCATACAGTCCTTAAAAATGAATGATTCTAAGCAAACTTTCAAATGTATTTTTGAAATGCATTCTATCATAAGTTCAATCTCCAACCTTATGCGTTTTCCTCAAGCTCTGGTAATTGTCACTGGCTGCTCTGTTTTCTCTGAAGACTTAGACACAACCCTTTGTACTCAATTATTATTTGGATGATGCTTTCACCAAATAAAATTTATACCTATTCTAGATTGATTTTTTCGCATTTTTAGTTTTTTTATGGAAGTATCAAATTGCTCCAACAAAGAGCTGAGCTTCCTTCCCCTCTTTGATTGCATTGACAGCTTCCAAGAAATTTAAAAATACAAATGACTAAACTGTATTTGGACTCTGTTTCATTGGTTTGTCTTTCCTTATGCCAATACTACACTGACTTTATTGCTGTAGCTTTATTATAAGTTTTGAAGTTTGATGGAATGTTTCAATAATCTTTGTTCTTTTTCAAGATTTGCTTGGATATTCTAGTTCCCTCTCATTTTTATACCAGTTTTAAAATAGTTTATTAATATCTACAAAAAATAAAAAATGCTCACTAAGGTTCTGTATGAGGATGCATTAGGTCTATGAATCAATTGGAGGGGAATTAACATCCTAATATTGAGTTGTATTATTCAAGGTTCTTCAGAGAAACTGAAAACAGTAGGGTACATAGAGAGATATATGAAGAGGAGACTTATTATAGGAGTTGGCTCACCTGATTTGGGAAGATAAGAAGTCCCACAATTTGCTCTCTCTAAGCTGGAGAACCAGGAAAGCCCTGGGTATAATTCAGTCTGAGACCAAAGACCTGAGCTTAGGGAGAAACTACTGTAAGTCCCAGAGTCAGAAGACCTGAGAACCAGAAGATCTAAGTCTGAGGGAAGGAAAAGATGACATCTCAGCTGAAGAAGAGAGAGAACATTTTTTCTTCCTTCCCCTTTTTGTTCTATTAAAGCTCCCAGTGGATTAGATGATGCCCAACCACAATGGTGAGGACTGGTCTCTACTTTGTCTACTGAATTAAATGCTAATCTCTTCCAGAAACACCCTCACTGGCACACCCAGAATTTATGTTTTACCTACTATATGCACATCCTTTAGCCCAGTCAAGTTGACATGTAGAATTAACCATTACCCAAGAATTCCAGTGAATGTTGTCTTTCTCCATATATTTAGACTTGAATTTATCTTAGCAATATATTGTAGATTTGATGCTGAAATTTTATACATCTTTCATTTAATTTATTCTTATCTAATGTGGTTTTTATTCCCTTTTCCAATTCTTTATTGCTGTTATATACATACATTATATATATATACAATTGATTTTTTGGTAGATGGACCTTGTATCCCACAACTTTGCAAGATTCACTTATAAGTTCTAAAAATTATAATACCCTACTTTCTCTGCATATATACAATCCTATCATCTGTGAATAAAGATAGGCTTACATTTTGTTCTCGTGTCTTTTATTTCTTTTTCAAACCGTATTACATGGACTAGGATCTCAGTAAAATACAGAACAGACAGTGATAGTGAACATTCATGTTATGGCCCTGGTTTGGGGGAGAAAACAGCACTATGGGGTATGATGTTAGCGCTATAATTAATACTTACCCTAATTAGAGTGAAGAAGTTAACTTGTATAGGTTGTCTGAAAATTTGTTTTTTCTAATGGTATAAAATGTTATCACTTTCTTTTCCTGCATCTATGATATGTGAGGTTTTTCTCCTTTATTCCATGGCCAGTTTTAACTGATTTTGAACCTTTACCTTGCATTTCTGATTTTTGACTGCTAAACCAACCTTTCATTTCATGGATAAATCCCAGTTGTGATATATTATTGTGTGTATTTGTCTCTGGATAATATTTGCTAAAATTTTGTTGAAGATTTTTACATTATAGATTCGGGTAGAATTTTGGTCTCTCAGTTTCGTTTTATGTAATGTTCTTGTCAGATTTTGATACTTGCTACATAGGGCCATTTGGGGAGTGTTTCATCTTTCTCTCTGTTCTGAGTTTTCTTTTTGTTGTTGTTATCATTTTTATATGGTCGAACTTTCTAGTGATGCAATATGGTCCTAGAGATTTCTTTCTGGAAATATTTAAGTGACAGTTTATTTATATAAACATATATAGAATAGTAAACCATTCTATATCTTCTTGTGACTACTCCAAAAGTTATGTTCAAGACGTTTAATTCATCTCTTCTAAAATGTCAAATTATTTGCAGAAAATTGTTCAAAATTGTTATTGTGCTTTTATTGCTTGAAGGATCTGTAATTCAGCAATTAGTAATTTGTGTGGGAGTGAATTATCTTAATATTGCTCGGGGATTAGATTTTTTATTTCTTTTTTTTAAGTACTACAGTACTTTGTGCTTAGTAAAAATTATATGTTTTTATGTTTGTTTTTATATTTGTTTATATTTGTATTCTTTTCTCTATCCTTAAGCTTAATGTACTTTTATTTTTGTTGTTGGTTCTTGCATTGAAGTTTAAAATATTTCTTTTAATAGTATTTTTTGTACTATAAATACTTTTTTACGTTTATCTTGAGAGAAAAAAAATGTGCATCTGTGTGCATGGACACACACACACACACACACACATGCACACACTCATGAGTGGGAGAGGGGCAGAGAGAGAGAAGAGAGAATCCCAAGCAGGCTCCATGCTCTCAGCAAAGAGCCTGACATCGGGCTCAATCCCACAAACTGTGAGATCATGACCTGAGTCAAAACCAAGCACTGCTTTCACTGTGTTTTACAAATTTCAATTATTCCTCAGTTTTAAATTTCTATTGTGATTTGTTCTTGGCTAATGTATTATTTAGAAGTGGGCTTCTAACTTTAAAAATATTACAGAATTTTTAGTTATTTTATGATTGATTCCTAGTTTAATTTCATATGGTCAGATTAAAAAGAAACTCTATATGATTTCAGTCCTTTCAGATGTATTTATATTTGCTTTATGGCCCACTAAATGTTCCTTGTACCCTGGATAATTATGTATATTCTGCACTTGTTTGCTGCAGTGTTTTATGAATATTGATGAGGTCAAGTTTGTTGCAAAGACTCTTTATCTCTTCCATATCTTACTACTTTTTTACTCTGCTTGTTCATTCAATCATTGAGTTCAAATCTCTAATTATGATGGTTGGTCTGTTTCCCTTTTTAGTTCTGTCGATTTTTGCTTTACAAACTTTGAATTAATGTCATTAGCTATGTACACATTTATTATTACTGTCTTCCTGATGAATCAACCCTTTTATAACTTAGAAAATTCTTTGCTTTTTCTGTTAATTAATAATCTCATCTTCAATTTATTTTTACCGTATATAAATACAGCCACACTAACTCCTTTAGATTATTGTTTGTATCTCATTTATTTTTCATTCTTTTACTTTGAAAGCATGTCTCCTATAAGCATCATAAAACTGAGTAATAGATTTGTATCCAATCCGATAATCTCTGGTCTTTAAATGGTATATTTAGGCCATTTATTTAATGTAACTAGATATCATGGGGTTTAAGCCTGCTTTCATGCTGTTTTCTATTATCTCTCTGTTCTTTGTTCTTCAGTTCCTGCTAACTTTTGGGTTAATCAGATATCTTGTGTTTAATTTTTATCTCCTTTTATCTCCACTTTAGATATTTTTTCTTCCTTTTTTAAGTGGTTACAGAGATAATCATATATTCCTTAACTTATTGCAGCACATATTGAAATAATATCGTGTCATTACACAAGCAATGTAATAATCATTCAACAGTATAAGTTCTTCCTATCCATTATATTATTGCTGCCATATATATTTTACTAATTTATGTCTTATTAGCCCTACAATGAATTTTATATTTTATTTTATTTATTTTTTCCTTTTATGTCCATTTTTGAGAAAGAGAGTGAGAGAGAGAGAGAGACTGGGAGAGAGAGAGGTAAGGAACATATGTGTTCATGTGTACATGTGAGACTGTCAGAAAGAGAAGGGACAGAGGACTGGAAGCAGACTCTGAGCTGACAGCAGAGAGCCCAGTGCTGGGCTTGAACTCATGAACTATGAGATCATGACCTGAGCGGAGGTCAGATGCTTAACTAGCTTCACAGTTCTATATTTATCCTATATTTACATTTTCCAGAGCTCTTGATTTCTTCCTACAGATCTAGGTTTACATTTGGGATTAATTTCTTTTAACAGTTCTTATAGTGCATATCAGTTGCTAACAAACTCTTCTCTCAGCTTTTTTTTTTTTAATCAGAATGTTTTGTTTCATTTTTATTTGAAAAAGATAACATCCTAGCTGTGTATTTTATGTTGACTTTTTTCCTTTCAGTACTTTGAAATAGCATTCCATTGTTTTCTACATTCAATATTTTCTAATGTGAAGTTAACCAACAACTCATTGTTTCCCCTCCAGGTGATCTGTCTTTTTTCCTTTGGCTGTTTTTAGGATTTTATGTTTACTTTCCTACAGTTTAACTAAGATTATGTTTAGGAATGGGTTTCTGTTGTATTTATCCTCTTTAAAGATTATGAGCTTTTATACCTATGGGTTAAAACTTTCATGAACTTTGAGAAATTTTTGACTATCATCTCTGATATTTTTTCTGCCTGATTCTCTCTCTTTACTCATACTTGGCTTTAATTACATTGATATTAAAGTAGATTATATTGTTCCACAGGTTTCAGATATGTTCTAAATACTGTCATCATTGTCATTGCCATCAATGCATCGATCATTGTATTTTGGATGATTTCCACGGTCTATATTTAATTTTACAAATTTTTTTCAGTGTCTAATCTACTTTCAGATCCAATAAGTCTTTTTTCATACATTGTATTTTTAATTCTGAAATCTCCATTTGGCGCTCTCTCTCTCCTCTCTCTCTCTCTCTGTCATTCCACCTAAATATTTTTAGCTGTGTCATCCATTTACTTTCTTTTTTTTTTTTACATATTTCTAATAGTTCTTTTTAAACATTTGTCTGAAAACTTGAGTGTCTGGAACATTTGTGGTTTGCTTATATTGATATTTTTTACCTTGATTGTGAGTCACATTTTCCTCTTTTCCATATGTTCTCCTTTTTAATTGTATGCAACATATTGGGTTTCAAATTTATTTTTTGATATATTATTCTTTTTTAATTAAAATTAAAATTACATAACATATAGTGTACTATGGGTTTCAAGAGTAGAATTTAGTGATTCATCACTTACATATATATAATATCCAGTGCTCATTCCAACAAGTGTCCCCCCTTAATGTCCCTTGCCCATTTAGCCCATCCCCCCACCCACCACCCCTTGAACAACCCTCAGTTTGTTCTCTGCAATTAAAAGTCTCTCGTGGTTTGCCTCTCTCTTTTCTTTCCCTGTGTCCATCTGTTTTGTTTCTTAAATTCCACACATGAGTGAAATCATGTGATATTTGTCTTTCGGTCATTGACTCACTTCACTTAGCATAATACACCGTAGTTCCGTCTATGTTGTCCCATATGGCAAGATTTCTTATTGTTAAATGAACTATTTGTTTTTTCTGTCTGGCGGTTAATGTGAGGGCCTAACTCATTGATCTTTAAATATTTAAACTGGATAGGAGTTGAGTTGCATTTTTAGTTAATTTTAGCTCATCTATGGTTTCATTAATATTGAGGTAAGATCTAGTACTCTCTCAACAGGATTTTGGCATCTGAGCACTGCAAGACTAGGAAACCCCTCTCTGTTTTCAGCTTCTGACATTGCCACTTACTCACCAAAAGTTCCATGAGAGAAGCAACAAGAAGGTCTAACTTGGTTTATAAGGTGCTTCCAAATTTCAGTATGATCCATGCCAGCTCATATATGGCTACTCAAATTTTGCCTGTTTTCTCCCTTGGAAAACAAAAAGGTTTTCCATTATCACAAGAATTTTCTCTCTCTGTGGTAGACTTGTTTCTCTACCAACCATGCAAACTAGCTAACTTCCCTTGGTGATGGAAATGGCCACTGGTCTCTATTCACCTCTGGAAGGCTTGTTTCCTTTTGGAATTTAATTTATTTGGGTGTTTTGTGCCCTACCAAATCTCAGTAATCTTAAATTTTTAAAGTAAGAATGATGATCTTATAAAGACTTTTTATATCTAACTGGTAGTAGAATATGTATAATGTACTTTCTAAAACATGATGTGAGATGGCTCCAAGTGGCATTTTCTCTTTACTTTCAAAATGTTTTGTATTTTATATGACTGCTCCTTCTTGTTTTTCAAGTCATTATCTACATTATCATTTCAAGTTTTTTTACTTCAATACCTGTAATTAACTCCTAATCTTCATTATTTAACCATTTCAGTATTCTAGACCCTTTCAGCATTTCCAGGACACTGATTACTTTCAAATGTAGAATCAAAAAAGGCACCTACTGCTTTATTATTTTGTTTATTTTTTTAAGTTTTTATTTTAATTACAGTTAGTTAGCAAATGGCATTATATTAGTTTCAGGTTTACAAAATAGTGTAAACCATATGTACACTATCCATATATCACTGGTGCTCATCAAAATAAGTGCATTTTTTAATCCTTATCACCTACTTAACCCATCTTCCCACTACCCTCCTCTCTGGTAACCATCAGTTTGTCTTCTGTAATTAAAAGTCTGTTTCTTGATTTGTCTCTTTCTTTTTCCCCTTTGCTCATTTGTTTTGTTTTGTTTTTATTTGTTTTAATGTTCATTAAAGCATGAGCAGGGGAGGGGCAGAGAGAGCTGGAGACACAGAATCCAAAGGAGGCTTCAGGCTCTGAGCTGTCAACACAGAGCCCAACGTGGGGATTGAACCCAGGAACTGTGACATCATGACCTAAGCAGAAGCCGGACACTTTACAATTGAGTCACCCAGGCGCCCCTGTTTTATTTTATTTTGTTTTGTTTTTTAGATTCCATACATGAGTGAAATCATATGGTATTTGTCTTTCTCTGGCTGACTTATTTCACACAAAATGATAAATTTACCTCCATCCGTGTCATTGAAAATGGCAAAATATTCTTTTTTTGTGGATGGAATTCTGTTGTTTATATTCAAAGTAATTCTTTATAGTTATATATATTATTTGTTTTGTGATTGTTGCTGAAGATTTGCTCTGATCTTGTATTTCTCTCTTCCATGGTTTACTGGTCTTCTTTAGTGATATATTTGGATTTCTTTCTCATTATTTTCATATTTATTTGTGCTTTTTGATTTGTAGTTACCTTTATGTTTGTGTGCAACATCTTCACATGTAGCAGTCTATATTAAGTTGATGGGCATTTAAGTGTGAACCTATTCTTTACTCCTTTTCTCCCCATGTTTTAGGTATATGATATCATATTTTACACCCTTTTATTTTGTGAGTTCCTGGACTGATTTTTATTACAGGAATATTTATTTTTATTGCTCTTATGTGTTCTACCTTCATACTGTCACTTTTGGTCTTTCTTTTCTACTCAAAGAGTCCCCTTTAATATTTCTTGCAGGGCTAGCTTAGTGGTCATGAGCTCCTTGAGTTTTGTTTGTCTGGTAAATTTTTTCTCTCTTTTTCTGTTCTGTATGATAACCTTGCTGGGTAGAGTATTCTTGGCTTCAGATTTTTTTTCTCATTCAGCACTTTGAATATATACACTCCCTTATGGTTTGGAAAGTTTTTGCTGAAAAATTCACTGATAGCCTTATGGGGTTTTCCTTGTATGTTGCAGCCTTATTTTGTCTGGCTTTTAAATTTTGTTCTTTATCACAATATTTTGCCAATTTAATTACAATATATCTTGGTGTGGATATGCTTTTGTTGATTTTGTTGGAGATTCTCTTTGCCTTCTGGATCTGAATATGTGTTTCCTTCCTCAGAT
Organism: Suricata suricatta; assembly: GCF_006229205.1. NCBI lineage: Eukaryota > Metazoa > Chordata > Mammalia > Carnivora > Herpestidae > Suricata > Suricata suricatta. The sequence continues at coordinate 45,210,001 of NC_043704.1, forward strand.
TAAGGAAGTTTTTAGTTATATTTCTTCAAATAAATTTTCTGCCTCCTGTTCTCTCTTCTTCTGGGACTTTTATAATATGAATGTTATTCCATGTAATAGAGTCCCTGAGTTCCTTAAGTTTATTCTTGTTTTGCATAATTCTTCTTTCTCTCTTTTGTTCAGCTTGATTACTTTCCATTACTCTGTATTCTAGGCCATTAATTCAGTCCTCTGCTTCTCCCAGCCTACTGTTCATTCCATCAAGTATGTTTCTTATTTCAATTATTAAGCTCCTTATCTCTGCTATGTATTCCTTAGCTCTATATTAAGGGTCTCACTGATGCCTTCCATACTTTTCTCAAGTCCAATAAGTATATTTATGGTCATTACTTTAAATTCTCTATCAGGCATGTTAACTATATTGGTTTTGCTTAGGATTCTGGATATGGCCTCGTCCTGGTCTTTGGTTTGGGACAGATTCCTCTGTCTCCTCATTTTGTGTCTGTGCCTTCTCCTATGTGTTAGGAAAATCAGTGAAATCTCCTGTTCCTTAAGAGTAGGTACTGGCTGTGTGAAGAAGTCCTGAAGCACCCCACGGTGTAGTTTCCCTTGTTCCCTGGGCCTAGCATTTTAGACAGTGCTCCAGAATGTCTTGCGGATGCTCTGCTGTTTTGTTCTGATCACTTTAACCTTGAGGCCAGTCATCTGCAGAGGCTCTTTTTGCCTGTTGTAGAAGTATTTGGTCCCTGGCCTGAATGTGACAAGAGTTATAACTAGGTGTGTTCTGTAATGCTTGTGGAATGAGACCTGTTGCCACCACTGCTGAAACCAAGGCCCTACAAAACCCCCAGGTCTGGAGACATACTGTTGACAGGGGCTACAGCCTGTCTTAAGGTGTAGGGAGCCCACCACATTGAGGCTCAAGCAAGCATGACTAAGAAGGACAATTCTTCCAAAGAATGGGGGTGGGGGCTTTGTGTAAGGGAGTGTCAGCACTGCACTGATTCCCACAGGTGGTCTTGTGCTTATGCTGAGGGGCTGGGGAAGGAAATAGTACCTGTCAGTTCCTTTGTCCCCAGAAGGATCTCTCCATGAATGCTGTCTCTGCGTCACACTCCAAGATGAGCAAATAACCTTTCCACTGCGCACCCCAGGCACTCTTCAGATTGCTTGTTTTCATACTGCATGTTTGCAGGCCATTTACCCCGCCTTCTCTCCCAGAGCAGCTCCATTGCTGTCCCTGTACTATCCCAGCCAAGCCTACTGACCTTCAAAACTCTAGGCTTCAAAACTCCCTGCTGATTTGTCAACTCTCACTTTCCAAGCCAGTTGCTATTGGTATTCAATTTCTGCATGTGCTCTCCTGTGTGGTAGTGTGTCTCCTGCCCTTCTCTATGACCATGGCTCCCTCCCCACCACAGTGGCCTCTATCTGTTTCTCTCCCAAACCATGTTTTTGCACTTTCTACCTTCTTTGTTCAATGTGGCCTCTTCTCTCCCTTTAGTTGTAGGTTTTTCTGTCAGTCTTCAGGTCAATTTCTGGGGAATTTAGGATGATTTGATAGTTCTCTAGTTGTATTCATGGGACAAAGTGAGCCTGGGGTCCTGCCACTCTGCTGCCATCTTCCAAACCACCTCATATTGCTTTACTTGTTCAAAACAGTAAAATATTTTATATATAAAGGCTATAGTCTTTTCTTAATATTATTTAAAGCATTTTTAGATCCTAAGCTGGCCACTAGACAAACTACAATTTTTTTAGGTAAAATTAATGAGACATTTGAAACTTTTAAACAGCAAATACAAAATGTGACACCACTGGTTAGGTCATGATTTTAGAGGTTGTTTCAATATTAAACAAGCAGTTAATGATTTAAAAGTTTTGAGACATCAATCCATGTTGACAAAATGTCATTTTAAAAACTTTCTTTCAAATGAAGAGGAAACTATCTGCTTAGTGTCTCCCTCCACACGCATTCACATCCTTTCCTTTTCTATTTCTTTTTCTCTACCATTATCATTTTGTTTCATAATTGGCATAGGTTTATATTAATCTTAACTACACACTCTCAGGAAATAAAATGTTACATACTTTCAGAATGGAGGATACAGACATTTAGTGGAGCACAATAAATTTAATTATTAAGCTAAATCTCAGATAACTATAAATGGGGCATTTTTAATGATTATTTTCCTCCATTTAAATGGATGCATTTTAAATAGTAAAGAAGAGTTATACTTATAGTTTTCTTTACTTTCATTGTTAAACTTAACTTAATGGAAGTTACAAAATAGAAGGCAAATCATGAAGAAGTATAATGTGGTCTCTGAAATATACTAAGTTGCTAATTTTTGGCTGACCAACCTATTCAGTATTCTCTACAGTAGAGGTTTGAATCTTGTCCTTTAGACAATGAACAAAATTATGGTGTGAAGAAGCATGTTATCATCCCTCCTCTTTCAAAAACTCAGAGAAATAAAGTCACCCAAAAGTTGTCCAAAATGTGTATTCATTTTCAAATGCATAGCACCCACCCCCTTCGAGTATTTATTTTTGTGGGAGTTTTAGAAGAGGATCCAGCACAGTTTGTGATTCTGCTAACCTATAGCTGAGAATTTGGAAGGAGAGAGAGATATGACACTCCTTTGGACCCAAGAGATGCTTCTGTTTTTCTGGGCTTACAAACCTAACTAAATTCTGACCTTGAAGGGGCAGCTTATTTACCACATCATTCTGTGTTCTCAGGGGGAGAAAAGTATGAATTTAATTATATCCTTGTCAAGAGGTAATTCCATCTCAAAAATTAATTTTCAATTTTTTGGAGTTATTGCACATTAAAAAATATTGTCACACAAAAAACATGGGTGGCCTGTCACAAACATTATGAAACTATTGACCTTACATAGCTTCATCTGCACAACTATTGATTTTTTTCTGTCCTTATTTTGACATTTCATATGATTTCATCTAAGATTCATCACTGTGGAAATGTCAGGTTTAAGGGTATGCTTTTATTGTTTGGGAAGAGCAATCTTAGAAATGGTTTACTACTTATATATTAGAAGCAGTAGGCTGGATTCATCAATGTTGAAAATGATTCAGCATCAAGTTATCACACTTATTTTTCTAGAGGTCTCAAGATTGCTCTTTTTCTCTCCTCCCGAGAAGTGAATTGGGTTCTTACTTTGGGTATTAGATGTCAATAATTCCTAACTGGGCTTTGGAACACTAAACCCATGAATACTCCTAATTTAAGTAAAGGCTTTTGTTTTATGAATTATACACTTGTTAACACAGTTTCTGATTTGGGAAGGTGATGGAGGCTTTAAGTCATTTACAAACACCAATTACTCAAGACATAATTAGAAATCCCTAGTATTTTAATGCAATTTTATTATATCAATGTTTTGTCATGTCCAAATTTTCAAACTAGATTCTTCATGTTGTGTTCCCCCTACCCCAATGGGAGACAAATGAAGATTTAAAGACCCTGAATGGGATCTGTGACCAAAATGTCTTAAAATATATGTCTCCCTTTTGCTTGGCTAGCTTTTTCAAACTGATGTTTGCAGCATGTTACATAATAAACTGAAGACTTCAAATCAACAGTTGAATAATTTATGTGTAAATAGACTGACTTTTATTAGTATAAAAATTGGAAGAAGAGTCAACAAATTATTTGTGTTACTATGGACTAGTTTTAAACCAGGCAACAGCATGTAAAAATCATATTTCCAGGCAGAACTAGCTACATAATTTACAAGGCTCACTGCAAAATGAAAATGTAGAGCACTTTGTTCAAAATTATTAAGAATCTCAACAGCATACATTAAGTGCAAGACCCTTCTAAGCAGAAGACCCTGTGAGACTACATAGGTTTTATGCCTGTGAAGCCAACCCTGTTTCCAGTTCCTATCCATGAATATTTAACTTTCTGATTCCATTTGCTAATGAAGAAGAACTTGACCTCCTTACACTAGCAGCTTTCCTTCCTAAAGAAAGTAACCTCAAACTAAGATAATCCATATACAGATTTACTAAAATACCATTAACTAAATTTTTTTCAAAAATATAAAATAATGCTAGGCTATGCAAAATAATATCTTGCTTGATTGTGATTTTTTAAGTCTCTGAATTAGAGATATGTTTTTAATTTTGTATAACTAGTTAAAGTAAAAAAAATTAAATAAAAGTAAATTCCACTCAATCTTATGCTAGCATTTCCTTTTCATGGAAGGTAATTCTAAAAGCTTCAAGTATCTCTCCATCTTTCAGCAGATTTGCAGAGAAAAGTACTGTTAATGAAAACGACCGTATACACAAGGTGACCTTTAAAAGTTACCCAGTATTCTCAAAATGACACTACTTTCCACGGCAAATAAGAAACTATTATCTGCGTTTCATGTTCTCAGCCACTTGTTATCTAAGCAGTAATACTTGATTTAAAAAGAAGGAAAACATTACAATATGACTATATCTCATCTGTTAATGAAATATTTTTTCTGTTGGCCAGAAAAAAAAATACCAAGAGAAATATTATGCTTAAAATACATTGGGAAATTGATTCCATATAATTCTTGAATTATAAGTTTTTACAATAATTTAAAACCAAGTCACTGTACTAAAATGCAATTACATTTTTAATGGCACATGTTTTTTTTCCTTTAATTGAATGGAAAAACCTAAGGGTTTTTTTTGAGTCGTTAATGTTTTAATTATGGTATTTGATTCAGTGAAGAACAATTCTCCTAATGAGAGCTGGCCTACTTTACGACATTGCTAAGTGTATTATTTAACTCATCAGATTTTTCAATCCCAGCATTTACTACTTTCTTTTACATATTCAGAGCAGATATGCTAGCCTGTGTATTAATGTTAATTGAAGTTATTCAGGTAGATGACAAAGAAAATTAGACCCCTCAGGGTGTCATGTTCCCTTGTAGTTTAAAGAGAAGCTTTCAAGAGCTGCGTATATAAATTTGAACAAAATACTCCACTCCACATGCCACTATAGATTTTCTAAGCATTTGATCATACAACTGAGAATGTCTCTGGCAAGATACGGTCTCACAAAAAGACATTAAATAATAAAAATGGATTTATGAAAAATTCTACATGCATTCTGAAAGGTAATTTTGACTATGAAATTATAAGGAAAACATTTTAATAAGCTCATCATTTTTATTGAGAAACGATGATGTTTATATCAGTCAGTGCTCAGATCTGTTTCTAAATCATGGGACTTAAACAAACAAACAAAAACACTATGCCCACAAAACTTGTGAGATATTTAAAATCTTTAAACCTATGGAAAAGAAAGCTCTGGAAATCTGTCTTCTAAAGCATATATTTAATTTCGTATTCAGATCTCTACCTAAAAATATACTTTAAGAGGTCTGATAAAATTGCAAAATGCAAATAGGATCTATTGACTTTAAGCAGAATAAAACTAGAAAGAAGTACCACAGGGAGAAAAAAGCACAGTTTCAAAGCACAAGAGAAATTACAGATAGCAGTATTTTAGTGGAAATATAAAAAGCCTAAATAGAACTGGGTAACAGTGTAGCAACTTAAAATTACTTCTCAAAATTATTAGATTGAGAAAGATTCTGTTGGAAATGTAAATCTGAAGTTGCTTCTCATTTACTTAGTCTATGAACTGAAGCAGTTTTTCTCCTTAGATTAAAAAAAGAAAATGCAGCTTCTGTTGGCTGAGTGGTCCTACTCCATACCAAGCAGAAGGTGGCAGGAGTTTCTCAGAACTTTTTATCCAGATCCACTGCCTACCTCACCCTTGTTTTCCAAGCTGCCTCCTCAGAGCCCTCTTCCTTGTTCCTTTCACTGCCGCCTCCTCCCTCTGTGCACATGCAGATCACTAGTGCTCCCATCTTCACAGACTCTGACACCACAGGTATTCTGAAGGACCATTCAGATGCCACCCTCATTTCCAAGGCTTTGCTGAACCTACCAGAGCAAAGAGTAGTTTCCTCTGAATATTTATGGTCCCTTTTCACAGCTTGGGAACATGCTTCATTCTTTCTTCTAACTTGTTTCTTTGTGCATGTTTTATTTTTCTTTGTTATCAAATTCTAAGATTTTTTGAAGGAAAAGATATGTATTTATACTCAGGTGTAAATATGTCATTTGCACATACACATTTAGTAAATGTTTAACAGATAAGTTAACTATGAACCAATGAGTTTTAACATTCCATTGGTTTCTAAACTGAGGCACTACATTGTGAATGGTATTAATCATGGCCAACCATGCTGCTCTAGAGACAGACTGGCTGGGCGTAATTCCAGACTTTCATGTTCACTGATGTGGATTTGGGGCAAATCACTTAACCTCTCTGTTTCAACCTCTTCACCTGTTAAATGGGCATAGTGATACAGGAATAATTTGAGGAATAAATAGGTTAATCCATTATATTAGTTTGCGAGTGCCATCATTGCAAAGTACTCCACCCAGGGTGGCTTTGTCAACAAGTTTAGTTCTCACAGTTCTGGATACTGGGATTCCAGGAAGCTGTTGGCAGGTCTGGTGTGTTCTGCGGCCTCTCCTTGGCTTGCAGAGACTGCCTTCTCCCTGTATCTTCACACGGTCTTTCCTCTGTGCGTGCACAGCCATCCCTGTGCCTCTCAGTCAGCCAAATATCCTCTTCTTAGAAGGACATCAGTCAGATTAGATCAGGGCCCACCCCAAAGGCCTCACATTAACTTAATCCTTCAAAGGCTCTGTTTCCAAGGTAAGTCACATTCTGAAGTACTGGGGCTTAGGGCTTCAGATATGACTTGAAAGGATGAGCTATGATTCAGTCCATAATATTCATGTGAATCACATAAAACAGTACCTCTGCCACAGAATACTTAATGAGCTTGGGAGTCGTGGTATTTGCTGTTTGTCTCACCTCAGCCTTAATTTCCTTTACCTTCTGAATGGTATCTCTGCCTTATCCTACCAATACATATTTTCTTTTTCTTGTAATTTTCAGATAATTTCAAATTTAGATTCTTGTGGCTACCTTCCCTATGCCTATTTACCTTAAAAGCAATTTGCTGTCTGCTAACATAACAACTATAAATATTTCATTATTCCATCATATTTAACCAAAATTTTAGGCTTCCAAGAATCTCCTTTTTTCTCAACTCTGCTTCTTAAAAACTTTACTGTATGTTATTTTAAGTTGCAAAGAGTTTTCCAGTACCATAGAATGATTGAAGAGTTAAGAATAAATGAATATAAGAGATGCAAGCAGTTTGATAAAAATGTGTATAAAATATATATATTGCATGTATGAGAAAGGCTGTGATCTGAGCTGATAATGAAATACTGACGTTAGTTTACTGAAAAGTCACTATGTTCAGAATAATTTATCTCTTTGGAGAATTCCATAAAGCACAACAATTGATAAAAAGTTAATTTATAGAATATTGTAATCTGGAAATATTTACATGGAAATTCCTTCAGTTGTAACTGTCCCATAGACTGAGTTTTATATAATGTATAGACAGGAAAGGCAGCTGCTGTTGGTAGCTCTTTGTAGAATTTTATACAATATTTACAGTACTCTGGCTCTGACAGTGTAAATCAGCCATCTTTTTTTCCCTTATTTTTGGCATATCACATTAAGCAATATAAATCTTACATTTTTTAAAAAAAATAACTGGCTCTGGTTAGCTTAGTAGTGATCATAAAGGAGGACAAAAGAATTATTCAAGAAAACAATCTGACCAAGATGTGAAAATTACCCCCTCTGCAGAGATTTAACTGCCCACAGCCCGTTTCTGAGCAAAAGTGAATTAAGGATACTCCCTTAGAAACCACTTAGAATTTAAGAAGCTTAAACTTTTATAACTTGAGGCAGAAATGTATGCTCTTTACAGGGGTTTCAGTTTTTCAGTCTTCAGTCAAGCAAATGGTATTGGTAGAAATTGAAAGCACACATTCTGAAATAGCAAAAACCTTTCCTACAGCAAAGGACAAAATAATTTTAAACAAACTGTTGAACTGTTGTAATTGTAGAAGAAAGCACTGGAAATCTGATGAGATTTCTAAGAAATATGATTTGCCTCATTGCAGAGCCTCTGAAATTATATGTGAGAAATGTCTTAATTTGCATTAAAATTGCCTAACCAATCCACTGATTCTCTTTAGCACAATGTTGTGTATCAAAATTTCATGAATTCAAACAAGAACCTATATCAATAATTTCCATGTTATGGAGTAGCTTCTCAGTGGTAAGTGGGGAGTTCAGTCTTCTAAATACTGTGAATAACACTCTTGCCATTGAGGCTATCAAACTTTGTTTTAGGAGGAAGTTTGAACCTATAAGGCCTCTTACTGTCACTTTTAAACCCAGCTACATTTTGAATGAACCAGGAAAGTTCACTGCTGAAAGTAATAAGCAATGAATTGCTTTATAAAATGTAAAAATGTTTTTCATGCAATCAACCCTTCTCTGTTTTATTTATTTAGTAACTATAAGTTTGTATATTGCTTTCTTTTTTTTAATCTTCATTTATTTACTTCTGAGGGGGAGAGAGAGAGAGAGAACACACGTCAGGTAGGGACAGAGAGAGAAGGAGACACAGAATCCAAAGCAGGCTCCAGGCTCTGAGCTGTCAGCACAGAGCCCAACATAGAGCTCACAGTCACAAACCAGAAGGTCATGACTTGAGCCAAAGTCAGATACTTAACCAACTGAGCTACTAGGTGCCCCTGTCTATTGCTTTCTTAAGTGCAAGCAATTGTCTTCTTTGAAATGCATTTCCAGGTTCACTTTATACATAGTAATATAAGTAAAGATTATTTATAATAAAATATATTTTCCTCTTGTTTTGTGAACACGAAAGTGAAAATACATGTGAATCTCTTTACTATTGACATGCAGTATTCCTTAGTATAAACAGAGAAGTAAGTAAATGATGACTAAGAGGATTTTCAAATTTATTTTTTTAAATATCCATTATTAGTTCATTTAATAATAACTGCAAACTCACTATGTGCTATCATAAACAACATATTTATAAGAACATAATTATATTTTCCAAAACAACCAAAAGCATATACTGAGAAGAGTCATCATATTTTTAATTGATATTTTTATTGAAATGATTGTGTATTCACATGTACTTATAAGAAATAATACAGAGAGGTGCCTGGGTGTCTCGGTTGGGTTTCCAACTCTTGATTTCAGTTCGGGTCATGGTCTTATGTTTAGTGGCCCATGGTAGGCTCTGCACTGATGGAGTGGAGCCTGCTTGAGATTCTCTCTCTCTCATTCTCTGCCCCTCCTCTGCTTGCACACATGCATACACACATACTCTCTTTGTCTTTCTTAAAATAAATAAACATTTTTTTAAAGAAATAATACAGAAGAGGGGTGCTTGGGTGGCTCAGTCAGTTAAGCGTCTGGCTTCGGCTTAGGTCATGATCGTGGGTTCAAGCCCTGCATCGGGCTCTGTGCTGACAGCTAGCTCAGAGCCTGGAGCCTGCTTCAGATTCTGTGTCCCCCCCCTCTCTCTGACCATCTGTGCTCAGGCTGTCTCTCTCTGTCTCTCAAAAAAAAAAAAAAAAAAAAAAAAAAAAAAGGAAAGAAAGAATACAAAAGAGATCGTTATACTCCTTATATACTTTGTCCAACATTCTGCTCAATGGAAACATTTTGCAAAACTATAGTATATTATCACAACTAGGATATTGGCTCTTTAATATAACTCAATTTTATTCAGCTCTCCTCATTTGGGAGTGTGTGTGTATGTAGGCGTGTGTGTGTGTGTGTTTGTGTGTATGTGTGTGTGTTGAGTTCTCTAAAATGTTACCCCCTCTGTAGGCTTGTATATCATGATACCAAATAATATTAACACCACAAGCATCCTTATGTTGCCCTTTTATAGTCATACCTCTTTATCCCTTTCCTCTGGCAAACATTAATCTCTTCCATTTTGAAAATTTTGTCATTAAAAAATATATAAATGGAGTCATATAGTATATAACCTTTTGGGACTGGCTTTCTTCACTCAGCAGAAAGCAGGAGATTCATCTAAGTTGTATCCATATTGTAACAGTCTTTATTATCACTGAATAGTATTCCATGGTATATATGTCTCCTTTTGTTTAACTATTTATCTGTTGAAGAAGACCTTGGCTGATTCAGTTTTTTAGATATACACATAAAATGGCAATGTAAATTTATGTACAGTTTTTCTGTGAATATAAGTTTTGACTTCTCTGGCATAATTTCCCAGAGTAGAATTACTGAGCCCTATGGTAATTGCATATTTAGGGATATAGGAAACTGCCAAACTGATTTCCAGAGTGTTTATCCCATTATCCATTCCCACAAGCAAAATATGAGTGACCTAGTTTCTCTTCATCCTTGCATTAGTTGTTTCACCTTTTTTTTTTTTTTGCTTTAGCCAGTATATTAAATATAACTGCATCCCATTGTGGCTTTAATTCGCATTCTCCTAGAAGCGAATGATGTTGAATATAGTCTCATGTGCCTATCTGCCATCTGTATATCTTCTTTGGTGAAATGTCTTTTGATGTACTTTGCACATTTTCTAATTTGATTGTTTTTTTCCTGTTGAATTGAGAGTTCTTTATATATTCTAAATGCTATTCCTCTGTCAGGAATCTAGTTTGCAAATATCTTCTCCAGGTCTATAGCTTGTCTTTTCATCCTCAGCTCTTCAGAGAGCAAAAATGTTTAATGTCGTTAAGGAATGATTTATCATTTTGCCTTCTCTGGATCATGTTTTGGTGTCAAGTCTGAGAATCCATGGTTAAACACTAGATCCTAAATATTTTCCCTATGCTTCATTCCTAAAAGTCTTATGCTTTACATTTAAGTAAGCCTACATGTACACTTATATAATTCACTTTGAGTTAGTATTAGGTTGTATTAGGTTTATGCTGAGATTTTTTTTTTTGACCTGTGAATCTCCACATATTCCAGTGTCATTGCTGATAGACTATGTACTTCTTCTACTGAACTGCTTTTGAATCTTTGTCTTGAGCATTTTTGTGTGGTTCTCTTTCTGGATTCTCTGTTCTGCTTCATTGATTTACAAGTCTATATTTCTTCTAATAACACATGGTTTTAATTCCTAGAGCTACAAAATAAACCTTTATCAGGTAGAGTATTTCTTCCCTCTTTGTTGTTCTTTATCAAGACTGTTTTAGGTAGTTTAGGGTCTGTACTTTCTCCTTATTTCCAATAAGCTTGTCTATGTCTTCAAAAAGGTTTGATGGGATTTTGTTTGGAATTGTATTAATCCTATAGATCAGTTTGGGGAGAATTGACTTCATTACCATATTGAGTCTTTCTGTCCATATAAGAAAAAAGAGTATATATCTCCATTTATTTAGGCTTTCTTTGATTTCTTTTCCCAACATTCTGTAATTTTCAACATGCAGATCCTGCACTTAACAATTTAAGTGTTCATATATTTATGCTAACTGGAGCAATTAGAAATGGCATTGAATTTTTAATTTCAGTTTTTGCATTTTCATTATTAGTATATATATTGATTTTTATGTGTTTGTCTTGTATACTACAGTCTTGATGAGCTTACCTCTTAGTTGTAGTTGGGCGTGATGTTTATTTATTAAGATTTTTTTTACATAGATAAATAATGCTTTCTTCAACCAGAGATTGTTGTATTTCTTTCTTTCCATTCTGTACGTTTTTGTCTCTTTTTTGTATGTTATTGAAATGACTAGAATTTCCAGTACTATGTTGAATAAGAGAGATGAGAATAGACATCTTCCCTTGTTCCTGACATTTGGGGGAAAGCATTCAGTTTCTCACGATTAAGTATAATGTTATCTGTATGTTGTTATAGATGCTTTTTATTCAGTTGAGGTAATCCCCCTCTATTTCCATTTTGCTGAGTACTTCTATCATGTATGGGTGTTGGATTTTGTCAAATACTTTTTCTGTGTCACTTGATCATATGATTTTAATTCTTTAGCTTGTTGATGTAGTGGATTATATTGATTGATTTTCAAATGGTGAATCAGTGTTACATATGGAGAATAAATCCCAGTTGGTCATGGTGTGTAATTATTTCTGTACATTGCTGAATTCATTTTGCTGATACTGTATTGAAGATTTTTGCATTAAGTTCATAGGAGATATTGAGGGTTTGTTTGGTATTATGTTTGTTTAATTTGGACTTAGAGTAATATGGGCTTTATAAAATGAGTTTGGAAGTGTTCTCTCCTCTTCTAGAAGAAGATATATTCTGAAAGAGATGTATAAAATAGTTGTTAGTTATTTAATTTTGGGTAGAATTCCCCCAATCTCAGCAAGAACAGTTATTTTAGCAAGATTTTAAATTATGAATTCAACTCTTTAATGGTGAAAGGGTAATGGTAAAGGCCCTCTTTCTGGTTTGCAGATGGCTTCCTCTTTGCTGTATCCTCACATGGTAGAAAGAAAGAGAGAGAGAGCGAGAGCGAGAGAGAGAGAGAGAGAGAGAGACCTTCAACATATGAATTTGGGAGAAACACAATTCAGTCCATAGCAGGATACTTGAATAAAGGGTATTCTGCTGCTGTTAGGTGAAATGCTCTCTATATATTTCCAAGTTTGGTTTTAATAATTGGTTTCTCTAAAGGAAAATGGCAGAACCAAACAAGAACTGTGTCTTACAGTTTATCCTTGTTGGATGTTAGTCCTGTATTTGACACAGGTCTAACATATGCCTGTATAAATTGTTTCATTCTAACAGATGTCAGACCAGCCAGTGTATTTGCTCCTTTAGAAGGTTTGTTTTTATTTCTGCTGTCTATTCTTCCTGAAGTGCTTATAAAAGTTTCGTTTTTAATATTTAGAGAGAAAGAAAAAGATCCAGGAATTATAATTCAACTGCATGTTTTTACAACTCTTGTCAAAGAGATATCAGTGTCTTAGGGATCTCTTTCTACATGACCTACATGGAATAATAGCTATCCATAAAGAGAAATTAATACACAAAAGATAATCACACTCCTCATTTCATATATTCAAGAGGCAAAGCCGACATATATTACTTAGGTCTAAGAAATAGGTTGGTGATTTTTTTGCCCAGATTATCTACGATGCAGCTAAGTTCAACAGTTATCATAATACGTCACCAAGATTATAGGATGAATGGAAGTGGTAAACATATAACAAGAATTCTCATATTACATAGTATTCTCTTCCCATTTCATATAATACTTTAAATATTCCAGAATATCTCAGCATTTTAAAAACTTTTATAAAATACAGAGACATCCACATTAAGACCATAACATGAGTTTTGAATCACAGACTGATGAATTTTATTGGCATTGCAGAGGATGAAATAGGCAAATTGTAATGCCTGCTTTTACCTGCAGGTGATAAACCTGATCTCTGACTTATTACAAAACCAATTTGCAATTTTTTTGAAATCACTGTTCATTTCAAAGAAAAATTTTCAAATTATAAATTACATGTTTAAAGACCTAAGTGACCTTAAAAATTCTTTTCATTAGTTCCAGACATTATTTTGAGGCATTCTAAACTTTAATTGGTCTGACCCATTTTGCTAAGTCACTCTCCTTCTCTACTTAATCATTCTGTTTCCCTTTCTCTCCATTTCAGTAGAGTAACAAAATAAAAATAAATAAAGTTAACTGTACTTTTGCCATACTAGGGTTTGTCCAAAAGATATTTTCAAGAAATACAACCCAGAGGATATATGACAAAGCAACATTTATTGCTACCAGCACTTTATTGGTATTTGTACAACATTTGTGCTATAAACTTTTTCCCACCTTTGGTAGAAAGTGGTAAAGCCTACTTTCAGGAATGCCACACATTTACTACCTGTGTTATAACTAGGAAATGAGTCTATCAGCCCAGGAAGCTGTACCAATTTCACTCTAGTAAGCATGAGAAACACAATGTTCAAAAGATGTTTTATTAAAATAAAATAAAATTGAAAGGTTTAGTTGATAAACTAGTAATCATGTTTATACTATGTTTATGCCAATAATCATGTTTATACCATGAGAATTTATCAACTCACTTTTAGAGAAAGTCATGAATATACACCTCTGCTTGTGGTGACTTAAGGAGGCTTGATGAATTGGATAAGAGGAAGGTGGGGGGAGATTAAAAACATAATCAACAATGACTCCCAGACATTTTATTTGTGCAGCTCAGTGGATGAGTAGTGTAGCTATTTCCTGAGATAAAGAAGACTGGCAAGGGAATATTTTGGCCATGCTATGTTTGAGATAACTCTCCTATTTCCAAGTTAATATGGTTATATGAATTTAGAGCTAAGTGGAGAAACCAAAACTGGGGAAGTATGAGGAAAGCTCAGATGATCGTTGTTGTTGCTTTTTTCCCCTCACAAACAAGTAAAACCTATTAACCTGTGAAAGCCTATCTCCTAGGATTCTCTGCTCACATAATCCTCCCACATTTTACAATTCTATTTATTCATCTCAGACTGGATCTCATGTCACTCAGAACCAAATCTGTGCTATAGTCATGCTGTCTTATTACAGTAAGGTTGCAATTAAAGCTTGAAGAATGAAGATACAAATTATGTCCATTCTGTTGCAAATTTTTATCTATTGTGCCAAAGATAAACTGCTTGGCACATGTGGCATCTCTGAAATCCATCCTACTGTAACCTCTCTTTGACTGTCTACCCAGATCACATGAGTACATTTTTATTTATTTTGTACTATGCACCCCTACAGCCCTTGTTTGAACACTGAACCTGGTGTATTGTGGCCTTGCCCGGAGGACACTAGACTTCTATTTCAACTCAAGTGAATCATTCTCTCAATCTCAGAAATGAATCCTGCCAGCTACGTTACAAGTGACACAAAGTATTGCCGTAACCCAAAAACTCCAGAACCCATGTAGCACACATGTCAAATGCCTGAGATTATCACTTTACCAATTTACAAATTTATCATGACTTTGGAAGCTGGGGTTTGAGGTCAGGGGTGTTAGCTGTATTACTCAGCCCTTAGAGTCCACTGGAAGTGAAAGAGATGCAAAAAAAGAGTAGGTAAGCCTTAATGGAAGGGTGCTGGATATTTCATATAACCGAAAAGGCTTGATACAGGAAACAAGACTTTTCTAGAGATCTAAGGATTGGAACCAGGAACTCACTGCCACTCTGATTGTCTCTCAGTGTCTCTCAGTCTCTGGTTCTCTCATCTTTCTCCACCTATTCTTACTACTATATACAAGCTCTTTCAAAGAATTTAGAAACATGATTATCTATGGATTCAGGCTTAAATCATGTCTGCTTAATAATTTCAGTGAAAGAAAAGGGATGACTTCTCACTGTCTTCAGTGAATAAACAATTTTTTGTTGTCCTGGCTTGTCTATGCCAATCACTTAGTTAAGGGAATAGAGTAATGTGATGAACAGTCCTATCAGAATCACCAGAGTGTGGAGGAACTAGAGGATGCTATTATAGGAGGAATGGGAACAGGTATACTGAGAAGATACAAACAGCAGAGACCTCTCTAACATCCCAGCATGCTTCATGGCTGGATCCCTACAAGGTCCAGTACTTAGATCATCAAAGATTTCATTAGCCTAATGTTCACTTTGACCCCTTAGGCCACCATCTCTTTTCACTCCTTCTTCTCCTCTTTAGCATCCTTTTAATCATAGTCTGCAGAGAAAATAATTAGTGGAATCTGAGCATCTACTCTGTCATGTAATATTTCACATTGGCAATAGATTGAAGCGTTTAACAATATAGGCTTTGGGGTCAAACTGATCTGAGTTTATATCCTGACTGTGCCGCTTACTCTCTTGATGACTTCAGGCAAATTACCTCATATCTCTGTAACATAGGGATACCAATACCTTAAGAAACTGTTAAGACTAAAAGATATAGGAAGAGCTTTTCACAGAGCCTATGACAAACTCTTCTGTTGCCACTAAGCAGAAAAAAAACAACACATAATTGCAGAGGCAAATAGCAGCTCACAGCTAGCTCCTGAGCACACCATGGCTTATGACCTGCCCCAGCAGAAGCAGCCCACATCCTGAACTGAGTGACAAAGGCTGTGAGGTGTGCAGGTGGCTGTCACTGATTCCACAGAAGGACATACAACGGGATGGATCCTGATAGCTTAGCTCCCATTGAGCTGTTTAAGAACCAAAAACTTTGTGCCAAGAAAAGTCACAGTTTGGACTAGAGTCAGCTCTGGCTTATCACAGAGCTTGGGGTCTGTGTGAGAACAGTATTTTGTCTTGTTTTGTTTTCCAATGAAATTTTAAAATAGATAATTTATGGGATGAATATTCATAGTATATTAAAGACAAGTGCTACAAAAGGTAAGACTTATTCCAAACAATGTAGCATAAGGATTTAAGTTACAAACTAAGAAATTTTCCAATCAGGAGAATTGTTTTTCAGGCAATTCCTGACCAATTTGTTTTCAGGCAATTCCTGACCAAAAGCCTTTATGTATATATAGACAGCCCCTGTGGCTCCTGTGGCTCCACCCCCCACCCATGGCTACGAGTCATCACTGTCACTATCATTGGAACTCTGTCAGTGGGGAAATGAGCAGGTAGGAATCCAACTAAGTGACAAGTTGGTGGGTGGGGAGAGGCAGATTTGGTTTATATAAGAGTTCAATGCAGTCATCAAGGATCCAGATTTTTTCTCTTCAACTGGTATCCTCATCCTGTCAGCTTTTGCCCCCAGGCTTTTTGCTTCATGAACTCAAGATATCAGCAGACACTCCAATTACTACATTTTTGCACAGCCATGTGCAAAGCTGGAAGGATAAAGTGGATGTTTGCCTTAAGAATTATTCTGCTTGAGCTGCCTTAACAAAGTATCATGGACTGGGTTGTGTAGAAAATAGAAGTCCACGATCAAAATGCCAGAAAATTTGGTTTCTAATGATAGCATTTTTCCGATCTTATAGACAGCCATCTTCTCGCTGCCTTCTCATGTGGCGTTAACCCTGTGCTCCTGTGGAGAGCGAGCTCTGATGTCTCTTGCCAGAGGCCAGCTCCAGCAGGTCCAGGGTTCCCCTGAAGGATGGACGGTGTCAGCGAGAGAGAGTGAGAGAATCTTGAGTTTCTTTCTGATCATCTGGTCGGCATCTCTGCCCTTGTGGCAGGCATCTTGCTCTGTTTGATTCTCAAGCTTTATGACAAAAGGTACAAGGACCAGAAAGAGCAATAAATGATTTCTCATGGATAATTTTTACGATTTTCCAGGACATGGGTTCTGCAGAAGTTATAATTCTAGTAGAAATGATTGTTATAAAAAACCTAGCTACAGGGACTCATGTTGTCATAGGTATTTTTTACAAAACCTCAGGTCTAGCCTCAAGGAAGCAACCTTTAACCAAGAGGCAAACAGCATTGTTTACTAAAGGTCAGGTTTTTTTTTTTTTTTTTTTTTTTTTTTTTTTATGAGTAAGGGTCATTAGGCTGTTTATAGCTCTAAGAGAAAGTTCCCAGAAAATCAGAATTCTCAGGAAACATAATGCCTGCTCTCACAGTCCCAAAAATGATTGATACATTGTATTGCATTAGTGACTTTTACAAAGGCATCCAGGCCCAGAAGGTAGTCAGTTATCAGTTAATTGCTTAGGGGGAAATTATATGTTGCATTAGAGTGTATCTAGTTTACTCATCTTTTCCCTGATCAGGTGCAGTCATGCCTCAGGGACAGGGCAGGGGGACAGGCCGCTCCTGACACTAATCAGCAAAGCACTCTGAGGTTTGGTGCCCAAGCAGAATGAAAGTTTCAAGAGGGTAGATTTTGAGAACTGTCTGGGGACAAGAGACCCTGCAAACTTGCCGTACCCTCACCAGGAATTTTCACTCTATCAGTGAGTTCAGTTAGCTCCCAACAGTCTCTTACTCTTCTTATGAGGACATTGGCCCTATTGGATTAAAGCCGCACCCTTAGGACCTCATTTAACCTTTATAACCTCTTTATATTTATAGGCCCAATCTCCAAACACAGGCACATTTGGATCAGGGCTTTGATATATATTTGGGGGACACAATTCAGTCTATAACATCTTACTACTGTTCCTGTACAGTGTGAGTAAAACATTACCCAGAAGCAAAATTGACTTCTCAATTAAGTCATTCAAAGGGGAATGACTGAAGGGGAATAAAATTCCCATGGCTACTTACCTGACAGAGCCGGAGGTAGCCAGCCTCCCCTTAGGCACCTGAACATTCAAGACTGACTGAAATCTGACTTTGTTAGTAAGGCAGAAGGAGAAAATGACAGTGTGAAGGTAACCAACAACATTGGATAGTGGCTGGAACTTTAAGGGATTTTGTACATTTAAATTTAAAGGGAAAGAAGAGCCTGAGAGAAAAGAAAACCACATAGAAAAGATAGCTCAACTGCTAAGAGATTCTTATCATATTTTGGTGCTGTGTGGTCAGACAAAAACAGTATTTTCTCTCTCACTGCCCAATTTTAACATATACTAAATTTAATATATATTTACTTAACACCAAAGTTTATAAACATAAATAATTATAAAATATATTTCAATTGCTTTGACTTTCCTTGATGTGACAATTAAAAATTAATTTTTAGAGGTTCCTGGGTGGCTCAGTCAGTTAAGCAGTTAAGTGACTTCAGCTCAGGTCACGATCTCCTAGTCTGTGATTTCAAGCCCTGTGTTGGGCTCTGTGCTGACAGCTCAGACCTGGAGCCTGTTTCAGATTCTCTCTCTCCCTCTCTCTCTGCCTCTCGCCTGCTTGTACTCTCTATCTCTCTGTCTCTGTCCCTGTCTCAAAAATAAATAAACATTAAAAATTAAAAACAAAATAATTTTTAAAAGACATGCATTCTCTTTCCCAGAGTACCTTCCTGTGTTCCACACTTATATATATTTTTATTAATTAAGCAAAATCAATTTCCCAAGATATATTACTGAGAAAAATATTCAGTGACAGAGATTTCCATTCCAGAAGAGCTTGAGACGGTAGGCAATTGTGAAGAATGTAGCACTATAGGGCAAAAAATGCAGACATTCATGGAGGACACATGATGCTGAAGATATCAAGATGTTCCAAAAACTTTGGAAGCTAGAGAGAGGAACAGAAGAAATAAACAGAAATAAAGAAAAGACGAAAATGCTTCAAAGATAAATGTAGCTCTTTCAAAAACATTGCTATAATTAATCTTAGGCAAAGAGCAGAGAAGTTTTTTTTTTTTCTTTCTTCTACTTCCTAATCCATTTTCCTGGGTTTGCAGAATCAGAACTCAGAGCAAATGTAGTTTGTGTGTGTGTTTTTTTTTCAAATAAATCTTATCTCTAATCCTCTATTTTTAAAACTGAGGCATAATTTACACAGAGTAAATTTCGTCCCTTTTTTATTTTAATTTTGTGAGCTTGACAAACGTGTGTAGTTGTTCATCCATTACCACAGTCAAGACACAGAACACTGCAGTCATCTTTGACAAGTTGCCTCCTGTCCCTTTGCCATCAACCTCCAACCCCTAACCCTAGTTTTACCACCAGCGTTCTGATTTCTGTGTTTGTGGTTTTGCCTTTTCCAAATGTTATACAGATGGAGTCATATAGTGCATAGTCTCTTAAGTCTGGCTATAATGCCTTTGAGATTTATCCACATTGTTGCAATGTATCTGTAGTTTGGTTCTTTCTATTGCTGAGCAGGATCTATTTAAAGTATTTCCTACAATTTGTTTATTCATTCATTTCAATTGTTAATGGTATTGCCTCCCCCCCCCATATGTGGGTTTTTTTGAATAATATTACTCATAATATGAAAAATAGCATGAATAATAAAACACTGAAATACAGTGTTTGTACATAAATCCTCAGTCCACTTGGGGAGATACCAGAAGTGGAATTGCTAGATTATATATGATAAGTGTGTGTTCAACTTTATAAGATACTGTCAAAGTGTTTTACAGAGTGGCTTCATCATTTTGCACTCTCATCAGTGCTCTTTGAGAATTCATTTCTTCATATCATTTTCAGCACTTGGTATTGTCTCTCTTTTAAGTTTTAACTACTTTAGGTAGGTAGTGAAATCTCCTTATCGTTTTAATTTGTATTACCTATTGGTTAATGATGTTACCTGGACCATGTTATTTTACCTTGGAAAGACTATCATGGATTCTATAGAAGAGAGAGAAACTGAGGGGGTAGGGAAGGAGAAGGAAGGGAGGGAGAGAGGAAAGAAGGGAGGCAGGGAAAAAGAAAAGGATTGGGGTTTTGTGTTGGAGCAGATGCTAAGTTTGGAATAAATGCTTGAAGCCTAACCAATAATACAAATTAATTCTGCATTGTTTACCTCAGAGAAGTCAAATAGAAAAGGGGGGAAGTAAGAAAGAATGCTCAATGAAGGGTTAAAAAGTTAGAATATAAATATTGTTAGTAAAATATTTCACATATATGTAATATCAAAAATATGTCAAAAGAGTGAAGCAAATAGAGGTATGCATTAAATATAACTAGCATAAATTTTGATACCTGGCACTTAGAAACAGGGTCAAAGAGAACTGCTTGGAAATTAGCATCATGAGTATAGTCAAGACACAATCATGGAGAAATTAAAATGTAAACCAGAGTAAGAAAGTGGCAAGAGTGACCTTATGCTGATGCTGATGTGAAATACTTTTCTAAAAAAATCTTATTCTTGCTTTTTTTTTCCTCTTGTGTTTTGATATAAGGCCTGACACATATAAGGATTCTATAAATAAATGAATGAGGGATTGAAGACAAGCCAAGTCTTCTAGTTCAGTTGAAGTGGATCTAGAAATATGAGGGGATTGATTTCAAGCAGTTTATGGATTGTGTAGTAATCTCCAGTAAGCTACATTATGGCCAACTTGATAAAATTCTGCCTAGATGGTATTTCAATATCCAAAGATTATAGGATTTGATATGTCAAAAAGTATGATGTATGAATATATCAAATTAATAATTTTTAAAAGTAAATATTAGGTATCTATTTTGTGTTTAGCAATAAATTATGGGTTCCACAAAAATATTCAGTACATCACATAGTCTTTACCTACAAAGTGTTTAAAATTTAATTTGAGATTTATAAAAATGTAAGCCTTGTTATTCTTGATGGATTCTCCGATAATAGCTATTGCTGCTTGGAATCTTGAATAATCAGGTGAAAAATGAGAGTATTATGCTTTTCAAAGTATTGGTGGATTTTATTGATGGCCCATTACCCATTGGCATTGGGACAACAAATCATAATCTTTCTCAAGACTATCTTGAGAAACTCTTACAAAGAATTATTAATTAAATCTTGCCCCTTACTGCATTAATACATTCTCCCAATTCTGCTTCCTCCTCTCATTGTAAAAATCCATATCATATATGGATAACTATGAGGCTTCTGATATTTTTCATTATTTTTCCTTCAAGGAAGATGAGGGTCTCCTATTCCATTCTTTTACCTTGTATAATCCACTTCATCAACCAATCAGTTGTAATCTCCTTAATGCTCCTGTATCCTTCAAAGTCTGCAACCACATATTTAAAATTATGCGATCAACAGTTTTTATATAGCAGGCTAAGAAAGATAAAGCCCCTTTCAAGAGTTATTAGCATTGAAGAAAACAATTAAATACATAAAGGTATATTCTAAAACACTGAGGTAGAGAACCAAAATAAAAAGAAAGTTTATTACACAATATTTTTTAAAAAGGAAACCCAGCTATCATATAGTACCTTTGAGATAGTTTATACCTCTGGGCAGTCCAAGTATGATATAATGGTTTCAGAGTGTCTAAGACCCAGATTCCTTTACTGGTCACTCCCCATCCTTATATCTTCAATTTCTGTGTCCAAAATGACTGCTTTAGCTCCTACCATCACATCCCCATTCCATTAGTTAGTAAGAGAAAAAAGGAAGGGAAGTCTATAAGACATACTCTTTTGTTTTACAAACGTGGCTCAACTTGTGTAAATCAGATTCTTTAGCATTTCTTTGGCCAAAACCTACTCCTATAACTATATATAGCTTCAAAGGAGACTGGAAAACATAATCTTTCCTTGGGATATTAAATATCTATCTTATATTTTTAGTACTTTTGAAAAGAAGAATTGGAAGAATAAAGGATTATCCTTCCACTGTACCATCTGGCTGCACAAGAAAAACTCTAAAGAGTTATCTTAAGACTTCAACTTCCCTTCCTTGGAGATTCAAGCCATCACAAAATCCTGTGGGCTTTACCACTTAAAATTTTACCTCTTTTCTTATCTCTTCCTTTTAGCACTCATTCATTCTAGTGTAATCTACCAGTAACCCCTGCCTAGATCCGTAAAATGTCCTCATGATTTATTTTATATACTAAAATATAACTGTTCAAAAGTTATCTTTAAAATGTCTATCAGTTCCTTATACACAATACAGCAGTTTTGTTGCTACTGTAAAATTTTAGAAAATCAGATTAAGACCATAGGGTGATTAACTATACATTTGTAACTTGATGCTTCTTTAAAAATACCTTGTCTTGATTTTTGGCTTTCAAAAAGATTCAATTTTTTATTCAGTTCTTATATGTGAAAATTTTATCTGCTATAGAAGTTCATTTCTGAGATGCTAAAGTTTATGGAAAGAGATTTCAATTGATAAAATACTTCACAAAACTCTGCAAAGTTTTAGCCAAGAAGCTGTCACACCACTGAAGCTTGTCAAAGGCAATGTCTAGTAACACTCTAGTCTATAAACTTGACCCTCTCTCCCTCTAAATATTTGCTTCTGGAATAAGAACTTAGCAATGGCAGCCTCAAATTCATTTCCATTTATACCTTTGAGTCAGTTTTACATGCTGTATTATCCTTCCTAGAATTATTGTGTGAATGCATTATTCTTTCTGCACCCAAATTAAAAAATCAAAATATTCATTCAATGATGTCATTTATCAAATTCATTTAATATATATATATTGAATATATATACTACATAATAGCCATTGGAGATGTAATAATGAGCAAAACAAACACCTATCTTAGCCTACCTGAGGGGAGCCTATACATTTCATCTTACTTAAGAAGAATTAGTATCAGTGGATAATGAAAATATCCAAATTTGAAACATAATCTGCCCTGAAAAATAGAGAACTGCTGATAGAGAGACCAAAGATATATTAAAACTGTAAGTCTTAGGGTCATGAAAGCAAGTGACTCCCATTTGGATTTGCTCTTTATTTTTTAACACTATGATTTTCAATTAATGACTCTGGTCTAATTATTTAATGTTACAAAAAAACTCTTTTTTGTCTACCTTCATAGTTTAAGACCAAGTGAATGTGAATAAATCTTAAAACTTGGCAAAAATAAATATGAGATCCTTCTAGATTTAATCTTATTTTCTTCCAAGTTATTTAAACAAAGGCTTGATTGCACATGTGAGTAGATTGTTTTTTGTTTATGTAGTACCTTTTCAGGTGACTTGAGAATCATAACTGTACTTGAAAAGCTAATTTATCATTATTGTACTCAAAAAACATTTATTAAGCAGCTAATTGTGCATAACTGGGCTAGATGAGCACAAAAGTGTAATTTAATATAGGAAAATAAGAGTTAGGTAAAATATTAAATATATTAATATCAGGAATATTTACCATGTGCTGATCAAAGATATATTTATTTAGTTTATCATAATATGGGTTATGGAGTGAGAAGAGTCTAGAAGCATACACAATTGGGATACATAGTTGAGTAGTCAGAGGTGTTTTTCTTTGATGGATAAAGGAGTAGTACTTACAGAAGTGTTAGAATGCATCTGAATTCCTTTTAAGGCTATGTAATTTTACCAAGTAGACATTTATCAGAAATAGTTAAAACACTTTAACAAATAAGTTCAGCGTTTTAATAGCTTTTTGGATTATTTTCCCTAACAATAATGTTTTTATACTGCCTATAATAATAGTTTATATATCCTAACATTTACTTAGTACTTATCTGAATATTGGACCACATTTCCCGTCACTGCTTCATATAGCTTTAAAACTGATCTTGGTATAAGTTTCCATGCGTTATTAAAATCCCCCTTCAATTTATTTTATATCAAATTCCATTTGACTCTCATAAAAGGTTTTAATAAAAGTAAGAAATATTACTTTTAGACTTATCTTTGATCAGGATTTAGTCTTGAAAAGTATCAAACATCTATTATATGGAATGAAAGAAATCAAAGTTCAGGCTTATGATAAACCTTTTGGATAAAGCTAACTTCAAATATATGAGTAATGTTTTGGCATTTATAATCACCAAATATACTTACTTTTCTCTTCAGGCTAATCTACAACCCCTCACACATGACATTGCCAACATCATCAATGAATATTTATTGCAGAAATGTACAACACTGTGCAAAACAATAGCAAGAAAACGTGTTATATAATATCTTCCACAAGATATTTACAGTTTTATATATGTATATATTCCCTTTGTAGTTTCAGAATTTTATAAAAATAAATAGTCATGCAAAGAAAGCATAAAGACTGGTTGTAGGAGCCTGAAAAGTAATTTCCCCTCTACACTTCTAGTTTCCTGGCTGAGATCCTTCTTATAATAGAAGACAGATTAACAGAAGTTAAAATAAATAGAAGTTTAATAACATGTATACTTCCTATATACATGGGAGGTGTCCAGGAAGACTGAGTGACTCCCTAAAATGGCCCAAGCCATCACCTTAAATACCATCTCTAGATAAAGTCAAAAGATACTCAGTGTGGGGTTATTAGGCAAAGCACAGTAAACAAGGATATGGTTGTTACGCAGACTTAACTTCAAGCTTTCTCCATTGATAAAGGTTTATTGGATCCTCTTCCTCTTCTTGGTATAGAGGGAGACACCCTTACACATGGAAATTTCCCTTATAAACATAAATAATCTCTTACCAAAGGATAACTTTTACTCTGTTTTTAGAGCTTTTGCTTTGTCTGCTATTTCTTAAAAATAATCAGCCTAACATAATCCTTATACCAAAGAGGCATATTTTGGGGTGACAAATTCTGCTCCCCTTCATGGCAAACACTTCTTATCCATCACAAATCTTTTTTTTTTTTCTTAGCACCGTTAATGTAATTTTGTTTAGGCAGCAGTGTGCCTAGCTTCAAGGGAAGGTGTTTTTGACCAAACTAATGCTTTCAATGAGCTTTTTGAAGCACAGCTTTCTGCCACCAGCATCTTGTTTACCATTCTTGGCCTCTTCAATTCAGATTCACCTTTAGTCCCAGGCACAGTAACAATTAAAAACAAAAATGCTGTCAGGGCCTTCTAGTAGGCTCCGTTGGTTAAGCATCTGACTCTTGGTTTCAGCTCAGGTCATGATCTTGCAGTTCATGAGTTCAGGCCAACATCAGACTCCATGTTGGGCTCTGCACTAACAGCTCAGAGCCTGCTTGGGATCCTCCCTCTCCATCTCTCTCTCCCCTGCTCTCGTGCTCTCTCTATTTTAAAATAAATAAATAAACTTACTTTTTTTAAATGCTGTCAAATTTTTCCAAATACCTCTTTAAAGAGTAGTACCACTCCTGTTTGAGAAACAGTAGTCTAAATTTATCATGGTAATTCTGTTCTTCTTCACAACTTTTGTTAGTTCTCACTGATGGTAGTTCATGGTAATTTTTATGATTTCTTCTGATAATTTTTGTACTTCATGACAAAAGACATAAGCTTTGGGGAAAGCATTTTGTCTTGCCCCTTCCACCCTCCCAGGTTTGGATACTGATGAGAGACGATTGGGTATCTGGAAATTAGCAGCAATCTTGTTACAATAAAGCAAATATAAATAAATAAACAAATAAACAAAAAACAAAAAAAATCTTGACACTAACAAGTCTTACACTGAGAATGGTGGAGCAGAGAGATAAAAATCCCTAGCTTTTAAAGACATCATCAAACACACTAGGGGGATATTTAAAGGTTGTTATTATTTAAGGCTAAATTAGCTAAGTAATTTGGTTACTGCAGAACAATTTAAAAGACTTATCCAACATATTTGTCATACCAGATCTTTCTTACATATTTCATTTTTAGATTAGTTTACAAATATAGGGACCCCAAGAAAAGTATTCTAGAAAGGCCACAATGAAAACCTAAGAAAATTAAAACTATTTTAATGGGTCATGAAAATGATATTTTTGTGTGCAGCAAGTATACCTTAAAGGACACCTTGGAAGACACCTTAGCACACATCCAATAATATACTAATTCCCATCTTACAAATAATTCCCATTATTTGCTTTATTTTTTATAATAACACCTCCTTCAAATGATATAGCCTCAGTCAGTACTCATCCATGAATATAGAACTTAACCTCCAAGGTGTCTCATTTTTGGACAGCTGTCATCATTAGAAATTGAGCCTCAGTCCATTCCAAATCAGGGTACCTCTTGTTTCCTCTACATTGGTTCCATGTTTAAAGCCTATAAAAAACAAATATCTAATCTCTCCTTTCTTGCTAACAGATTTTAATCAGGCAAGGTTAACAAGGAAGGCAATGATAACCTGTGGGTTGAAGCTGAAATATGATGTCAGAGGATTCCAGCCTGGCATATATAGGCCTTGCGAAATGACCTTGTGTGTCTCCTGCTAAGCATATTTGGTCTTCAACTCACTGTCTATTCATTGCCTTTTAGTACCATTAAACCTGCCATTCTCAAGCTCTAAAAATGAACAACACACTGCATATGTTCATAGCTATTTTAGTAGGGACCAAAAAAGTGGCAGAAGTCCATCCTTCTGTTCATGCCAGAGTGCAATTTGTCGATTGAAAGATGTTAGTTGATACAGTGAGAATGGGCTGAAAAACTCATTTGGCATGCCAACATAGCTTTTATACAATGATTTTAAACTTTAAAAATAGACTGGCCAACCTTCCACTCAGAGGTGACCTGGATCAGGTTATTTAATGCTTGCTTTTAAAATAGTGACTAAATATATCATCAAACAAATCCTAAATTCTGAGCAATGTTCATGTGGTCTTCAGCTAAAAGGTATTCTATTATTTTTGTTATGCTTTTATTTTTTACAGTAGAAAATTATTAGCAACCCCAGAGACATATATTACAACACGTTAATTTGTGAGAAAAGAAATTGAGGTCCTACATTTTATCACGTTCAAATATTTGGAAAAACAGGCATTGAAGGAAATTGTTAATAAAAACAAATCTGTTAAAAATGTTCCATCCCTGAAATAACTCATAGTTTTCAATAACACATAGAGGCAACTTACTCTGATGAATTTAAAATTAAAAACAGAGGTGGATCTTTAGCTTGAAGTAATTAAAGTAGCTATTCTGGGATTAGAAAATAACTCAAAATCATTAGAAGATGATTATATATGATATGAGTTGGCTTAGTTTTTCCTGAAGAGAATGTAAGCAATAGAAGGAAACTCTTTCATTGTTGTTTTTGTGAAGTGTGATTTGGGGCTCTAAGGGGTGGAAGGACAGAAAGTGGGAGTAAATATTGCCCATTAGCAATATAGTTTAAATATTGTATCTTATATTTATTTATAATTATAATTGAAAATAGATTATTGCATTTAAAAGAAATATTTCGTAATATACATGCAAGTCATGCAACTCTGTACATAGCATAAATTATGAAAACAAGACTGACAAGAATAAAACCATAAACTAATACAAGGGTCTAGCATTCTATGCTAGACTTAATTAAGACAATGCTCAGGTGGAGTCTACTAGTCAGATACTGAGCAGGTCAATTTAATTGCTTTAAATTTTCTAATACACTACAAGTTTGTAAAGATAGTGTTTGTCTTATCCAATGTTTTACACATTTACCAGAATGTTATTTCCCCTAAAAACATTCTGTATTTATTGGATGAAGAAAGAAATTAGTGGATGAGTGAATGAATGAGTAATGAATGAGAATTAAAATGCACATTAGTAATGTGGATCTTAAGTTACCAGTAAGAACTTTTCCTTTTTAAAATCACTATAGAGTAACTTCTACTTGACCAGTTGTTCTACAAATAGCATTTATAAATTCTGGATAAAATATTTTGTAAAAATGTAAAACAACAGCAACAAAAATAAAACACTACCTAAAGGCCCTGGAGATCTACTAAAATGAGACATATCCTGGGAAAGGTTGATCCTGGAGGAAGATAATTGCACTGGACAAGTTCCCATTTTTAAAGTTTTGCTCTTCAGATCAGTACCTAGGCTGTGCCACGTTGAGCACCTAATTGGGATAGAAAACTTTCAATCCTACTAGCATACAGAACCAGAACAACCACAACTGGAAAGTGAGGTATAAGAAATAGCAGAAAAGAGAGAGCCACAAAGAGAAATCCTAAATTCTGTGTTTAAACTCCATCCTCTTCTCAAGCTGATCTCCAAACTGCATGGGTGGAGGGCAGATTCCAACATCCATACTAAGGCCAACAGAACTGTTCTGAGATTTCACATGATATACACCACAAAGGAGAAATTGGCTGAATTCAGCCAAGTCACTAATCTCAAAAAAAAAGTATGTTCAGAGGAGTAGAACAGAATACATGGCCTTATAATGCCATCAATCATAATGTCTAGAATATAATCCAAAATTACTTTACATAAGAATAGCTTGAGGGGGTGCCTCGGTGGCTCAGTCAGTTGGCATCCGGTTCTTGATCTCAGCTCACATCATGATCTCATGGTTCATGGGTTCCAGCCCCATGTCAGGCTCTATGCTGACAGTGTGAAGCCTGCTTAGGATCCTCTCTTTCTCTCATTCTCTGCCTCTCCCCTGCTGGTTATCTCTCTGTGTCTCTCAAAATAAATAAATAAACTTAAAAAAAGAAAAAAGAATAGCTTGATGCAGCTTAAACTGAAGAGGAAGTATATATGGAGATTTGTCCTGGAATGACCTAGATTTTGAAGTTAATGTATAAACATTTTAAAGCTATTATTCTAATTTTGTTAAAGGACGTAAAAGGATCACCATAGAAATTATAGGAGAGAAAAATAAAATATATAAATTAAAAAATTTACTGGATGGGTTTAATAGTAGATTGGAAATGATAGGAGAATTACTGAATTTGAAAACAGATCAATAGGAGCACCTGGGTAGCTCAGTCGGTTAAACTGCCAGGTTCAGCTTAGGTCATGATATCACAGATCGTGGGTTCAAGCCCCTCATTGGGCTCTATGCTGACAGCTCAGAGCCTGGAGCCTGCTTCTGAATTTGTGTCTCTCTCTCTGCTCCTCTCCCACTCCTGCTCTGTCACTCTCTCTCAAAATCAAATAAACATTAAAAATTTTTTTAAAAAGAAAGAAAGAAAACAGATCAATAGATTGTATTCCAGTCTGAAGAACAAATAACAAAAAAAAAGGACTGGTGCCTAAGGTCCCATGGGTCAATATCAAAATTATATTTGAGTCTCCAGAGGATAAGAAAAAGAAAATGGGACAGGAAATAAGTGAAAAAAATAAGGCAAAAATTCTCCGTATTTGATAAAAAACAAATTTATAGATTCAAGATGATATACAAATCCCAAGAAGAATAAATAAAAATAAAGCTAAATCTTGTTACATAATAGCCAAACTATCTTTAAAAGAAGAAAGGAAAATCTTAGAGCTGCCTGAGAAACTTAATTTATATACTGGGCTATAAAACAAGTATGAACATATTTAAGTAGTTTGACATAATGTAGCAGATATTCTCTAAAATGGGACTAAATTAAAAATCAATAGCAATAAGATACTCAGGGGAAAAATATGTGAAAATTATACAACACACTTTAAATAATTTAAAAAATCAAGGAAATTACAAAATACTTCTAAGTGAGTATTTAAAACATCAGCCCCCAAATTTGTGAACTACAAGTAAATCAGCTCTTACAGGGAAATGTGGAGTTTTAAATGCTTATAAAAGAAATACCTAAATCAATAACTTAAAGTTAAAAAGCTAGAAAAAAGATGGCCAAAATAAAACTAATGCAAGTATTGAAGAAGGATCAAAAAGATCAGAAATCAATGAAATAAAAAGACAGATACACAATACAGAAAATTAATAAAGCCAAAGCTGTTTTTTGGGGAAGGCTAACAAAATTTATACACCACTAACTAGGCAGGGAGTAAGAGAGCAAGAGTGAGAGAGAGAAGACACACAATTACCAACATTATGAATGGAAGAGATATCATCACTTACTGATCTTATAAGCACTAAAGACTTAATAACAAAGACTATCCTGAACAAAGTTGTGTCAACAACATTCCACAACTTAGATATGGAGCAATATATTTTAAAAAATAGGCAATTAACATGGAAATGAAAATGCAAATATTAAAGAATGGAGGCAAATGACCATGAACAGAAAATTTTAAAAAGGTGGGGAGGTGGGGAATCTCAGCAGCCTAAGTGAGAACATGAGAAAAACTAAAATGTTATTAGCTATTTTCTATATGCAGGAAGATTAATTTTTAATCCTTGCTGATAGACTACAGGTGTAAACAGAGAAGAGGGAGCTATCTTGAAATAAATTCTCATGGAAAATAGAGTTCCTGTCACCCCGCAGTGTGTGACTGTCTTTTAGTTAAATAAGAATTTTGGTTACATGACTCTTATCTGATTTGACTGAACTTCACTGAGTTTAAAATTAAAAACTATCATAAACGAAACTTCCTAAAAATAAATTTGTTTTTACTATTAGAAGCTATGGGGGCTCCTGGGTGGCTCAGTTGGTTAAGTGTCCAACTTCAGCTCAGGTCTCGATCTCATGGTTTGTGGGTTCAAGCCCCACATCAGGCTCTGTGCTGAATGTTTGCTCAGAGCCTAGAGCCTGCTTTGGATTCTGTGTCTCCTTCTCTCTGCCTCTTCTCCACTCACACTCTGTCTCACTCTGTCTCTCAAAAATAAATAAATGTAAAAAAATAAAAACACAATTTAAAAAAAGAAGCTATATAAGTACTTTGTTACATAAAATGACCAATTCTACAAACTTCTACAATGATTTTTTAATATAAGATCTGTTACTCTCTATAATTATTTTATTAGCTTTTTAGGCTAATAAATTGCCACAGACTTAGAAGCTTAAAACAATACCTATTTCTTTTTTCAATATTACTGTGGGTCAGGAGCCCAAGGACAGTTTAATTGTATCTTCTGCTTAGTGTCTCACAAGGTTGGCATCAAGGTCAACACCTGGCCTGTGTTCCTTCTTGATCTCAGGATCTTCTTCCAAACTCCAGTGGCTGTTGGCAGGATCCAGTCCTTTGTGGTTGTAGGACTAAAGTGCTCACTGGGTGAGAGGCTGCTCTCAGTCCTTCCTATAGCCCTTGAAGTTCCTTCTCATTCAGCTCTTTCATAGCTCTTTTATATAATGGCAATTTCTTTGAAACCAACAGAAGTCTCGTTTTCCAGTCAGCCAAGAAGGAATCGTATATTAACTGTGATCACAGGAGTGACATTTCATCATGTTTGCTATATTATATTTACTAGAGGTATGTCACAGGTTCTGCCCACACATAAAAGTAGGGGGATTTATAGGTAGTGTTGAATCAATGGGGTCATTATAGGTTCTGCCTACCAGTTCTCAAAAATAAGGGATTACAATGTTTAAATAGTAAAGGTTAATACTTTTAAGGTGAAAATATACAGTTAGATTTGTGTGAGATCATTGTAGATGATTTTTCAGAGCACAATGAGCCTTTTTCAAAGTACTGAAGCTAGTTTTGTAAAATTTACTATATTGACTAGTTGTCTCATATTAAACTTGTCTTCCAATTTTAGAGATTTTTAAGTGGGAAGTTTTTAAGTGTGAAAAACATTTCTAAACTATAGGGACTTTACAAATTTGTATAAATTCTTTAACCAACTTTATTTACTCACATATTAAATAATGATTGTGGACAATATTAATAAATTTTTACAGATTTTTACAGATTTAATGAAAACAGACTTTGAACATTGGTTAAAAGAAAGGATGAGGTCAGATGTTTGCTTCACATTGTGAATCTAAGATTGTAACATTTCATATTGTCTACTCTAAAATTATGACCATGTGAAATTTGCTCTGCATTAACTCAAACTGCATTTGATCAATGCACCTTGAGGAAATAAAATATATTTAAAAGACAATGTATGCAACTTTAAATGAGATCGGAGGAATCAGCCATGTAAGACATAATCTCAGATAGTGTAATTTATAGTGTAAGGAGAAATGTAATTATATAAGCAATAACATTTAATTTGGTTGTCAATCTTTACTATCTCCCCTTATACATGCTCTAGCTACTTAGCTGGTATCTACACTAAAATGCATCTATGTATGCTTATGTTGACCCTATTAGCTCAATGAAGCACACTGAGTGAAGTATCTCTGTAGGAGACATTACTCAGTTCCCTTCCATCAATAAAATATGCCCTTTTGACTTGTTTTCCCAATACTGTAATTGTGATGCACCATACTGTGTCTTCCATCCAATGGGGACAAAGGATTGCTTTGTTGTTATACATCTAGTAGGAATGTCATTTTTTGTGTGTGAACAGCACAAAAATTTCATAGGTATGCATCATTTTGGGCACACACTAGGCAGCCTGCCTCATTAATGTGCACATCTAGAGTTGCAGTAACTATCAGTAAGAAACTGTGTTAAATAAATGGCTTTGTTTTTTCACCTGCTAGGCTCTAATAGCATCCCCAAAGTAATTTTGGTCTAACAGCTTGAGTCTTTTGCAAAAGCGATCAAGTGATCAATTCTTTTTAACACTGAGAGGTAAACTTCAGTGCTGTGCAGAATGCCAGGTGCAAGAACAGTTGCCTTGAATAACAGCAGAAATTTAATATGAGTCATGCAATTTAGCATGGGCTCCTGCTAAATGATTTTTTAAGTTATTACACCATGTCTGAAAAAAGTGAGGCAGAGGGGTCTAAAGGAAATCAGTCAGATGATCTAAAAATATGTTTTTATTCAATCAGAAAATATTTCTTAAACATCTAAGATGTGCCAGGCTGTGCTAGGCACTGATGGTAAAGCAACAAATGAAGTTGATGTGGTCACTGCTGTCATAGAATACACATTTTGATAAAGGAAAGAGATAAATAAATGCAAAAATAATAATTAAAATTTGATAGGGCTCTCCTATGATACAATAGGATATTTCAATGTATAATGAGAGCAGATAACTTGGAGACTTAGATGCATCTCATTTTCACAGAAACTAATGATTCTGAATATATTTGAGTTTGATAAAGACTGATGTATATAATTTTGTTATTCAGAATTGCCAATCAAACATCTTTTTTTGAGCATGCCCACTTATATATGTAAAAGAATTCCTTTAAACCATATTTCTAAAATCATGATACATTATAACTTCAGAGTCTTTATTAGAAGTAAAACCCATCACATGCAGTGTTTATCATTAAAATTCAGAAAATGAGAAAGTTAAGGTTTTCAGAATATCTGAAATTATCATTCCACATTTATTATTTATTTATTTATGCATATTTTTGCAAAATAGTAATTTAAGAATATAATTCCTTTATTATATTTATGGGCTAGTAAGATGAGATTTCATTTTTATCATTTCTGATTTTTAAATTTAAGTTTATAGCCTTAATATATTTCAAGGGGATGTATCTGAGCATTTTAAAAATATGAGTGTACCTTGTTTCATGCTGTTTTATGAAAAATACAACAACAATAACCCTATGGGTTAATTGAAACCACAGTCAAGTATTCACACATTAATTAACCTGAAGGAAAGTCATTGAAGTATGCAAACCACCAAGTCAAGGTGTCAATTTCATTTTTATTTTAATCAGATCGTCCAATCTGTGAAGGTGCATATGGTCCTAGTTAGTAGTAGGATGTGTGGAAGTTCATTATTATTGCTATAATGCTTCTGAAAAAGAACAAAACCTGTGTTTGAAATGGAAGTAATTTAATGACATATTTATAAGATTCAAGGAGAATTCACTGTGGTTATACTTTGTAGACTTTACTTTTTGTGTGAGTGTAACTTCCTTAGTATAGGAATTAATCTGGAGGTGTTGATCCTAAGGTTAAGAATTCTCCAGACAACAGCAGTCCTTAAATTCATGCCAGGTATTTTAGTAGAAGATATCAAAAGCCAAAACAAGCCACATTGCCCCTGAAATATAGATAAGAAAAGTCTCAGGTGCCACAAAGCAAAAACAAATGATCTCTATAGGTAATCCAAGCTTATGTGGTTTTTTGTTCAAAACTGTAACAAAGTTTTTTATTAAATTTTTTTTAATGTTTTTTAAATTTATTTTTGAGAGACAGAGAGAGACAGCATGAGCAGGGGAGGGTCAGAGAAAGAGGGAGACACAGAATCTGAAGCAGGCTCCAGGCTCTGAGCTGTCAGCACAGAGCCTGACGCGGGGCCCAAACCCACGAACTGTGAGATCATGACCTGAGCTGAAGCTGGATGCTTAACCAACTGAGCCACCCCGGCGTCCCTGTAACAAAGTTTTAAACACAAATTAAAGTGTAGTTTTGTGGACCATTGGCCTGGGAATCAGGACACTAAGGTGTGTATTTCATTATAAAATAATGCAGTAGGTAAATAATTAACTTTAAGACTCTTTTAGCATAAATTCCATAATCTACAGTGGGCATACAAACTTCTCTTTTTTCCTTCTTTTGATTTTTATACATTATAAATTTTTTAAGCCCTGAATTAGCTATAGAAAACAGGATGGCAGTTTTCAAAAACCTGAAAATAGAATTACCATATGATCCAGCAGTTTCACTTATAGATATATACCCAAAAGAATTGAAAGCAAGGACTCAAACAGATACTCGTATGCCCATCTTCACAGCAGCATTACTCACAATAGCCAAAAGGTGGAAACAACTGAAGTGTCCATCAACAATTGAATGAAAGAAACAAAATGTAGTATGTACATGCAGTAGAATATTCTGCCTTAAAAAGGAAGAGAATTCTGACACATGCTACAACATGGGCAAAGATTGAGAACATTACACAAACTGAAATAAACCAGTCACAAAAAGACAAATCCTGCATGGTTGTGGTTCCCTAAGTTACCTAGAGGAGTCAGATTCAGAGCCAGAAAGTAGAATGGTGGTCATCAGAGACTGGGGAAGGGAAGTTACTGGCTAATAATTATGTACTTTCAGGCTAAGACCAGAAGGTTCAGGAAATGGATACTGGTAATGGCTGCACAGTAGTGTGAATATACTTAATGTCACTGAACTGTATATTTAAAAATAGTTACAACAGTATATTTTATGTTTGTATATATTTTACCACAATAGAACAGTCCTGAGTGTATGGGAATTTTTTGAGAAAAATTATTAGGACAACTACAAAAGGATCTAATATCCAGTATTATTCTTTGGATGGGGGGAGGGGGGTGGTCTTTCACAGGTGACCTACTCTCTGTTTATGAATATTTCAGCAAGCATCAAGAAGACGGTTGAGTTCGAGATGTGGAAAGAATAAAATGACTATTTTTCCTGTGATGAGTTCCTTAGAACTTTGTCACAACTAACAAAATGTCAAAGAAAGAAACCAGACTTCATGATTAGGATTATATTTTAAAGGAATATACAAAACATTTATAAAATCCTAATTTATTTCGATGCTACTCTGGTGCTTCTGAATTTACATGAATATTAATTTACACCAAAAACTGTCATTATTTGCCCTTAGCAAAATCAAAAGGCACTGATTCCTAAAAAGCAACAACAACAACAAATCCCTTACTTTACTTTAGCCCTTTAACCAGAAGGCAAAATGAACATTTAGGTTTCAAAGGAATCCAATAAATACAGAGAAAAAAGGAAAATTATGTGTTAACAAAACAATATCAATTATCAGTATCTTGAAAACTAGATCTCCCTTACTAAAACTTTGATATACCAAGTGTATTCATGATAGTGAGTTTACTTAGAGACATTTTAAAGACATTTCTTTATTTGAAGTAAAGATACTCAAAAGTGATTATTTAATAGCACATGAACCTCAAGATCTATAATATTCTATTTTCTTTTTTTCTTTCTTTGTATCTGTCTTTGTTTCTCTTTCTTTCTTTCTTCCTTCCTCCTTCCTTCCTTTCTTCCTTCCTTCTTCCTTCCTTTAAATTTAAATCTAAGTGAGTTAACGTAGTGTAATAATGGTTTCAGGAGTACAATTTAGTGATTCATCACTTACATATAACACCCAATACTCATCCCAACAAGTATCCTTCTTAACACCCTTGCCCATTTAGCCTATCCTCCACCCAACACCCCTCCAGCAACACTATTTGTTCTCTGTATTTAAGAGTCTCTTATGGTTTGTCTCCCTCTCTGTTTTTTATATTATTTTTGCTTTCCATCTATTTTGTATCTTAAATTATATATATGAGTAAGGCCTTATATTTGTTTTTTCTGACTTACTTCACTTAGCATAATACACTATAGTTTCATCTACATTGTTGCAAATGGCAATATTTCATTGTTTTTTTATTGCCTGAAAATATCCATTATGTGTGTGTGTGTATATATATACATATACCACATCTTCTTTATCCATTCATCGATCAATGGACTTTTGGGCTCTTTCCATGCTTTAGCTATTGTCGATAGTGTTGATATAAACATTGGTGCTCATGTGCCCCTTCAAAACAGCACTCATGTAACCTTTGGATAAACACCTAGTAGCACAATTTCTTGATCACGGGGTAATTCTGTTTTTAAATTTTTGAGGGACCTCTATGTTGTTTTCCAGAGTGACTGTACCAGTTTGCATTCCCACCAGCAGTGTGAAAGGATTCCTCTTTCTCTGCATCCTCGCCAGCATCTGTTGTTGCCTGAGTTAAGTTTAGCCATTCTGACAAGTGTGAGATGGTATCTTCTAGTAGTTATGATTTGTATTTTCCTGATGATGAGTGATGTTGAGCATATTTTCATGTGTCTAGTCGCCACCTGAATGTCTTCTTTGGAAAAGTGTCTGTCTATTCATGTGTTTTGACCATTTGTTCATTGGATTATTTGTTTTTTGGGTGTTGAGTTTGCTAAGATCTTTATAGATTTTGGATACTAGCCCTTTATCTGATATGTCATTTGCAAATATCTTTTCCCATTCCAAAGGTTGCCTTTTAGTTTTGCTGATTGTTTCCTTTGCTGTGCATTTTTGCTTTTGTTTCTCTTGCCTCCAGAGACATGTCAAGTAAGAAGTTGCTATGGGCGAAGTCAAAGAAGTTATTGCCTATTTTCTCCTCTAGGAATTTAATGGCTTCCTATCTTACATTTAAGTCTTTCATTCATTTTGAGTTTATTTTGGTGTATGATGTAAAAAAGTGGATCAGGTCCATTCTTCTGCATGTTGGTATCCAATTTTTCCAACAACATTTGCTGAAAAGACTGTCTTTATTCCATTGGATATTCTTTCCTACTCTGTCAAAGATTAGTTAGCCGTACATTTGTGGGTCCATTTCTGGGTTCTCTATTCTGTTCCATGATCCTTGTGTCTGTTTTTGTGCCAGTACCATGCAGTTGATGAGTATACCATTGTAATATAGCTTAAAGTCCATAATTGTGATGCCTCTAGCTTTGGTTTTCTTTTTCAGAACTGCTTTGGCTATTCAGGGTTTTTTCTGGTTCCATACAAATTTTAGGTTTGTTCTAACTCTTTGAAGAATGCTGGTGCTATTTTAATAGGGATTGAATTGAATATGTAGATTGCTTTGGGTAGTGTCGACATTTTAACAATATTTGTTTTTACAATCCAGGAGCATGGAGTATTTTTCCATTTTTATTTGTCTTCCTCAATTTTGTTCATAAGCTTTCTACAGTTTTCAGTGTGTAGATCTTTCACCTCTTTTGGTTAGGTTCATTCCTAGGTATTTTATGGGTTTTGGTACAATTGCTAAATGGGATCCATTCCTTGATTGTTCTTTCTGCTGCATCATTTTTGGTTGATGTATAGAAATCCAGCCAATTTATGTACACTGATTTTATATCCTGTGACTTTGTTGAATTCATGCATCAGTACTAGCAATATTTTGATGGAATCTTTTGGGTTTCCACATAGAGTATCATGTTGTCTGAGAAGAGTGAAAGTTTGAACTCCTCCTTGTCGATTTGGATGCCTTTTATTTGTGTTATCTGATTGCTTGAAGCTAGGACTTCCAACACTATGTTAAATAACAGTGGTAAGAGTGGACATCCTTGTCGTGTTCCCAATCTTAGGGGGAAAGGTTTCAGGTTTTCCCCATTGATGATGACATTAGTGGTGAGTCTTTTGTATATGGCTTTTATGATTTTGAGGTATGATCCTCTATCCCTACTTTTTTTGAGGGTTTTTATTAAGAAAAGATGCTGTATTTTGTCAAATGCTTCCTGTGCATCTATTGAAAGGATCATGTGGTTTCTATTCTTTCTTTTGTTAATGTGATGTATCACATTGATTGATTTGTGGGTATTGAACAAGTCCTGCATTCCAGGTATAAATCCCACTTGGGTGTGATGAATAATCCTTTTAATGTATTGTTGGATCCAGTTAGCTGGTGTCTTATTGAGAATTTTGGCATCCATGTACATTATGGAAATTGCTCTGTAGTTCTCCTTTTTAGTAGGGTCTTGCATTTTGAATCAAGGTAATGCTGGCCTTGTAGGATGAATTTGAAGTTTCCTTCCATTTCTATATTTTGGAACAGCTTCTTTAAATGTTTGATAAAATTCCCTTAGAAAGCCATCCAACCCTAGACTCTTGTTTTTTGGGAGATTTGTGATTAGTAATTCAATTTCTTTACTGGTTATGGGTCTGTTTAAATTTTATATTTTTTCCTGTTTCAGTTTTGGTAGTTTATGTGTTTCTAGGAATTTGTCTTTTTTTTTTCCAGATTGCTGAATTTGTTGGCATAGAATTACTCATAATATTTTCTTATTATTGTTTGTATTTTTGTGGTGTTGATTGTGATTTCTCCTTTTCATTCATGATTTCCTTTATTTCAGTCCTTTCCTTTTTCTTTTTGATCATTCCAGATAAGGGGTTCATTAATTTTGTTAATTCTTCCAGAGAACCAGTTCCTGGTTTCATTGACCAGTTCTACTATTTTTTGTTTTTGTTTTTGTTTATCTTGATATCATTGATTTCTGCTCTAATCTTTAATTCCTTCCTTCTTCTGGTTTTGGGCTTCATTTGCTGTACTTTTAACTGCTCTTTAAGGAATAAGGTTAGGTTGCCTACTTGAGACCTTTATTCCTTCTTTAGGAAAGCCTAGATTGCTATAATCTTCCCTCTTATGACTGCCTTTGCTGTATCCCAGAGGTTCTGGGCTGTCATGTTTTCATTTTTCATTGGCCTCCATGAACTTTTTACTTTCTTTTCTAATTTTTTAGCTTACCCATTCTTTCTTTAGTTGGATGTTCTTTAATCTTCAAGTATTCATGGTCTTTCCAATTTTTCTTGTGATTTTTTTTTTGAGTTTCATAGCATTGTGTTCTGAAAATATGCCAGGTATATCTCAATCTGTTTGTACTTGTAGAGGTCTGATTTGTGTCCCAGTATGTGATCTATTCTGGAGAATGTTCTATGTGTACTTGAGAAGAATGTATATTCTGCTCCTTTAGGTCGAAAAGTTCTGAATATATCTGTTAAGTCCATCCAGTCCAGTGTGTCAACCAAAGCCATTATTTCCTTGTTGATTTTCTGGTTAGATAATCCATCCATTGCTGTAAGTGGGGATACTGAAGTCCCCTACTATTATGGTATTATTATCAGTGAGTTTATTTATGTTTGTGATTAATTGATTTATATATTTGCATTGCTCCACATTGGAAGCAGAAAATTTACAATTGTTAGATCTTCTTGGTGGATAACCCCTTAATTATGATACAACACTCTTCCTCATCTCTTGTTACAATCTTTATTTTAAAATCTAGTTTGTCTGATATAAGTATGACTATACCAGCTTTCTTTTGACAATCATTAGCATGAGAGATGATTCTCTACCCTCTTACTTTTTATCTTTATGTGTCTTTAGACCTAAAATGGCTCTCTTGTAAGCAGCATATAGATGGGTCTTTTTTTATTATACATTCTGATACCCTGTCTTTTGATTGGACATTTAGTCCATTGGCATTTAGACATGAATTTATTACCATTGTATTGCCTGTGGAGTTGGAGTTTCTAATAATGTTCTCTGGTACTGTTTAGTCTTTGTTGCTTTTGGTCATTTTTGTTTTGTTTTGTTTTCATCTTTTCTCCACTCAAAGAGCCCCCCTTAAAATTTCTTGCAGAGCTGGTTTAGTGGTGCACAAACTCCTTTAGGTTTTGTTTGTCTGGGAAATTTTATCTCTTCTTCTATTTTGAATGACAGCCTTGCTGGATAAAGAATTCTTCACTGCATTATTTTTCTAATTCTGCATGTTGAATAAATCCTGCCACTCCTTTCTGGCCTGCCAAGTTTCTGTGAATAGATCTACTGTGAACCTGATCTGTCCTCTCTTGTAGATTAAGGACTTTTTTCTCCTTGCTGCTTTCATAATTCTTTCCTTGTTTGTGTATGAATTTGACTATGATATGTGTTGGTGATGGTTGGTTTTTGTTGAATCTAATAGGAGTTCTCTGTGTTTCATGGATTTTGATGTCTGTGTCCTACTCCAGATTAGAAAAGCTTTCTGCTCTAACTTTCTCACATAAACCTTCTGCCCCTTTTTCTCTCTCTTCATCTTCTGGGACTCCTATGATTCAGATGTTGTTCCTTTTGAATGAGTCACTGAGTTCTCTAATTCTTATATTGTGCTCTTTTCTCTTAGTTTCCCTCTTTTTTCCTGCTTCAGTATTCTCTGTAACTTTGTCCTCTATATCGCTGATGCGCTGTTCTGCTTCATCCATCCTTGCTGTTGTGGCATCCGTTTAAGATTGCATCTTGGTTACAGCATTTTTAATTTAGTCCTGACTAGACTTTACTTCTTTTATCTCTGCAGGAAAGGATTCTATGCTTTTTTTCAATCCCAGCTAGTTTTCTTATGATCATGGTTTTAAATTCTAGTTCAGGCATCTTGCTTATATCTGTGTTGTATAAACCCCTGCATGTCATTTCTTCCTGTTCTATTTTTTGGGGTGAATTCCTTCATTTTGTCATTTTGGAGGAAGAAAAATATAATAAATAATAAATTTAATAAAAAATAAAAATTTTAATTTTAAAAACAAAAAATCAAGTAAAGGAAGATAAAGTACTATAATAAAATAGAATTAAATGAAACAAGAAAAACTAAATAGAACACTTATAAAATAAAAAGTATAGTAAAATATAATTTTTAAATTAAAAAAATAAAATAATGGTTTCTCTTTCTGTATTCAAGAAAAAGAAAAGAAAAATAAATTAAAGACAGAAGCAAAAAACAAAAACAAAAAACACAACTAATACATGAACCAACAACAAACAGAATGAAGGCCAAATGAAGTTATATCAAGTTTTTCCTAGAACTCAAACTATGAAGCCGTCTATATTCTGTACACTAAGCAAGAGATGGGACTTGTGCTGGTCCTTTAGGGGATGTACTTGGAGGGCACAGTTGTGTATGGCTTTGTGTGATGGCTATGTTCTCCTCTAGGTGGCGCTACCTAGCTTGCTGGAGTGGATCAGTGTGGTGCACATGCATACTTGAGTGTGTGGGAGAAATGGCTTCACCCAACTCCCTAATCTCTGGCACAAGAACTTTATGCTCACTGACTTGCCATCAAGCATCTCTCTTTTGTCTCGGGCCTCTGTCCACCTCCTGCCTCTATCCTGTTCATGCATAAGCCATCTGCCTAACAGACAACACCTTCATCCAAATTTTTATCTCAAATGGGGCTGTCTTTCAAAACCCCACACTTCAGAGACGCCTGCAGCCTGGACCCGCAATGACTCTCTGGGGGAGGTTATCACTAAGCAATGGCTTGGTGCCTGCTTGCCCCAGAAAACATTCAGGCAGTCAAGCAACAGCAGAGATTCAGAGACTGTGGCAAATTACAACACTTACCTGGTGCCTGGTTTCACCGAAGTCTGGTGTCCTTGTTCTAATACCTAATGACTTCTCCTTCAGGGTTATTTCTGGCTGGACAAGTCACTGTATGGCGGGTCACTGCTCCTTTGCTGGCAGCTCCTCTTTCTGACTAGTTGCCTTGGTTTTCTGGTTAACTGCTATCTCCCATCTGTTAGACCCAAAGACAATAATAGTTGTGTTTTGGTTTCAAGATGTTTTGTTTTCTGTTTCTAGCTCTGCATTATGCCTATGCTTTCCCTACAATCTGTGACATCTTTGTAAACAACCCTTTTTGTCAGCCTCCTAAATTACCCCAGTTTGAATGTACCATCTGCTTCCTATTGATAACCTGATTGATAGGGTATATTTGCTGTTAGAAGACCCTGGGGATGGGGGGCAGTTCCGGTACTCCTGGTAAGTGGATACAACTACTAAATAAAACATCTATGTTAAAGAATAATAAGAATAAAAATATTCCAGTGAAAAGTCTATTGTCACTTTAGAAATAGCCTCTTAAAATAATTATCACATTTCAAATACACAAGCCCAAAACCAAAGGCAATATAGCATGTCCATGCAAAACCAGAGCCTGACAGTGATTTTTTTGTAACTTACTTTCTTTTGTAACATACATTACTTTCACACTTCTTAAATTATTCATACATACTTTCACAAGTTCAATGCACTGACTTCAAAACTCAAAATTTACATATTCTTTGTTTGGCAACATAACCATATGTTGGTAAACACTGAACCCATCTGGAATATTTTAAGCCTTTCTCTAATAATATTGGAGAGATTCAAATGCCAGAAACTACTTACTTTTCTGAGACAAATGACAGTTAATTTCAACCTGAAGACATTTTAATTTCTGCCTGTGGTCTTTTTTGTTTGTTTATTTTGAAAAAGAAAAGCAGACCATTAGACATTAACAGATTAAAAGGAGAAACTATGTTATATCTACCTCTACTAAAATATTGTGTGGAAAATTTTGGAATGATTTTACTTCTTTATAAATATATATACATTGATATGGCAAAAAAAAGTCAACAATACTTCATCATGTACAAACATACTATATTTGAAAATATAAATGCCTATCCAAAGATAAGTGGCATTTTTGTTTTCATGAACTATATTGTGTAATAAATGGTTTCCTTTCTTACCTTGTAAACCATATATCCAGCCAAAACAAAAATATATTTATTGGATATCTATTTGCTACATTTTTTTCATTTTATTCAACACATGGTAAACAAGTAAATAACTGAAAAAGTTTTTACTCATTGTGATCACTCCTGTAAGAGAAATAACCTGGTTGCTATGAAAGATAGGTTGACCTATTGTAGATACAGAGGTCAAAGAAAAACTCTTTAAGGAGTTGACATCTAAACTGATGTCTGAAAGATGAGACTAACTCAGCCAGGTAAACAGCATTCCAGAGGTAAGAAAAAGCGTTTGGCCCTGAGCTGAGTAAAAAGTTTTCTGTATCTTGACAGAGGGCAATTGTAGCTGGACTGCAATGAATGAAACAAAGTCCTACTGATTGGTTCAGTGATACATGTCATGGCTGTATTTATCTGTTCTCTTTGTAACATTTATATACTAATAATAAATATGTGTCTTTCCTCTATTTTGTAAGTTATAAGTAATTTCTCATGTTATAGCTTCTCTTATTTGTCATATTTGGAATGGGTTACTTTTTATTTAGACTGCTAATATTTGACAATTGACCAAATAAATAAAATTCAATTTTCTATTCTCTTAATAAAACAGGAACTCTCCACCCACCACCACCCTGCTCCATGCCCATTCTCAGCCATGTGGCATTTGCAGCCGGTATGGTAGCAAAATCAAACCAGATTGATGTTTAGAGCTTATAATTTGCTGCTTGTGATAACCACCTGGTACACAAATAGAGACCCTAGTGCTTTGTTATTAAAAAGGTGATTTGATTCAGCCAAAGGATGCTTTTCATCATACAACTTTTCAGTTTTGTATTAGAAAAGTAGTAGACAGAAATGTCAGTACTATACTTTTCCCCTGGGTGGAGAGAAGTGAGGGGTAGGGAGGATGAAAATATCACTTTAGTGTTTTTGCTTTCAATTCCAAATCAACAAAGAGATATTTGTTTCTTACTCTATTAGGTAGTGTGGGGTCCAAATTGTATATATTAACTGTGCTAATTCTGAAAATTAGCACAAAAAGAAATATTGATAATTATTTCTTTATTCATGCATTCATTCATTCATCTAGGATATAAGCATGCATACTATGTGACAATTTGGGGAATATAAATATGAATAAGAGAAAGTTTTTGACTCCTAACAGTTTATAGTATAAAAGGGGAAAAGTATAGTACTGACATATCTGTCTACTACTTTTTTC
Source organism: Suricata suricatta (assembly GCF_006229205.1). NCBI lineage: Eukaryota > Metazoa > Chordata > Mammalia > Carnivora > Herpestidae > Suricata > Suricata suricatta. The sequence goes on from NC_043704.1 coordinate 45,254,333, forward strand.
TCTGCCACTCTTATAAGTAGCAATTCTGTATTATGTATGTATTAAACAAGTTAGCTTTACTTTGTAACTTGTATAGTATGTAAAGTCAAAATATACACAAAAGTGGTCCTCAGGGTTCTTGTTAGGCAGTATCTGTTAAATGTATAGTATTAGTTTAAATGCTATGGAATCTAAAGAAGAGAATGAAATACATATTGCCTATTATATATTAAAGAGTATTTTATTTTACTTTATTTTATTGGCTTTAACATGACAGTTTTCATAACTCCATACAGGATGCTGAATGAACATTTTCTAGTAATTATACTATGCTAAGCATTGTGCTTTGTGTATTAAAAACATGATCTATAGATGCTGGCGAGGGTGTGGAGAGACAGGCACCCATCTACACTGTTGGTGGGAATGTAAACTGGTGCAGCCACTCTAGAAAACAGTGTGGAGGTTCCTCAAAAAACTATCCATAGAACTCCCTTATGACCCAGCAATAGACTGCTAGGGATTTACCCAAAGGATACAGAAGTGCTGATGCATAGGAACACATGTACCCCAATGTTCATAGTGGCACTGTCAACAATAGCCAAATCATGGAAAGAGCCTAAATGTCCATCGCCTGATGAGTGTGGATCAAGAAGATGTGGTATATAT